>NW_027315723.1:13681276-13754279 GCF_026437365.1 Eucyclogobius newberryi | reverse complement strand
AATTCCTTAAGAATTTCGAATTAACACAGTTTTGTTGGACGGAGTGAAAATACTCTTGAATCTTTTAGATTATGCCCAATTGAGTTTATAGAGCCTTGTTGAAAGCCATCAGCAGAAACAGCTTGAGCTCTATTTGGGAGGTAATCTGCAGAATATTTTGTACCCAATAGCATCCAGAAGATCCTAGAGAATACAGTGATCTACTGAATCAAAGGCCTTTGACAAATCAACAGAAACAGCAGCACGTTCTTCATGGCTGTCCAATGCAATAGCAATATTAGTTATAACTTTGGTAGCAGCTGTGATAGTACTACATCCTGGTCTAAACCGCAATAGTAACTATTTAAAATTGAATGTTTGGTTACGAAAGCACACACTTGCTTACTTATTAGCTTCTCCAAGAGGTTTTCTAGGCAATACTTCATATTGTGTAAAGGGCTTAAGGGACAATACTTGATCATCAGGTCTATTCTCATGTATTGGAGTATTGGATTGGAACAGCAACAGATGCAGCAGCATCACATATATTTCCAGCATCAGCAAAGTGCTGATTAAACGCATCAAAAATATATTTTGTTTTTGTCGTCAAGCTGATTGAATCTTTAATAATTTCATTTGATAAAGAGGGAGTACGATTTTGCGATAAGGATTTAACCGTTTGTCAATATTTTACAGAATTGGCCTGTGATTCCTTGAAAGTATGGATGTAATAAGATGTTTTGGCTTTACGAACAGTAGAAACTTTTTATTGCGCTAATGACAAAACTGCTGCCAATCTGCTGCTGATTTGGTTTCCTTGGCTTCTGCCAGGCTTTATCACGCTCTCGAGATAATGCAGCGATGTCTGGACAGAACCAGGGATTATTATTTTTGACCCTGACTCTGAGAGGAGCAATATCATTAATGTCATGTTCATGTTTTTAAGAAAATGTCCAGTGCTGTGTAAAACCAATGTCACTATAGAACAGGTCAGACAGAAATGTTTGTTCATTAAAATGCTTCTAGGACCTTTTAACAGTTATACTAGATTTGGATTTGATACATTTTGTGTTCTGCACACACCCAATAGGACAGTGGTCACTAAAATCAAGAGGAAAGACACCATCACACTGGTAATTTTGAGGCTTGTTAATTAAGATAATGTCCAGTAACGTTGCTTTTAAGTGGATCTTTAGGGTCAGGTCAGGTGGGAGCAGTAATAACTTGTGTGAGATTTAATTCATTAGCATAGTGTTTAGACTGTTAGAAGTTTTGGACAACTAATCAATTTTCATGTCACCTAAAACTATATAACTATATATTATAGTATATAGTATAATTGTAGTAGTAAGTATATTTTTAATTGAACACTTCACACATTTGTGTGAATAACTCTAAGACCTTATCTTGATTTAAATGTTGAATCAGTGTTTTGAACATTATCTAAATGAGTATTTGTCAAGGCCAGACTTTTAGTAGGTTTGATATTGATTAAGTGTGATTGTCTGCTTATTTATTAATCCTTTGCCGAGTCCTTTCCCATTTGAATAGGTGCAATGTTGGGCAGATTGAAGCCCTGACACTATTATGAGCATGAGCATTTGAAGTCACCAGACCCGACTGTCACACATTGACTGCTGCAGATGCAAGAGTGAGGTCAATGTTAAAAGAGAGATGAAGAGAGATCAAAGAGAGACAATATCCATACATATTTGGATGTTAAAATTGTCCACACATGGAATCTGCTTGGCGCCACAGTATAATTTAAGCCACACATGCAACTGTCTGAGGTGGTTGAACTTCACATCTCTAAAACAGTGCGCTGGGAGCGGCTCTGAAATCGCACACTGTTTTTTGGTGCTTTGGACGGTGTTGATCAGGGATATAAAGTCATCTCTATGTTTCTCAGACTAATATATCTTTAAATCATTTGTGTCAACATGAATGACCACAGTAGACACAGTCAGATGATGATACACGATGCGTGGGGAGGAGTTGTTTATATCCTGCACGAGGGCACCTGGATGACAGGAGGTGTAGCCCTTTCCCACACGCACATCTCACACCGTAGAAGATCCCAGAACAAGCACTGAGGGATTTTGTTTGTAGCTGAGTGGTCCTGAATGCCCTGAGTGACGTTTCTTTGTGCGGTCCGGAGCCACACCATCACCTCCCCTACGGGACCCCCCTGACCTCCCCGAGACGACTGGCCACACGAGGCCGATGGCACAGAGCCTCCCAGCTCACGGCGAACATTCGAGCTCGGCATGTGGTGGGAAGACGCAGTGGGTCCCAACAGCTCACGACAAGTGTTTGAGCTTTGTGTGCGCTGGGAGGTAGAGCCCACCGACCCACGGCGAGCAGTTTGGCCCAGGAAACAAGCTGTGGAACATTCCAGGTAAAGCAATAACATCTCCATGGAGACAAGCAGGTGGCGGACTCCATACTAGAAAAGTGACACAGTGAATCTTTAGCAGGATATATAAAATGTACAAGCTAAAACATGTGTAATCTACTTTTGACTTTTTAACTTCACTGGTCAACCAAGGAATGATCCTGTATGTGAGTCCAAAAGCAAGCAGACAGTTTGAATATACTGTGCACACTTCCAAAAATGTTTACAAAATGATGTGCAAGATGTTATCAATATTAAAATTCATCTGCCTTCTTCAAACAGTTTGAAAAGAGGAGTTCCTCCTTATTTAATCCGGGCTTCACACCAAAGAATGAAAGTTGTATGGGGAACTGTAACTTCTGAACCATTTCCTGTGACAAATGGAATGAAATGAGATGGGATTCTGTCACCTTTGCTCTTTCATTTGTACATGGACAATCCATCTATAAGACTGTCAAAATGTAAGACAGGTTGCATTGTGGGAGACTCTTGAACCCTCTGTGCAGATCACCTGGTCATCATGACATCAAGTTTAACTCTAAAAGTGTAAGAATGGTGAGGACAAAGGAGCAGTTTAAGACTATTTCTTAATTTTTACCTTTCTGGATGATCTATCGGTTGTGGACAAGGTCAATAATCTTGGTCACATCATTAGAACTGACCTTTGCCCTATGTGACCATGAGAACACTCAGAGGCAGAACTGTAAAATGAACACACCAGATAATGCTGGCATGAAAATACAGATAATATCAAAATAACATTGTTAAAATAACTGTTCAAAGCTCACTGCACACAGCTTTACACTGCCACGTGTGTGCAGTTACAGTGAAAGTAAATCCAAGAAGCTGCAGGTTGCACATTGATGCACTTCGTATGATATTGAAAGTTCCTTGTTGGGCCATTTCTGTTTGTTTTGAATGTCCCCATGTTAAATTCTGTGATTAGAGGCTTTGTTTTTATGATGCCTTTTGAGAATTCTCAAAATTACACATCCTAATTAATGCTTTAATAACGCTTGCTCTGAGAGGTTTTCTGAACTCTTGTATTGTGTATTATGTTGTTTGGTTGTCTTATTTGTGTTTTTAGATGTGTTCTTATTATTTGTTTTAACATAACACTACAATCACATTTTACCTCCACCTTTGATTTTGATATCAGTTCTATTGTTTTATTTTATATTGAATCCACTTAGACAAGTCAAAAGGCAACATCTCCTCTCTGTACAATAATATAGATGTTATTCATTTTGATGTGTCCATGTCAGCTGTCAGTTCTTATGGCACTCCCTGGATGTGATGCCCCCCAAGGTGAGAATAGCACTGTATCATATACCGCCATATACTGTACTTCTACTACTTCTATAGACACTACTGTGAATGGCATGAAGAGGTGAGAGAGAGAAAAGGCATGCATTATTCCAGTGCAAAGAGCTGCGTGCTGATTGAATATGTTTCTGTAGAGTCGAGAACAGTAGGCGACTTTCTATTCAGGCCAAAGCAGAAAAATGTGTGGGTGAAATAGACTTGTCTGTTATTATATTACATTTACTGCATGTAGTTGATTATTAATTCAGAACTAGAAAAGCTTTTATGTTTTTGTCTGTGAGCAAAAATACTAAAATTAATAAAAATGTGCTTTGGCAATTTGGTACAAACAGTATTATTAATATTTAATTCATACATGATACATTTGTTTATAACAGTTGTTAAAGCAGTACTATGCATTTCTCTGTAATGTAAATATTCTGTCAATACAATATAAATGAAGGCTTAAAAGAATCTCAAGTTATAAGATAAGATAAGATAAGATAAGATATTCCTTTATTGTCCCACATGGGGAAATTTCATTGGTGCAACGCAGGTAGATACAGAGATAGATACAGAAGAACAGATCACTTATAGGAAGTCTGAAAAACACTTTCAGTAGAAAGATTTATAGAAAGTGATTTATAGAAAGTGAAAAATTTGTAGAAAGTGAAAGGAATTTATAGGATGTATTAGACATTTGGATCATCTTTGCATATCAGCCCTCCTGTACGGTGTGGCCTGCTGGAGCAGCAGCATCACAGAGAGGGAGAGGAAGAGGCTGGACAGAGTCATCAAGAAGTCCAGCTCCGTCCTGGGCTGTGCTCTGGACTCGGTGCAGGAGGTGGGGGACAGGAGGGTCCTGGCTAGATTCACATCTATGCTGGACCATGAGTCTCACCCCCTGCAGGACACTCTGTCCACTCTGGAGAGCAGCTTCAGTGAGAGACTGATCCACCCTCGATGTGTGAAGGAAAGGTTCCGTAGGTCTTTCCATCTTGCTGCTGTCAGACTTTATAACAAAAACTGTTAGTACTGAACACTCGCAATACTGACCTAACCTAATACTGATGTGCAATTCTGTCATATGTGCAATTGCTGTTGGAATTCATGTGAAATTCATGTGCAATCTATGTGCTGTCGTGACACATATTCATGTGCAATTACTGTCGTGATCACATGCAATGGTATTTATGTATTTATGTATTTATTTATTTGTCTATGGGAGTTTTTATTTATTTATTTATAGGAGATCTTCTACTGAAAGTGTTTTTCAGACTTCCTATAAGTGATCTGTTCTTCTGGATCTACCTCTGTATCTACCTGCGTTGCACCAATGAAATTTCCCTATGTGGGACAATAAAGGAATATCTTATCTTATCTTATCTATAACTTCAATTGCATTTCTTAAAGTCTGCTGTCATAGCTTCAGTCTGGCTACATTACTCAAACTGACCAAACCAAAACTTCCCTCATATATTAAACATTTCAACATTTTTAACAACACAATGCCGTCAAAACTCTTAAAATTAGTCTTAATTAGTTTAAACCAGTTAGTGCTTGCTGACAATGTTAGAACATTGCACAACCCAACCCTGTGTCAGTGGAATCTGCAAGAAATACTTTGAACCAGCAAAATCTAGCTTCCACATAACAATCATTTATGCCCTGATGCTAACCCAGGTTGCGCTAAGCCAAGGACCTGATTGCTCCAGGACAAATGACCTTCTCAATGAAACTCAAAGGTGGTTAACTGTTGCTGACAGCTGGAGCGGTGCCAATGACCTCCTCACACTTCAGAGCCATTTAACACTGTGCTCCAATACTCCAGGGGCCAAAGGACTTTTAGGCTACAAGCGACTGCTCTGATTGGAAAGGCACATGGGCGGAGCCAGGCCTGGCTCTCTGTCCAAAAGCCCCGGATGTTTTAACCTTTTAAAAATGCACCATGACGTCACCAAGTGGATAGCGCAACAGGTACAGTTCTCTTTACCTGTTTCATTGGTTATTTTTGTTGAACTGATGTATGATTGGCTGCATGTAGAAAGTGGGCGGGAGCGTAGAAAGTGCGCGATGTTTACAGCGCCTCATGCAATCTGACCAATTTGGCCTTTTCTATCATTTAACTGAGGTTTTGCAAAAAGTGAAGGGCATAAATAAGAGCAGATCGACTGGAAAAAAGAGACATTCAGAACATGTGCTGAAAAACAAAGTTTATCTAATGTAGAATAAACAACAACAGCACATGATCGTTCAAACCATGAATTCATTGTGGTTGTCGGTGAAGCAGTGGCTCAGAGGTTTTATTCATCTACAAAGCTAAAGCAGAGAAACTACAGGACAAACAGCTCAGTGAGGAAGGTGTTAGCTAAAGGTAAGACTGACTTTTACTTTCAATAAAGATCACTCTAATTCTAAAACAGCACTTAAATCTGAAAGGGCTGACTAGCCTAGTTAGCAGAGCATCAGTCTGTATACCTTAGTGATGGGAGATCAAGCCCTGTCAGGGGGATGTTTTAAAGAACACCAAGATGTACAATTTCTTGAATAACTAAATGTCACCTCTGCTGTTCTGTTCAACGTTTTTTGGAGGGAGGAGCTCTCTCAGAAGGCTGTCTTTGCCTTTGGAGGGTTACTGTCTGTAACTGCACTAAAACCACATCCTATTGGCCAGAATGAACCCCCTCCCCTTCTTTTTGGGCTAAGCCCCGGATGTTTAGAATGTCTGGCTCCGCCTCTGGAAAGGCATATTGAAAATCTTGCATTATAAAGGTAATACAAACTCTAAGGGGAAATGCATGCATGAAATAGAAGTTACTTTAATATTACCATGTGATATATATGAAGACAATTCTAAAACTATTAGATAATCAAATTAGTATTTTTGTTTTGTTTTAGTATTGATATTTTTTTTTCAACTACTCTATGGAAGTGGTGATATGATATGTGATATTTTGTAAGCAGCCATGTTTTTATTGATACGCACAGACCATGTGTGACCCTAACAGGCTAATCCAACCGGTCAACCACGCCCATCTGAAGTGATGGACATGAAAACGGTTAACAGACTGATATTGATATCCTAAAAAAAACTGAGATAATATTTGAATAATACAAATTTAAATGATAATGCTAAAAAAATAAAAAAATACTATATTTGAAAAGGAGTGAGTAGAAGTATAAAACGGGTTGGTGGACGAGCTCTCTAACCTGAGCTTCTCATATGCACTGCTACATTGTTTTCACAAAAGCCTGCAATAGAGAGTAAAAAGACAGATGCCAAAAAAAATAATTTATTCTAGTATATTAATTAAAATGCAAATCAGTTCATCTTTATAGCCTTAAGCAAACACATAGTAGGAGAAATGGATTAATTGCACATTTTCAAATCAAGTAAGCATGATGACGTTGAATGACATGATATTGAATGGAATTTTCAGGTGTATATTTATTTATTATTATTTTATTTATATCACAAACATAAACTCAGTGGGTTTGAATTTATCATGTGATGTTGTTATAAATAGCATACAGTGTAATATAAGATGTAAAGTGTGGATTGAAAACATGGAGGAAATTACGAATGATAAGCTACACAGACGTTCATGTAGTGTCATTTTACGTTTGTATTTTCCACCTTTTGTATGTTTCAACCCTTTGTTCTATTATCCTTTGCTACTGCATCATTAAACAAAGCCAACACGACATCTCAGAGCCTGTCCCATCTCTCTCTCCGTCCACAAACCTGCTTCACTTCGCTGAACTTGCTGTTTTTCCGACCACCATTTCACCCCACAGCCAGTTTACAACCACCTAAACCAGTGAAGCGTGCCCATATTGCCTTATTCCTCCCCCGCCCATGGCACTAAGCGTGTCAGAGAGTTTGACTGTACAGTAAATTGCGAGAAAAGGTGAGTATCTTGCTTCTATCATCCAGGACAGGGGGGCAGTGATCCGGCGAGCTTTGACCCAATTTGAGTGAGGATTTCTGGGCGGCCGGTGGTGAAGATGCCCTTGGAAATGTTAGCGGTGACAGGTGGAAAGATGGGAGATAATGGGTGGATAATGGTGAGTAGTGCGAGAGTGAATATCTTTAACTTAGAGAGAGAAAGAGAGAGAAGGATAATAGAATAAGCATAGTTGGCGAACTACATTGTCCACCTTAAAAAACAAAACTAAAACAAAGAAAAAAACATATTTAAACCACATATATATATGTATAAGTAGCATCCATGCCATTTCAAGCGCTATAATCCTTGCTATCACCTGAATCATCAATGCTACTCTATTAGAATAATGTTGTGCGTATTATGCAGTAGTGTGTCTCATGAATATAGATGGGAGTAAAGTGTATATTGTGCTATTGATCGAACAGTTATTTCAAAGGTCAGTGTCCTCAGTGAATGAGTTTGACTGAGAAGCTGAATATTTGCATTGATGAGCAGTGGACAGCAGAGGAGACAAGACTGCAACTGCTTGATCTATAGACTAAATAGACAAAGACCACTACTTTTCTGGTGAAGGGTTCGCATGTATTTTTCGCCATACCGATGTTTGGTACTTAAACTCGTCATTAAACAAATGCAATACAGATAAAGTAGACAAGACGTTTAGTATCTGTATTGTCAGTAGAGTAAACAAGAATTAGAGTATGGTTTATCCTCAGCTTTTTCTGTATTTATTTCACTTCTATGTGTTTCTACACTACGTTTCATCGTATCTTTATGTAATGCATTGGGATTGGATAATGTTTGATTCATTATGTACTGGAATTATTTTATTTTTTCTCTTGCGAGTGCTGTGCATCTTTCCAATCATCTTGGAGGTAGACTAAGTGGCCCGCTTGAAACTCAAAATTTAACCAGTGGAAACAAGCCAAAAAATATTGATAGATATATTAAAACAATGTTACTTATACATATTAGGATTGAATTAAAGGCCAAAAGGGAAAAAAATATGTAAAATAAACAATAGGGGCGATGCATACCAAAAAATATATACTTCCACAAATGTTATTTGGACATACGCAAAATTACAATACTGAGTTTCAAATAATTTAAAGGATTAATCATGACCTGAAAGAGGGACTGAAATGTCTAGTGAAAGCTTCCAAATTGACTTAGAACAAACACCCTCTTACTCTTACTTCCACAACTAAAACACTATCCCTCCCTGCAACCACAGTACAAACTGGTCACTAATTGGAGGAATGCATGTTCAAATCAAATTCATAAGCCATTCTTCTGTATGTTGGTTTACTTGCGTGATTAAAAATGATGAAATATGGCTGTCTGGTCGTGCCAAACGAGCAGTCCTCTGGGTCCTGACTCGTCTGTGTTACCTCTCCCACTGGATTAGGCATCATTGATTTGCCCCAGTGCACCAAGAGTTAAGGATTGGCTGTTTCGACCGATCAATGCCCACCTCAGAGCTGCCTATCTGCCAATCAATATGTACCTGCTTTAATCTCCTTGTCTGTATGAACAAGGACTGGACCCTATGGGCAACATCAGTCTATTTGGTCTATAGCAAAAAACTCCTAATAAATTTCAAGTCTTGCAGGATTTGGAGAAAAAATCAATCAAAACCATGATTGGAAGGAAATAGTGAAAGTGATTTGCTTTTAATTTCAAGGTTGAAGGTGAACTATGTACGTTTCTGGTGTCTGTGTGTGTGTGTGTGTGTGTGTGTGTGTGTGTGTGTGTGTGTCACCAGCCTCACCTGCTTGTCTCCATGGAGATGTTATTGCTTTGCCTGGAATATTCCACAGTAGACATTTTATTTCGATCGCACACTGCTATATCTTCACAAAGCTCAAACCAACAAATTCAAAATAATTAAAGAGTCAAAGATAGCAAAAGAGATGTCAAATAAGTAGATAAAAGTAGGTAAAATATATCTAAATATGTCAAGGCTTTATATATGGAACAAATTCAAATACTGGTGTTTTATTGCTAACGTTTTTGGCTTCTTACTGATAGGGATCGATTAATGCAACGCTGTGGAACATTCCAGGCAAAACAATAACATCTCCATGCCGACAAGCAGGTAGCAGACCCCTAACCAGAAAACTTAGTGCACCTTTAAGACACAAGTCCATATCTCGTACGTGTAGCTAAATGTGAGCCATCCTTCAATGCCACTAGTGTAACGTGTCAGGAGCAGAGGGCGACCACAAGAGCGACTGTAGGGACTCCAGTCTTATGTTTTTGGTTCTTGGTCATCTAGTGCCCGTATTTTGCACGTTTTAGGTAGAATATACTCAAACATGAACTCGTTTTTGTATTGTAGATAAAGCTTTTGAATTACAAGGTCTTGGGCTATATTGTGGAGGCAGGAGGACTAATTGCTTGGTTGTGGGGACCAGACAATAAAGAGACAATAGTGACCTGAAGAGGGATTGCAAGGTCAAAAAAAGCTTGTTTGTCACTGTGATGTTGTCGCTGTCTGTCCCGGGAGAGAAGGGGAGAGAGCGAGGGAGGATGGATGAGGTCTTTTATCATGGGGTGACCGCGATAAGGGAGGGCTATCAGTCAAACTAAAAGGCCAATGTTGACTCTGTTCCGACAGCAAAATACGCATCTGAAATATATATATTATTTTACATTGTTGCAAGATAAATCATATCTAAAGTGAATAGAATATTGCAGTGTGACTGTATGTGAATATATCCAGAAGGATTCAAATATAACACCAATCCCTATAAGATAACAATTGAATATCTTTCGAAGGGCAAAAATATTGAAAAATGTAATTGAAAAATAAATATGACAACTAAATTATTAAAATGTAAGTGCTCTGTTAGGACCTATATAGCATTTAGAATAGCATTTACAGTTAAAAATACACTAAAACAATAAAGATTTCATTTATTTTATTTGTTATTAAGTTATTATTACCGGTAAGTTATTGCAATGATATAAATACATTTGGGGGCCACACAGTCGACAGGCATTTGCAAAATTAGACATTTGTATCCCTTTAGTCACATTGCTCACACCTGTCACAATAGCTAGAGGGCCTCCAGCCTAAAAATGTTACCAAACCTCTCCATTACATTGCATAATAAGTGCAGAAGCCTATGCATTGATGTCCTTCCCTTCCATCCCTACTTTGTTCTTGCGCTGACAGACTGATCGTGCACCCATCTTACTGATTTGAAAACGATCCGCTGTGGACACAAAACCAAAACAAAGGAAAAAAGGACCGTCAGTGAGCAGCAGTGACAGGCACCACCCCCCACTGTCCCGAACAAGCAATACAACCCGACAGCATAGTACAAGGGCATATAGATGTGAGTATAAGGACAAAACCAGGACTGGAGCAGGACTGACGCAGATGCTAAAGCTAAACCATATGCTTTTATCAAATCAAATCAAATCAATTTATTTTTGTAAGGCCCAAAATCACAACAACAGTTGCCTCTGAGGGCCACAGGGAGAAATTAATCAACAATGTCTGTGGTGGCGATGGAGTCAGACAATGTCTGTGGTGGCGAGGGACGATGTCCCAGGGTCCTCTGTCCTTAGACTCTCCTTCTCGGCCAGGAAAAACTACAAAAAAAACCTCAATTTTATGATATCCCCGCATATTCAGTTTAGTCAAAGTTGTATTCTGATTGATTGATTCATCCACATGTACTGCCTGTACTTTCTTTTAAAGAATCAAAACCGTGTAACATTTAAAAAAAATAAAAACACTTCTGTAAACTGCTTCAATATAAACAAAGATCAGCTGTTATGTAGAAATGCCACTGTGAAGAGGCAGGGATTATCACAGGAAGTCAATAGACCCGTTTAAATTATTAAAACGATTAGGATCCATATTGCAATTTACAATCAACAATATGTAAAATCATGATTTGCGGAAATATTCTTTAAGGTGCAGGACTGTACATTTTTTGTGTTTTTATCGTTTTATTCTGTGTTTTGTGAAGCACTTTGTGACTTCTGTCTGTGAAAGGTGCTATACAAATAAAATGTACTTACTTACTTACTTACTAAACAAATTCAGGACTAAATCATAACTGAACTGGGACTAAATTGGGATAAATAAGGAGATAACCATGCGAAAAGGTCTAAATTTATATAGGCCAGAACTAAATTAAGACTAACTCCTAGAGTATGGACTTAAGCTTTAAGAAGCAGGACTTAACAGGAAAAAATCAGGAAAAATCCTAACAAAATGCCGCACCATAGCTACAAATGTGTGAACTATACCAGAGCTAAGCCTGGACTAAACTGGGACTAATTCAGTTATGAACCAGGACTAAACCAGACCTAAACTACAATACGTTGCCATACCATAGCTTGTGATGAAGGGTAGTGAAGGACATCCCTACATATTAAACCATCTGGACCAATGGCTTCACTCATTTAAACGTGTAAATAAATCAGGAGTAAGTCATTATGAACCCTTTGTTTGAGACACAGATGAGATATGGCCCAGATGTTTGTTTAAAAGGACTAATTAACACTGATATGTGACGGGTTAATGATCCAAAGTGAATGACACGTTAATTACACTTTTGTCCTAAACATAAGTAGTTTATTGTCCTCTGTAACCAGTAAATACGAGCGTAACCTTTCCTTATTTGACCAAATGGGCAAATATATTATTACCAAATATTATCAAATCAAACAATGTTGAGACAGGCATTATAATTGAATTCTAGTTTGCACTTTGTAGACATTGTAGACATTGTAAACATGCCTCAGAAATTTGTATGGAGAAATGTATTGTATTGCATTTTGTCAAGTTTGCATGGTGCCAGCACTGGGTATTGTATGTACTTGGTAATGGAAATGGGCGATTGGTCTTTTGTCAGTTTTGGGTGTCATTATGCTAATTGCTTGTCCATCACAAATTTCTTCAATAAAGGATAATCTAATCTACATATTTTAATAAACAGCATGGAAATAGAATATTGGTGTGAACAAACCTCACATGTCATGCCTAAAAATGACCCCCATATTTTGCATTTATTCGATTACAGGTGTTTTATTTGCTAAAAAATCCCTTGCAAAAACATGTGACTATTACCGCCCAATGCACCATTTAGTTTAGCCAATTCAAATGTTTTCACTCTCTATCTTTTTCATGTCTGGACCACCAACAATCCAGTATGTCTCCCACTACAAAATGCTCTTAAAACCTGGTTCAAAAATGGGACAAAGCTATCAGCGTAAACAGCCCAAATGCTCGAGAGGTTCCATTATAGAAAGCATTACCAGCACTTCTTTGCCTGGTGTAAAATAATAGCTAAATAAAAAAACATGTTTTTCCCTTTTCTGTTGATAGAAAAAGCAAAAAAAAAGGATAATTCTACATAGATGTTTTTGTAATGTTGTTTTTTGTCCGTAGATTTTAGCTTAGTAAGACTTATTTTTGGTATGGCCCCGTGGGTTATTCAATATTAAATCTCATCATTGTCTCCAGTAAATTTTTTGTAACTTTTAGATTTCAAAACATTTAATTTTTTGTGCTATCAATAAGCAGTTTAAATTAACACCTATATTTTTGTTCTATATTTGCCATTTGTTCACAATTCAAGCCAGATGCATAACCTTCCTTTTATCCTGCGCAAGTTTGCTAATAAAACCCAGCACTACAAGAACATTTCCTATTATATTCTATTAAAGGCATTGTTAATCTGAATTCATTTTAATAAACCCTATTATGTTCTCATTATTTTGTGTGCATGCAATTACTTTGGCTTCAAATATGGTCATAATTACAAAATGGCTCATCAGATTGTCACTGTTGCTCGCTCCGTTCAATTCTGACACGTAATGAGTTTTCTATGCCAAAACAAATTAGGTTGTTATAGGTTGAGGCGCTGTTATTTTGCCTCAACATTATAGACATTAAGACACAGTGATTCAAAATGACAGCAGTGGTGAGAGTGATCTAATGAAGGAGAAGTTATTCAGTCCATATTTGAAGTGTCACAGTGTGTAGTGTTGAATAAAGATTACATTGTTGTGACTATTGGGGTATGAAGAGGCCAGTGGACACTCCCTCAGGCCTGAAGGACAGCACTGGAAAACATGGGTGGGAAATGTGCACAGTAAAGCAATGGAAAAAAATATTTCAAACAATAATGAGTGAAAAATGTCTTTAAAATAGATTGATTACAAATAAAATTATGTTATATAGTTTTTACATTATTCGGTTCTTGTTTATTTACTCAAAATGCAATCGATCAGATGAATTTAGTGTAAATAATAATAAATAAGTATAATGAAAAATGACCATTTCGGCCATTGGTCACTAAAGAATTTCAAATGGGACCTCTGTCTGTTAAGAAGATATGACTGAACATAACTTAATTAACAGATTTGCTAAATTGTAAATAAAACACCTTTAAAGGGCATGTATGACTTTTATTTACTTCTGAAAAATGCCTCTCATGCCATACAGTAGTATAAGAGCAGATATTGGTGGAAAACATTGCACTGAATCTGAATGACAATGCTTATGTACATTTTAAACAGATAATTTGTTGGTGAGGATCATAAGGAAGTAACTTATTTTTTGGTTTTATCTTTATTTCTCAGACATAAACAAAACAAAGAACATGGCAGAGAGAGAGAATACACAAAACAAGACAGTCATATACAGTCCTAAATGTGAGGTCCCAAATATTTGTCCATATGAGACCAAAGTCTACAAGAAAGACAATTTTAGCATTTGTTCCTCTGTCATGGTTCAACACTGTGGATATTGAGTGAGAGAAACGATTGGGCGGGGCTGACAGTTTATTCTAAAAACGTTCTTCACTCATGGTTTAAAATCAGGTACAGTGGCTACACCCTACATTTTTGTCTGTGCAGTTGAGCAACCTTTGTTTTGCACCAGTATAGATATATTGTGAAAGCAGCTCTTGGGGTCAAAATCAGACCACTGTGTGCAAATAATAAAGAATTTTATTTCCGAGAACCAGGAAGAGTGTTGTTAGCATGCTAGTTAGCTTCACCGTGACAACAAAACTCTAGTTAGTATGCTAGAAATGTTTTTTCACACTAAAATCAGGTGCAAGGCCTTAAAAATCTCCCCATACATTTCTGTTCTAGTAAACCCTGGACTGAACACAAAGCCAGTAGTGTCACCTCCCTTTGTTGTTTCTTTGTTCCATTTACATGCTTCCTATTTCCTTCCTCCTACATCGTTTCCTTCCTCTCATACACATTCAATTAAAGTCAATGGGTTTATCACGGCTTCCCCTGACCCTCTCTCTCTCTCTTTCTATCCCTCCACCTCATATCATTTTCACTCAGCTTCCTGCGGGACTACATTGCCACTCTGAGCATTTCGTCCGCTGCAATTCCCTCAAATACCGGAAAACAAATCCCAATCTAGACTCACGTTTCATTACACTGTTGCACAAATCGATTCAGAAACAGCATACGGCCATTTTCTTATCCACTGGCTCGGAAACACAGGACATAAGGAACAAAAGGCGTGTTACACAGAGAGTGGTAGACTGTGTACAGAAGCCAAACAAAGGGTTGAGTGAATTGATGAGTTGTCAGCAAAAATGGGATGGTTGTATTGTGGAAGAAAAAGATTGATTTAATTGATTGGAAAACTCAAGAAGTGCTTTTTGATGACTATATTTAAGATTGATGGATAGTGAGAGATGAAGACGACAATGAACAGAGGATTGCTGATATGAAATTGATAGCGACATGGAATGTTTCATGATGGCTGCAGTGGTTAGACTAACAGACCTGTCAGCTTTATCGGGCTGACCTCGTCTCCTGCCGGCCGGTGGTGGTTGAGGAAGTGTTCCCGCACCTTTGATAAGCTACTTCAGCTATAGATCCAAAGTGCAAGCGTCTCGTTCCTTAATCTTTATTGCTTCTTTGATCCAGCGTTGTATTTATTGGATTCTTAGTTATTGTATTTGCTCTGCAGCCCTGTTTAGTTTCTTGTATCACAAATGTCTGGTTAGAATTAGCGAAACAAAATTGTGGATCAATGTAGTCCAAACAATTATAATTAAATATTTAATTGAAGGAGCAATGAACTTAAACATAATAATAATATAAAGACAACACCAAAAATGGTCCTACTTCTATATTTAAAGCCCCACTACGTAATGTTTCAGTCTGTAAATACACCTCACATAAGATGCATGTTTCCATTTGTTTTCAGCAACAAAAACAACCGCAATGAAACAAATGCCTTTACTTTGCTATATTTAGTGACTGAATTTTGCACAGTGTGTTTGAACATTGCTTCTACCACTCAATATAAGTCAAATACATGAAACGATGTGCTCTTGAACTGATGGGATAGGAAGTGACAGAGGAATTCCTAAGGGTGAGGCACAGTCACCTGCCTCGGGATTACAGGTGGAAATTAGCACTTGAGCTACAATGCATCTCTCCTGATAAGGTTAATGTACATTGTGCACTGGCTCTGTCTCAAACAAACAATGAAAAAACAATCAGTGCACCGACCTGACTGCCCCCCTGTCTCTAACACCCCCCTGGCCCCTCTCTTCTTCCTCTCTTTCCCCTTCCAAAACACCTGCTCACCCAACAAAACCTGCTCAAAACTGACAACACCTACACAGCGATTATATGAATGAGAAGACATGCAAGAAGACAGCTTTTTTTTTTTTTTTTTTTTTTTTAGGGGTTTAAAAAGGGACTCATTGATGTCTACATTTTCTTTGTTTTAGAATTAGAACAAACAGAACAAGAAAGAAAGTGAGAATGAAAAAAAGAAAAAGAATAGTCCAAACTAAATCTTTTGTATCGGTCCCACTTGTCCAGTGTCTGGTGAATTAGTCCATCATTTCCATAGTCGGGGTTTACATAGAAATACATTTACATTGAAATACATTGATTGATAACTATATTTTCAATTAAGTGGGAATAAAACATCAATCATAATTAGGCCTATTTTATTCTGCAGTATGAATTAATTTAGTTTAATTTTGTTTTCTTGTCTTCTCTTATACTATTCCTATACTTTATGGTAGTTGTACAGTTTCAGTAATTATAGTAATAAAGTTTCAGCAGCAGCAGCAGCAACAGCAGTAGTAGTAATAGTAGCAGCAGTAGTAGTAATAGTAATAGTAGCATTGAGCGCTCTGCTGAGAAGGTGATCGGCTGCAGACTTCCATCTCTGCAGGACTTGTACGTCTTCAGAGCTCTGGGACGAACAGGTCGGATCACAGCCGACCCTTCTCACCCTGGACACTCCCCTCAGGCAGGAGGCTACAGTCCATCCGGACCAGAACCTCCCGCCACAAGAACAGTTTCTTTCCCTCTGAACACTATCTGACTAAACTGTAAATTGTGTGTATATATTCAATCAAAGTATTTCGTATAAGTTTACTTTTATGTTTTTATTTATTTTTTAATTCATGCGGTATTATTATTATCATTATCTTATTATTTTGCTATTATATTGTTGTTTCATGTTGCACCTTATCACCGAAGAAAGTTCCTAGTTTGCAGTAGTACCAGTAGTAACATTCCAATTCTTTATTATTTAAAACATCTTGCCGATACACAATTATTTCTTGTTTTCCCGGGTTGATTGGCAGTTACAACAAGCAATTTTGTATTTAATCATTTGGGTAGAATGAAATGAGTTTTATTGGAATGAGTTTTGTTTAATTACTTCGGCTTTAGGCTTTGTACTAAAAATTCAAGTAATAACGTTTTCGAGTAATAAAACATTTTCCAATACTAATCACTGTATCTTATATATACAGTACAGTGAATGCTTAACTACATAATTCCAAACTAGATTTTAATACTGAATTAAAAAAAATACAAAGACAAATTTAAATACAACAATTTCACAAACAATTTTTATAATTCAAAAAAATGTAAACTAAATTATTTGATACTTCAAACCTATATTTGATACAGATTTAGACCCAGTTAGCATATATTTTCTCGCAACCATAGACCTTTTCACAACTTGATATTGATTCTTATTTGTTACATTGAAAAAAAGACTTTATTAAAAATCATGTGAAAAAGATGGGTGTTGCTATGCCATTGTAAGCCTTTATTTGATTCAAGAGTTATATTTACCATTTTTGGCAAACATTTGGGAATTGTCACCTCACACTATAATGTCAAATATATTGTGCGGGAGTCTATACTTTTGTCAATTTTGTTCAATGTGATTTTATTTTCTCCTCTCAAGAGAGTTTGGGGTCTAGTGATAGTACAAGGAATATGTAACTTTGGCGGTTGCCATAGAGATGATGGTGGGGATTCCTGTGTAAATATAAACGCATAGGCTGTACAAACTTTCATAGACCTCATGTTTCCTTTGCCTGATGTCTTCTCTCTCACCATTTCAAGAATGTATTTATTTAACCTGTATACGTAATCCCTTTGAGATAGCAAACCTCTTTTTCACTGGAGTCAAGAAAAAGAGACAGCAATGTATGCAACATATACTAGGACGTAAACATAAACGAGCCCTTTTCATCACCAAGGTAAGGCAAGGCAAGTTTATTTGTAGAACACATTTCATACACAATGCAATTCCAAGTGCTTCACACAACAGGAAAAATGCATTAAAATCACAAAGAAATTACAGAAATCACAAAACAGTTTAAGTCATAAAAGAGAAGAGTGCAAAGAAAAATCCTTTCAGTCGTATGCACAGCTAAACAAAACAGTTTTTAGCTTAGATTTGAACATTGTCAGAGTAGAAGCCTGTCTCACATCTTCAGGAAGACTGTTCCAGATTTTAGCCTAGTTTGTTCCGGTTGCCTCCAAAGTACAGATCATCACTTACCGTCCCTCTCAAACCCTGGGGAATCACCCGAGTCTCTCTAAAATGTATCAATATTTAAATAACACACAGTGGACAGTGAGTTATTGGTAGATTATTATTAACAGAATGCTTACTGTATACTTTACATACAATGTAAATACCTATGTGTTTATGCACAAACAAATGTGCTGAATTAAATTAAATAATAAGGTTAAAATAACACCACAAACTTGCCATTAAACATATTTTTCAAGTTATTTATTTTCTATATTAAGTTCATTTAAGTTAGCCTTTATCTTTATAAATATTGATATATCTTCCTGTGAAGTATTTACATGGTACACTCCCACTGCCTGTCTTTTAAATGATTCATTTTTGCAAGGCTTTTGAGGCAGCAGGCGGTATTATGAAAAGGGCTTATAATAAAATAACAGGCAGAAGCACAGACAAGTGCATGAAGTACTTGGCTGGAGTTGGTATTGTTTTAGGATTTGAGATTTATTTTGAAAACCACTAACATGCTAAACAGAAAATATGACTGTAAATCATCAAAATAACAAAACACATTATTGAAATTCTCTCTAAATGTCAGACAACACACAAGAAAGGCAACAATGCAAGCAGAAACCTTCTAAGCATCTAAGATATATGAAGCCTTCACAAAATATTAATAAGGTAGATTCTGCACTTATATCAATATATTTTCTTCTCTTATAACGATGGTTTATTTCAGCGTCTACATGAGCACAAAGTCCCTCTGTCTCACGCCTTCTCTCCGTCTCCACAGAGCAGAGACTCGGGTAATAATAATGAGGTTCATAATTAAAAGGCTTCGTCTTTGGAGCAGCCCTCAGCACAGCGGGACGTCCTGAGCCTGAAGAAAGCCGCCCTCAGCAAGAGACAAGCAGGCACGGGAATATATATATAAAAGATGAATACTGCCTCGGAAAGAAGATTCAAATATTTTGTTGGGTTCTACTAATTACTTGGGTTCCAGTGACATCAACATTATATTGTATTGTCAAATAATTATTGTTATAAGGATAAATATTCATTTCAGCAATAAAAAGGTGAAAGTGAATTAGATTTTTCCTTTTAGATCATTCTCATAAAAATACGATACAGGATTACCAGCAGTAGCTTATTCTCCCATCTGACTTGATGATGGTTTGGGCTGGGTTTACACCTTCACTTTCTTTAGACCTGGTTTATAACTTCTGGAGAAAGTATGGGTGTAAAAAGTATATATATATATTTCGACAATCTGTCATATTATGAAAAAAGTCAAAGGCTTACAATTTACTCTTTGTCTGCAGGGTTTTTAAAAGCAGAATCTTTTTTAGTTTTAAACTGATTAAACTGTCGCTTCTTGAGCAAAACCCCTCAACTATTGTCATTTACATGTGAAGATTGTGTCTAAAATCTAGAATCAACAAATAAGACACATCTTGAACAGATAAACCCTTTTTCTTTCAATAATCAACACTGCACTATTCAAAAATAAATTGGGAATAGACAGTTGACTTTGTAATTAAATTGTAGGATTTTATTTTTAATGAAAAGAAATCCGTGCAATATAATTCTTTTTTAGTATTATGGCGCTTTAACCTTTAATGTTATTTTAAAATTGCAGATCTAGACAGACATTTAGCCTTCAACAAATATTGTGTGTAACTGTAATGTAAAATAAATTGAAAAGCTCTTGTCACAAATGCAACCTCACAAATGCAATTATTTCTCTGTTGAAAACCACATTTGCATCTTTGAGTTTAAAACATCTGACAAAAGTGAATGCACTGTTATTGTTTTGTTAATGCCACTCAACTGAAACGCTACTTCATTTTGCATTGAAAGCACCATTTTACTTCAAAACCCTGACTAATAGTAATCCTTTGCATTTTTGCACAAGCTGCCTGTAGAGACCTAGAACTGTCAACTGCATGATGTGATTTTCATGGAGGAGTTATCTTTTCACGTTTGCAAGCAGTAGACTCCAGCGTTTTCTCACTAAAGATAGATTTACTTGTCAGACTGAGTAAACATGACGGCCCTTGTCCTCCCGGAGACACAACTGTAAACATGGTGGACATATATGGCCTTTGGTGATATGAGACAATGTCAAAGGACGGACCTCAAATACTGTGGTAAGGGCTTGTAGATCTACAGTGATTTGATTTGTATTAGAAATGTATTTTTCAAAGTCGAAATTGACAGTTCAGAGAGCAAATTTCAAAGACGACTGCAATATGAAGGTTATAGAAAACACTTTAGAGACAGATATTTTGTTCACTACATTCAAATAATAATTATGTCTTATTTAATATCAAAACGGTCAAAATCAACCAAAAGATGAATTGTTTGTACAGTATACTGTAATAAAACCATGCACCCAGTAGTGTAAATGGGCATATTATTATTTAAAGGTACAGTATGAACCTTTTACACCATCTACTTGGACATTTCTGGCCTGGAATGTTCAATTACGGGTCTTTGTATAGCTTAAATATTTGTTGTTGTTGTTGTTGTTGTTTTATGGCGGTTGGCATCCAAGTGTTGCATTACCGCCAGACTGTATTCCTCAGACTTTGTTGTTGTTGTTGTTGTTGTTGTTCAGACTTGTTGTTGTTGTTGTTGTTGTTTTATGGCGGTTGGCATCCGAGTGTTGCATTACCGCCAGACTTTATTCCTCAGACGTTTCGTAGAGGTTAGCTCTGCGGCTCACCACAGAGCTAACCTGTAACTTTAACTTTGCCTGATGTCGTCATCTACTTGTCTCCATGGAGATAGAACAATTTATTACCATACTGTGTGAAGTATCTGGCAAAGTAGATGATGGAGAAAGATCAAAGAAATCAGAAAAGTTACACATGTGCTCCAATAAATCTATTACTTAAACTACCTGTATCAGAACTTTAAACCATCTATATTCATTATATTATCTAAACAAGGCCAGACATTTTGACAACCATGATTGCTCAGCCAAGATTTAAAAGTTCCTATTTTGACTCAACTGTACGAGCAGAAAATCAACTGAAAGTACTCTTCCTAAACATGTTGTTAGCATAGGAGCTAACTGTTTAGGAATGAAGTCCCCCAATGTTCAAACAATTCATAAATTAGCCGTTTTGCTTATACGCAAGACTAACAGACTATTTTGGCTTGTCAAATCTTGGACAAAATACAGTTGTGTAAAATCAACATGTTTTTTGCTGACCAGTGCAAAATGTCTGATGATGTATTTCGTTGGTCCTTCTAAAATCAACATTGGACTTTACATTGAGACAAACCAGGCCGTATGCAGTGCAGTGCTTCCAAGTCCAGATGTTACATTTACAGTAAAAGTAATATTTTTTTATTGAACCATGTCAAAGAGGTTGAGAAACCCTATCCTCTGTGTTCTTCCAAGTGGGATTTGTCAAATCATTGTGAAATGTTGTAACATATTGATTTAAGTATTTGCAGCCACATTGACTTCTGGCCCGTAGCCTGGAAATGCCTTGGCACCCTTTCAGAATAAAATGGGTGAAACATCAAGCAGAAGTGATAGGATTATTCTGGTCCTGTGGAAAAGGGGACAAGCACAAAAAGAGCAATGCATTTGGACAATAGCCTGCAATGGCTTCTCTATTGAAGAATATTGTGGTTATGTATTCAAGCAGATAGGCTTTAGTTAGTGACCCAGTGGTAAGCTCAACATCTCCGGATTTCTCTGAAGTTATTCATAGAGCAAATATTTATTCAAAATATACCGGTATATATGCAACCCTGTGTAATCCTGTTCAATCCTAAATTAGTTACTACTGTTATAGTCGAATTAGTTTGTTATAGATATGCTTATTTCACTTTGATGGGTCGATGTCATGTTAGAACTCAAACTAGCAGTTAATGGAAACAAAGTAATACCTGGTTTGAACCCAGATCTTCTCAATGACCTATGAAAACTTTAAAACTGCACTATGTAACCTTTCAGACCTGCAACCTGCTTGTCTCCATAGAAATGGGGGAATTATTGCTTTGCACATAATGTTCCACAGTTACACATTTAAATCTCTCTCTGTAGACCAGCAGCTGCAGTCAAATGTTTTTGGGGGTATTTTTTAGCAATGAAAAACCTGTTAATAAATACAAAATATACGTTTAATGCCATACAGTGGAACATTCAAGGCCAAGCAAGAACATCTCCATGGAGATAAGCAGGTGGTGGACTCTTTGAAGTTACATATTGTTTAAGTTAGCTATTGTACATATATCGTCTTAGAATAGATGTAACAGCCGTATCATAATCGTAGTACTAGAGATGATATTAACTTTGATAATGTATAACTCAACCTTTAATAGATGCATTTGTTTGTTTTTACATGAAGTTGCAGATTAAATTCAATGAGGAATTCATTCAATTACTCCTGTCTCCTTCTGTCGCTGTCAGACAAGTTTGTCCTCTCAAGCTATTCACAAAAAAAGTATTCTCTCCCCTCACCAGGATGCTGCCGCTTCTGTTCCATCTCCACCGCAGAAGTAGAACCATCAACCGGACTCTAAGCACCAAGGTCCATTCTATTATTCTCATTAAACCTCATCTATGTGTTTTTAAGTCATTGCTGAATCAATCGCTTTAACTCTTATGTAATCATATTTTGCACAGCACAGTTTCTGAAACTAAAGTAGGGTTTAAGTACATATTATTGCACAACACATGTTCCAACTTGCTTTTCTACCTGTCTTCCCCGTTATGACAGATGTTTTGGACTCTGTTAGTGGTCCAACCAGATTTGTAAAAATGTTTGGATGCCTCCGGGTGCATTCGTACACATTACCTCATCACTGCACGCTCCATTGTCACTAACTTGTTCATAACACAACCAAAGCCGGGTTGTAACATGCTTGAAATCAATATTTACTTCCAAGACTCTGCTGTTTGAAGATAAAGCTACCGTGTAAAGGCTTCTGGCAATGTGTTTGTGTCTGTGCTTTTGTATTGAACGTGTTTGAAGCTCACATGAAATAAAGCGGTTTGCATATCTGTTTGAACAAATGGTATTCTTGAACAAATAAATAGACTTGCCTAAACAGATTCAAGGCCTCTTTTATTATATATATATATATATATATATATATATATATATATATATATATATATATATATATATATATAATGTTATAATGTTGTTCAGTCATAAAAAAGATAGTGAGAGTTGCATATTTGAGTAATCTTGCCCTTTCTCATTTCTCTGAGCCACATGGTGATGACATGAAGCTTCTCCAGGTGTTTTTAAAGTCTGTACACTTGATCATTTCAGTGCTCAAACTGCTTAACTACTGATCGTGTATAGTTAACATAATCTACATATTGCTTTGGTCTTATTTTAATTTTCATAATAAAGTTGTTGCCTCATTGTTAGCTTGTATTTCAAGTGATTTGTGTTTGCTTAATCTTGAATTGTTCTGCATTTGAGGCTTGAGTTCTCACCTAACCCCTAGCTCCGCCCACTGCTCTGTACTTACTTGCAATTATTGAAAAAAAAAAAAATAAAGATTCCAGATCAAACTTATAGGGGTAAAAATGTCTCAGTTTTTAAACTTTTAACAAGTAAAGGAAAATAGGCTGCTTGTTATGGTGAAAGAGGCCTAGTTCTGAACTTTTCAACATTAATGGACTGGTTTTAGGCCAATATTCTGGTTTACATTAAAAACACAGTATAAAATAATTATGTTAGTATACATTTTAGTTCAATAAATACTCCAAAAGTAGCATTATATACCTGCTTTGCTCCCTAACAGCACTAATAGCATTCAGTATGCACAGATCCTTAACTAAGCTGCCTGTCCAAAAAAAAGTCACCACTTGGATTCAACTAAGCAAATACAGTAGGTACGAGCCTCCTACTGAAGAACTGCTGCATGTGATGATCTGTCACCTGCAACACAGTATTCAAACCAAACTGATGCAGTGAGAGGCTTCTCTTTTCTGAAACAACCGTGTGGAAAGACAAATAGTCATAGAAAAGATGTCAGTATGTTTGAGAAGTGTCGAATCATTAGCATCAAGCAGAGAAACATCTAATGAGAAGCAGAAACTAATCGACTACAGATCTGAACCCCAGTGAGAGTGTTTGGGACGAGCTGGAGGAGGCTTTGTGCAGCTCTCTCCATCATCAATACAAGATCAACTGGTGAAAAATAATGCAACACTGGATGGAAATAAGTCTTTTAATATTGCAGAAGCTCATTGAAACTATGCCACAGCGAATGTGTGCTGTAATTAAAGCTAAAGGCCGTCCTACCAAATATTAGAGCGACTTTTGTTTTTCAATAAGAAATAACCAAAAGGCAAATCCAGAAATGTTGAACCTGATCATTTTCATTAGTGACTAGACCATTGAACAGATAATATTGCTAGAAAAATCGAAATTGAAACACTATTATTATCTCCATTATTTTAGATCTAAAAAATAAACTTAGCAAAACATGTTTCTAAATAACATTTGTAGTAGCAGGGCAGTTATAAAATGATTGACATACCTAGGCTGGTTGCAATGCATATCACGATTTTACAAGTAAGCAATTTTTCTTTAACATGTAACATAAAATAAAAGCTCATGGCAATTGATAAGTTCTTAAAAGGATGTTGCTGAGTGATGTACAGCCAGTTCTGAGCAGGTGCTGAGTGGGAGGAAGGTAAAGACGTGCAGCTTAACGTTTGCTTTTACACCTCCAGCGTTTTAGCGTCTGTGCGTCTGCATCACAACTGTGCCAGAAGTAAAAGGTGAAGGAAAAGAAATGCTATTGTACAACTGTGTTGATGCAAACCTTTAAATTGAATTTGTACCAGAAACACAAATTATTGTTCAGAATTTAAGAGTAAGCTTGCATGTTCTGATATTGTAGTAGCTGTAGTACAAGTAGTTATTTGAAGTAGTCAAATTGTCATGTTAGTAATAGCAGTATAGTATTTGTTGTCAAAGTGGTAGTAGTACAAATATGTTCAAACGTATGATAGCATAACTGTTTTTGTTGAGCCAGGCATGCTCCCTTTAACTTCCCCCAGTGTATATGCTTACAAGTTGTACAGTACTTGTTTTACGGCTCACATACTTCCACTCTGCCTATAAGACCAGGTACTTTCCCTTTTCGTAACTCAACCCGAGACTCAAGGATTCGCCAACAGCTCTTTGGCAAGGCACTAATGTTGGACCATCATCACTAAGACAACAAACGAAACAATATTATTCAAGTATGTGGACTAGAAAAGAAGAGATGACTCAATTGATTGGTAGGATTTGGTTGTAATAAATATACTGGGAAAACATGCACCACAATGATCTCACTACCTGGGATGATCGGGCACATCCAGGACGAGAAATGAATGATTCATAAAGGAATTTTTTTTAGATTAGTTTCAGCTAACGCCATAAACAATTAAAGGGCCTGTTATCACAAGGGTTAGTTGAGAAGTAAGTTTCGAGTGGTTAAGGTGCAGCCTGCCGCAGTGTCGTGAGTTCAATTCCTGGATGGCGAGTCGTAGGCGGCGCTAGCAAAAAGGAGTTAAAAGATATCCGCTCGCGCACGGCGATATGGAAAGCCTATATCACACTCTGCCACTTAGTTGCGGCGTATCGCGGCGTATTTTCCGACGCTTTTACAAAATAAAGCAGCGCTTTTAACGACGTGTGCCGGCTGACGTTACGCAGTGCGCCGTAAACGAGCTCCTAAGTGGCGGAGTGTGATCATATTGGCTTTCCATACTTTTGGGTTCTGTGCGAGTGTCGTGGTGCCGGCTGTACCTGTCTCATTTGTACTTTTACTGAAGTAACACAATTGAGTACTTCTTACACTACTAATAATAGAACAAAAATCCAAGTTAGAGCACTCAGTATTAGTTATTATTTATTAGTATTAGTCAATTCCTTGAGTCGCAGGAATAGAAGTAGCAGTAGGTGTGATTTTCAATGTCATTTTAAACATATAAAAGCAGTTATTCTTTTCAGGAATCTTGTTCCAACTTAATTTTGTTTTCCTTTGTTGTCTTTTCACCTGCAGCATTTTTTAATAAGGTTATTTTTCCACAGCGTGATTAAAGAAAGTATTCTACAGAGACAAAAGCACACTTTAATCCCACGAGTTCAAGAACAACACAGAGAAAAGAAAGTGTATTTCATTTCTTTGTTAGCGTTCTGGTGCGGAAGTTTTTCATGTCAGAAGCGGCAAAAACTAAAGCAAACCTCTACAGAGAAATCCAACTGTGAAACTCCAGACTGCAAAACTTTCCCCTTTCTATCGCTTTTGAAAGAGCTCTTTCTCCATAGCTAAACTTATGAAACACACGCGCGCAAACACACACACACACACACACTCGCACACACACACACGCACACACACAAACATGCACACACACGCACACACACACCCGCACACACACACACACACACACACACACACGCACACCCGCACACACGCACACCCGCACACCCGCACACACGCACACCCGCACACACCCGCACGCACAACAGCACACACACGCACACACACACACACACACACAAACACACACACGCACACACACTCGCACACACACACACGCACACACACTCGCACACACACACACACTCGCACACACACACACACTTGCACTCACACACACACA
This sequence comes from Eucyclogobius newberryi, assembly GCF_026437365.1. Classification (NCBI taxonomy): domain Eukaryota; kingdom Metazoa; phylum Chordata; class Actinopteri; order Gobiiformes; family Gobiidae; genus Eucyclogobius; species Eucyclogobius newberryi. The sequence continues at coordinate 13,727,199 of NW_027315723.1, read as the reverse complement.
CACACACATACACACCCGCACACACACACACACACACACTCGCACACACACACACACACTCGCACACACTCGCACACACTCGCACACACACACACACACACACACACACACATACACACACACACACACACACACTCGCACACACACACACACACACACACTCGCACACACTCGCACACACTCGCACACACTCGCACACACACACACACACACACATACACACATACACACACACACAAACAAATCTGTGTACATTTCTGCATTTACTCGTTTGTTTGATAGTAGAATTAAACTCTATAAAACTTGTTATAATCACTAGATGATTAAACATCACATATAAAGCTTGTGTTATGAATCTAATCATTTTAAATCTCCAAATCGTAGATCTCTATTTTTCCTATTTTATCCTCTTCCTCCCTATTTTTTGCCAACTCCTTTCCCCTTTCTCACCTCTTTCTCTCCCTCTGCCTTTCTGTCTATGTATCCTTTCTTTGTAATACATCTCATATCATTTGAAGCATGATCCTGAGAGAGGATTCATGGAGAAACAGGCACATGTAACATTGATCAAGGTCAAGTTCACGTGGAAACTCATTTAAAATGGATGATATTCCACCATTTTCAAGGTTTGATTCTGCAGTGAGTAGCAATTTTATATAGTATTTCACACTGCCTGGAAATAGCTATGACTTAATTATTTCATGCAATGGTGGAAGAAGTACTCTTTTGTGTTACTTAAGTAAAAGTAAAGAGATTTTAAGTTGTAAATTAGCTATTTGGATTAAACAAATGTTTTATTAATCTTTGGTCAACAGTAGCAATTCAAATCCATTTCTCAATATTTCAAGATCATTTGATGTATATTTCTGTTTGCTCAAAGTTGGGACTTGAACTCAAAACCTTGACGCAAGATGTCGCCATGTACATGTAAAAACTAACCATATGAAAAGTATTTTTTACTTGTAGTCAAAATGAAACACAGTAATTTGGTGCACTTTTAGGGTAATTTTGGAAATGACAATCAAGCGTAATTAAAAATACTTACAGTAAATGCCCTTTAAAGAATGCATAAGTCGTTCAATCAGATTTCAGCCAGGGCCACCCCATGTCACCAGGAGGGGCCCCTGAGTGGAGTAGAAAGTAATCAAGTCCTTTCCCTGTCCTCAAATGTAGTGAACTAAAAGTAAAAAGACAGATAGCTGAAAACTTTAAGTACATTTAGTATATTAAGTTTCAGTGTAAACAAATAGACAGGGTTTACGCAGCCCAGAGTAGGATAAATAAAGAGTTCTCAGACTAGAGCCACAGATTGAGAATGACTCTTGAATGAGAGTTGAAACGTCACATTTTTCAAAAACAGTGCCAAGATAACTATAACCAAACTTTTCTCTACAATTAAGTACATTCCTTGTATTTTTGTTACAGTTAACATGTGTCAGCACTGAGTCTTTCTGTCATGGACGCCGCAAAAATGTCAGCAACATTTCTTTCTTTTTTAAACATCAAAAACCACACGTCAGCGTTTATAAATATTACATCCAAGTCTTGTATACAGGTGGTCGGCCATCTTGGCTCTGCATTGATCCAGTTTCACCTTGAGCGTTGTATTAAAACTCAAGTTAGTATTGATCTGAGGGGTCCATTCTACAAATAGACAACATGTGACCAAGCTGGAGAGTTAAAAAACATACACCACAGCAGCAGATACTGGAATGGTGCAGTTATATGAAGAAGGCGTCTAATCCGTAGGAGAATATGATGCAGAAACCCAATAAGTGATTCAGGGGAAATCCTATCTGTGCAGCGGGCAAGAGCAAAGGGACTTGTCACAGCTTTGAAATGCAATACAATTATGACTTCAGGGTAATGCATATAAGAGCCATAATATTGTGCTCTTATTTAGAGGAGGGTGGATTTGGTAGGGACAATGCAGTCAGGCATAGTTACAAAGCAAAGTTAGCAGCTGATGCAACGCTTACGTTCTTTTATAGAGTGCTCATTTTATTTTCAACTCCTGTCCCCAGTAGGGTTTTATTTTTATTTTTACACTTTTTCTCAATTCTATTCTTACTCCCTGTATAATAGTATTTAGTCCACTATCTGTCAAAGAGATCACTTTTTAAATTAAGTCCAAGTGTAATTTTTTTAATTTTTCTAATGTCCAATCATAATTTCTATCCAGCCCTGGATTGTCAGAACAGTCCATCCTCCATTTTCATGTAATGGCCTTCATCCCTGTCTCCATTTGTATGATCCAAAGGCTCAATCTGTCCATTGCAAATGTTTGAGGCCCAAATACAAATGGTTCTGAAATCGAGTGGGGTATCTCAAAGGAGGACCACAAAGTCTGTGGTCCTCCTTTGAGATACATATATTTGACCATACTTCATCTGAGTGGCTGTCCAGATTATTAATGCATGTATATCATTTACAGAATATTTTTTTCCCCTAGAAAGCTTTAATAAACATTTCAGTCAGATGGTTATGTTTAATTTCTTATTAAACAAATTAATATATTTATTATAATAACTCCTTATTTGTAAATACCTATAAAAGACTTGTTTCTTCAAGCCAAATAATTCTTTCAACACATCAAAGCTTTTCATTTATTTTTCCTTTTCAATCTGGTAAAAAAAATAAAAAAAATAAACATGAGCTCAGAAATGCTCTTAATCTCTGTGAGCAGTCAGTTCCACAATTTACATCTCTTATAAGAAAAGGCTGACTGCCCAGAAGACAAGAGCCTCTCATCACTCTGTTTGGTCTATGGATATATGTGGTTCAAGAGCCAAATTATAGATACATTTCAGAATCAGAAATCAAAATAAGAAAGTGTTTACATTGTCACTGAACACAGTTTGCAAACATAGGAACTTGTTTCGACGTTAAGGTGAAACAATGATTGAATAAAATAATAATAGCAACGTCTGTAAAAAGGGAACAGTGCATACATAGTATTGCTTGAATAATTGTTGAAATGGCAGGTGTTAAGAAGTGTTCATGAGTCCAAAGGCAGAGGGAAAGAAACTGTTCTGGTCTGGATGGACCGTAGCCTCCTGCCTGAGGGGAGTGGCTCAAAGAGTCTGTGTCCAGGGTGAGAAGAGTCGGCTGTGATCCGACCCGCTCTTCCCACAGTCCTGGAGTCGTACAGGTTGAAGTCTGCACCCATAACCTTCTCAGCAGAGCGCACAGAGCCGGAGTTCAGATGCTGCAAGAGGAAGTGGAGGGCCAGATTGACTGCGTGGTCCACAGACCTCACTGTACTCACCACACTGTTCACTTTCTGCACTATATCTGTAAATCTAACTGTACATTTTGGGTACATAATAAGCTTATATTATCCTATGGTAAATTTAAATAGTTTTTCTTTAATGCATGCCCTTTTTTATTTTATATGTTATTTTATCATTGTTCATCGTTGTATGTTGCACCGAATCACCAAAGCAAGTTCCTATGTTTGGGAATTTTGTTCATTGGCAATAAACCTTTTCTGATTCTGATTCTGACCTATTGGCTAAATGTCTGTTGTTTTGAAGATATGTTGTTCACACTGATAATTATGATGTAAATAAACCTTAACCTTACAAGAGGGACCGGATGCAATACATTTTAAAACATCATGAACTCCAGAGTGTATCAATGATGTATGTTTTTTTGTTTTTCTACAATCAATATGAATGCTTTCATGTATGTTTAGTTCTTATTTTTACTGATGTTAAACTAAAATAAATAAAGCAAATACTACATTTGTTTTTAACTAGGTGCTCAGAAAAACATTATCTGGGTCCAGCACAGGACTGACCAGGACGTAAGAATCTTCTAGTTTAAGAAAATGCCTTTTACCCCATATGGTACATTTTAAAAGCATTCGTGAAAAACAAAAAACAAACTGTTTTTATAAGAACCGTAAGAAAACAAACGTCAGTGACATACATCATTATACAATCAGAGACAGTTCATTCTGATACCTCACCCATGGTCATTGATAGATATGGTTCAAGATCACTGCACCCTGACTCCTACGTCACCCTGCTGAGCGCGTCGATATTCTTCTTGTGTTAAATCTTGGTCCACTCTCTCGTATCGACCACAGTGATGGTCCTCAGAGGAGTTGTTTACATTGAAAGGAACCACTCTCTGTTACAAATGTTAGCAATAAGCAGCGCTAACGATTTATTTTCGTTTTTTATTGAAGTTAGCCTGATTTAACGAGTCTTGACTTGGATTAGATGTTTTTGTGAAAAACATCTTGAAGGTTACGAGACATAGATCAGGATAATTGCAGAAACCAAATGATCAGACTTATTGGTGCCAAGATTGTGCAAGAATTTCTAAAGTCATTAGTAGTGAAAGTATAAATGTCATGCGCAAAGTTGGGAGCATTGTAGTTCTATGGGTTACGCACTGTTTTCATAAGAACAATCAAGACAACATTTTACAAATTACGAATATTTTATTTTGGAATTTAAAAAAAAACAATATAATGTCACCATTTTTTTTCTTTGTGCTGACAAAGAAGACACTAAACTACGTAATATGTTTGGTTTCATAGGCATTACAGTGATATTAACCATAAACCAGATCAAAGCTTTGGCCTTTTTGACACTTTAAAAGTGCCCATTTTAAACTAGGCGCAGGAAACATTTTATTCACATTTTTGCTCCAGTCAAATGCATTTTTCTGTCTTTCTCAAAAGAATGAAGGTTGTTAGCGACTGCAATAGGTAGAAAATAAGCCAAGGCTAAGATAATTTATGTATACTGTCTTTAAAAGCATCAATTTAATGGAAATGGAATGGAAACTGGAAGGAAAAACGAAAATAGCTTTTAGTAAATATAAAGCATTCTTTTTTTTTTATATTTACTAATATAACCGGACCCCCTCCGACCCCTGACTGCGCCTAGAAATTCTGTCCATAAAAATTATGAACAGAACCGGTGACAAAGGGCAGCCCTGGCGGAGTCCAACATGCACTGGGAACAGGTCTGACTTACTGCCGGCAATGCGAACACAGCTCCTGCTCCGGTCATACAGGGACCGGACAGCCCTGAGCAAAGGGCCCCGGACCCCGTACTCCCGGAGCACCCCCCAAAGGACACCCCGAGGGACACGGTCAAAAGCCTTCTCCAGATCCACAAAGCATATGTGGACTGGTTGGGCATAGTCCCATGAACCCTCGAGCACCCGATGGAGGGTATAGAGCTGGTCCAGTGTTCCACGACCGGGACGAAAACCACTCTGCTCCTCCTGAATCCGAGGTTCGACTATCGGTCGGATTCTCCTCTCCAGTACCTTGGAATAGCCCTTACCCGGGAGGCTGAGGAGTGTGATCCCTCTGTAGTTGGAACACACCCTCCGGTCCCCCTTCTTGAACAGAGGGACCACCACCCCGGTCTGCCAGTCCAGAGGCACGGTCCCCGACCGCCACGCGATGTTGCAGAGACGTGTCAACCAAGACAGTCCTACAACATCCAGATACTTTAGGTACTCAGGGCGGATCTCATCCACCCCCGGAGCACTGCCACCGAGGAGTTTGCGGACAACCTCAGTGACTTCAGCTTGGGTGATGGATGAGCCAGCCTCCGAGTCCCCGGTCTCTACTTCCTCTTCAGAAGACGTGACTGAGGGATTAAGGAGATCCTCAAAGTATTCCTTCCACCGTCCGACGACATCCCCAGTCGACCACAGGATCTCATCTCTGCTGTTTGCAGACGATGTTGTCCTGATGGCTCCATCAAACCCGGACCTGCAACATGCACTGGGACGGTTTGCAGCCGAGTGTGAAGTGGCTGGGATGAGAATCAGCACCTCCAAATCCGAGGCCATGGTTCTCGACCGGAAAAAGGTGGCTTGCCCTCTCCAGGTGGGTGGGGTGTCCTTGCCCCAAGTGGAGGAGTTCAAGTATCTCGGGGTCTTGTTCACGAGTGAGGGAAGGATGGAGCGTGAGATCGACAGGCGGATCGGTGCAGCGGCTGCAGTGATGCAGTCGCTGCATCGGACCGTTGTGGTAAAGAGGGAGCTGAGCCGAAAGGCAAAGCTCTCTATTTACCGGTCGGTCTACGTTCCTACCCTCACCTATGGTCATGAGCTTTGGGTAGTGACCGAAAGAACAAGATCGTGGATACAAGCGGTCGAAATGAGTTTCCTCCGCCGGGTGGCTGGGCGCTCCCTTAGAGATAAGGTGAGGAGCTCGGCCACACGGGGGGAGCTCGGAGTAGAGCCGCTGCTCCTCCACGTCGAGAGGAGCCAGCTGAGGTGGCTCGGGCATCTGTTCCGGATGCCTCCTGGGCGCCTCCCTCGGGAGGTGTTTCAGGCATGTCCCACCGGGAAGAGGCCCCGGGGAAGACCCAGGACACGCTGGAGAGACTATGTCTCTCGGCTGGCCTGGGAACGCCTCGGGATCCCCCCGGAGGAGTTAGAGGAAGTGTCTGGGGAGAAGGAAGTCTGGGAGTCCCTGCTCAGACTGCTGCCCCCGCGACCCGGCCCCGGATAAAGCGGCAGAAGATGGATGGATGGATAAAGCATTCTTGTTGTGTGACTAAAGCTACAATTTCCAAATGAACGTAATATTGCGAATCAGCCCAGATGTTCTTCCTGCGGCACTGTATAGCCAAAAGCAATTAACTGTCCCATCGAGGAGGGGACCTGAAATTCAATTAAATCAAATGGGGGAAAGACTGCTCCTCTGCTGCTGTCATTTTGAATATTTTAACCTCAAAACACCTGGGATTTTGCTCTATGCATGTTACCATCTGGAAAATAGCTAAATGACTTCAAGCGTTTTCGGGTAAATTGGAGCCACACCTGAGAGATCACGGAAAGGTCATTCCAAAACACAGATGAGGATTGGTGAAAATAAACTACACATGATGAAATAGCAAAAAAAAAGTTAAAATATGGAGTTAAAATATGGAAGAATTGGCAAAAATTGTCCACTGCCTGAGGCTATGACAAAATTGGTTAAATACAAGATTAATATTACATGATGTGATGAATATTCAGATTTTTACATCTCATAAGGGACCAACAATGTGCCAGTGGATCTTGGGAGAGGTTTGGGTTTCCTTTTGGGGTCTTTAGTTCTGATTTAGTCCTAGGTTTAGTTTAGTCCTTGGTTGTTTGGTCCATTTAAACTTGTTGGCAAATGTTTGACTCAGTTATGCTCTGTTCTAGACCAGGTTAAATTCTAGTTTGGTCCTAAAAAAATTCTAGTTTGGTCCGAAAAAAGACCTTGTTTAGTCCCAGTTTAGTTCTGCTGCTGTCATTGAACAACCAGTTTTCTACGGTATATAGATTATGATTAAGATATTGTTGAGATCTAGTTTAGTCTTGTTAAAAGAAGCAGTTTTGTTCTGATGCAGACCTGGTTTAGTCTTGGTATAATTCTCGTTTAGTCACACTTTGATCTTGGTTAAGTGATTTGTTCTATATTGGGTAAAACATGTACTTTGAACTGTTTTTGTGCCATTTTAGTCCTAGTTTAGACTTCATTTGTTCCTATTTTAATCCTTGTCAGTCCTTGTGAGGCTTTAATTCATCCTTTGTTTAGGGCTGTTTTTTAGTCTATTCCTGGTTCAGACCCAATTAATTTCTTGACATTTTTTTATAAACCTGGTTCAGTCTTTTTCAAATTGACACTTTATATTGAGTCTTATAATTCTTACGTTAGTTCTAGTGTGAAACTTCACACAAATGTCATCACATTGTTCCCCTTTCTCCTCGACATTTTTATTTCGATGACATGTTCTTATAGTTACGGCTCACGGCTGTTCTGGCTCATTCATTTGTCGCTGTAGACGTGAAATCTCTTTGTGTGGCTGTTTTAAGAGCTCTCCCTGAAGAGCTGTTCTTAATGGATGACTATTGTGTAAAAATGCCTTTCACTGCAGTTACCTTGGGTCCTCCACTAAGTAAACCGAGCTTGCATTTATAGCATGCTAAATGGAGCTGGAGTTGGGTCTTAGCTTTAATCAAAGAAAATGGCACTTGAAATGATTACTTTAAAAATACATTCAATAAAAAAGAAAAAATAGCAAATACATGCCAAAAATTAAAGGTGCACTGCGTAACATTTCCAGTGGAAGGTCTCTTCATGCAGATAATATTGCTTTACCTGGAATGTCCCATAAGTATGGCATTAAAGCTTTTTTTTATCTCCATGGAGACAAGCAGAATACATCAAACACATGCAAGATTGGTACATTTAATGCCAACAGATGTAAATAAACAAGGTAACAAATACATTAAATATAGTTCATATGTTCATGAGATAAAATGCAAAATTCAAACTGAATTAATGCACAAACGATATTAGACACGTTTCTAAAATAACTTATATATACCATAAACATTGACAAAAATAACAATAGCATATATTATGTAAACATTGTGTAATCACGTTCAAAAAGGAGTGTAAAAAGGAAAAGTATAACCTACTTAATCCCTAGCGGTTTTACTGTTGGAATCTGTCTAATTGAGCGCTTGGTCCTTGGCGGGAGGCTGATGATCGTTGTACACTCTTATGTAAATGAGGTCGTCTATAACATGCTCCTGCTTCTACATGACGAGAGCCCAAAAGAAAAGCCCCCGTCCTCGCGCTCTCCTGCCGGGGACACCCTGCCGTTTAGACACAGTTTAGAGGGAATCAAATGAGACTGTTAATCAACAAGGGGGTTATTATAAGTGGAAAAAATTGTGTGCGCCAGACCAAGTACTTTGTGTACATAGTAAGTCTATTTTTATATTTATCTTAATGTAAATTTGAATAGTTTTTCTTCAATGCGTGACCTTTTTGATTTCATATATCTTGTTTTAATTATTGTTCATCGTTGTATGCTGCACCGAATCACGAAAGCAAGTTCCTATGTTTGTGAATTTAGTTCATTGACTATGGCAATAAACCTTATCTGATTCCGATTCTGATCTAAGTGAGTTATACCTGATTTAGTTTTGGTTCAGGCCTGACTTAGGGTGCTAACTTTTCATCATTTGGTCCTAAATTGAGCCTACTTTAGTCCTGATATGGACTTGGTTTGGTTCGGCTCTAGTCCTGTTTTAGTCCTGATCTAGTCATGGTTTAGTATTGGGTTTAGTCCTGGTTTATACCCAATATTGTGTGGTGTGGTCAATGTGTGAATGCATCCTCAGTCCTGGACTAGTCTTGGGTTGGACCTGGTTTCGACCTGATTTAGTCCTGGTTTGGTCTTGGGTTGGACCTGGTTTAGACCTGATTTAGTCCTGGTTTGGTCTTGGGTGGGACCTGGTTTCGACCTGATTTAGTCCTGGTTTGGTCTTGGGTTGGACCTGGTTTAGACCTGATTTAGTCCTGGTTTGGTCTTGGGTGGGACTTGGTTTCGACCTGATTTAGTCCTGGTTTGGTCTTGGGTTGGACCTGGTTTCGACCTGATTTAGTCCTGGTTTGGTCTTGGGTTGGACCTGGTTTAGACCTGATTTAGTCCTGGTTTGGTCTTGGGTTGGACCTGGTTTCGACCTGATTTAGTCCTGGTTTGGTCTTGGGTGGGACCTGGTTTCGACCTGATTTAGTCCTGGTTTGGTCTTGGGTTGGACCTGGTTTAGACCTGATTTAGTCCTGGTTTGGTCTTGGGTTGGACCTGGTTTAGACCTGATTTAGTCCTGGTTTGGTCTTGGGTTGGACCTGGTTTAGACCTAAGATTGACATGGGTAAATCCTTTTTTTATTTAACTTGACATGTTTTGGTGAGCGTCTGTCATATTCCCGGAAGAAGTTAATTCTGGTTTAGAGGCATTTTGATGCATTTTGATCATTTTTATTTTAGATTACTTTATCTATTTATTTCACTTCTGGACACTGCCCACCTGTGCCACTCAAACTAAAACCCTAAACCTCCTTCTTGCACCACAGATTAGTAACACAACCTCTTCTATTCTCTGTACAAAAGTGACACCAAATCTTTTCCTCTGAATCAATGCGCTGACATGAATAATTTGTGTGTCTCTTTAGCTGCTGGCTGTGTATCGCTCAGTATGAGTGGACCTCTGCCTCCCCACACACGTCTCCAAATCTGACCACTAAATAAGGCATTAGTGACTTGTTAATTATTTATTTACGAGCAAATTTAACAGAGATGGAAAAAATGTGTTAAAAAAAAAGGGTGGTGTTCAGTCAATATGTTTTATATACATGGAAGTTGCAATTAAAGTTGTAAAAATTATGACATATGAGTAATAGTAAAACATTATCAACTAAATACATGTTACAAATATATACACCAGAGCAGCATAAATTGAAGAGACAAGTTAAAACAAACAGCTACAGCATATATGCTTCAAAGTATAGTGGCAGTATATCCAAGAAAGTAATTTTTATATTCTAAAATAGAGCAGCAGTCACTCATACCATCTACAATAGCAGAGTTCTGAATAAAGCACACACATCTCCAGGGACAGCTCACATACAGCTCACATACACACACTTTTTTCTTTGACGTTAGATTCAGAAAAGCCCAAAGATGATCTATATTTAGAGGATCATGATAGAATGTCCATCATGTTTTTTTTAAATTATTGATTAAACATAATTAGGCCATAGAAACATTGTGCAGGCTTACTTTAATACCCTAATCATAACACTGTATTAACATGTATGAACAGGTTTATACATTAATATAAAACCTGTCTCATCTCACTCACCTTCATATAAACAGACTGGGCTTTAGGATCGACCTCCACTGCCTCTGAGATCGACCAGTGGATCCCGATCGATGTAATGGGCACCCCTGCTCTACACTCACAATGTTCCATCAGGGCGCAGGTTCAGGTCCCACTCACTTAGAACTAAGAGCTCCACATCCAGCACCATCCCCACCTCAAACTGCACACTAAATAACAGCTCAGACCACACCGGAGTCTGCTTTGTGTGTAGTGATGTTCCGTGGTTTGAGTTGTTCTATTTATTATATGAATATGATTTTTATGGATGGATTGTGCTGGTGCTCTGTCTGCAAATCAAGTTCCTAACAGATAAATAAAGTGATTTTGAATTGACTTTGAAAATACACTAGATAATTGAGAAGTAAAGCAATCATTGAATTGTACATAGAAGTAGGCTGTAGTATTAAATATATACATCTGTAGAAATAGTGACGTATTGAATCTGACCAATTGGCTTTACAATACAAAATAACAAATATAAATGTTATTATTTAGAATTTTTTGGGGTCAATATTTCGTCTTTTTAAATGTACGGAATAAGTTGCAACCTCTATTGATTATCATATTCTGAGTTGATAGAGACAATAATAAACTTATGATGTGATATGGCTGAAGTCATCTTCTCCAGTTTACTATACTTTTTGAAACATTTTGAATGTCTCACAAATGAGTCGAGTGCAAAGTTTAATGAAGCAATGAGGGGTTTTCTTTTGAGAACAGGGACCAACATGAGAGGAGTTTGTCCAGACTTGGCCCAGGATCAAGATGGCCAATCAGGAAGCAGCTGGTGAGGAGAGGGGGAGGGGGAGAGGGGTATAAAGAGGGAGAGAGGAATAGACAGAGCATGTAAAGAAGAAAAGAGGAGAGAGAGGAGAGAGAGGAGAAGGTGTAGAGTTCATTTTGTCAACTAAATAAAAAGAATTATGATGACTTGAAACTATATCTCTAATTACATTCATTTGGATTGACTAAATCTTTGAGTAGATGTATTTGTTGACTAAAAGTAGACTCACTAACGCACTCCTCCACTCATACACGTCCCATGTATACTAATTAGTAGGAAAATGTAACATTATCATGGTAAACAGACAAAGCCCGTGCAAAAGTGCGCAAAATGTTTACACTTTATACAAACTCCTCCTAGGGCGTTATCCGGATTAACCTAAAACCTAGTGAGAATCATCTTCAAGAGCGGAGCATCAAAAGTTATATATATTTTTTTTAATTTCAAGGGTCATGGTCTGTGTGTCATTGCCTTTTGACCGGGGACCACAAAATGTAGTTCTTCAAAAATCCATCAAACTTTGCCCAAATTTTATCCAAAATATATCAAGTTGTATCTTTTTTAAAAGAGGGTTTTTGTGTGAAGCAGCCATAAACATTTCCCAACATACTGAAATTTTCAGTACACAATAATGCCCGTATTTGTAAAGCAAAGGGGAGAGGGCGCGATAGCACCACTGATTCGGCAGTAGGTGTAATAAAATGAGGAAAATTGGGGTGCGTTATCGCAGAGAAGCGAAAGACAAAGTGTCAGGAGGAAATTAGGGAGAGAAATAGAGATAGAATAAGAGAGGGACAGAAAGCGAGTGGGGGAAGGAAATGGAGATAGGCAGAGAGAGGGAGAGAGAGTGAAAGGGGAGTAAAAGTGCGTAGATAGAAAAGAGAGAGTGGTGTGAGAGAGAGGGAAATTGATGTGGACATAGCTCCAGAACATATGGCAAAGAAAGCTGTATTCGAATGTGAAATGTTTCCTGTAGCTCTGAGCCCATCGTTATTGTGTGTAAATGTTTCATGAATAATACAGTATGGGCTTCAAAACCACACCCAGCCATTTACAACTTAATCAATACATGTGCCTCAGACTACTTGTTTACCAATGTGTGTAGAGGATCCATTCAATTGGATGGTGTAGGTTTTGTTTGGCACATAATTTACCTCTCGAGCACAATGTGGGTGAGCTTAAAGGTGCGTGTATGTCACTTTTACACAATCTCATCAAAACTGTCTGGAAATCATATTGTACAATAGATGAGTGGACATTCTTTCTTCTGCCCTTACGCTTCTGAACAATGAGCCACGTTTACAAAAGACTTTATGGTGTTCGTTTACAGCGGTTGTGAAATGCTTGGCTCCTCTCAATGGGAGTCATTCAATTAACAATTTAACCCTTCAATGGGTTGGATAGGGTTCATTTTAACTTGATAGGTTGTTGTGTATGTTTTTAATGATCAAACATTTACAGCAAATGTGTTGTTTTTACACTGTGTTCATGTGGTCCTCCATGTGGTGCTCAGGATTATGAGTCATGGTTCTGATGTGTTTGTATTTGGAATCTTTATACCACCAATAATACAATCCCAGCGTCTCCTATAAAAGCGTTTAATAGACCAGTAATATCATTTGTGATTAACCTTTCCAAAAGCCAACGTTAAACTTTGCCTGCAGTAAACCCCTAAATGTGGTTGTATACGTTTTGTCAAAGAGCTCAAATGTGTAAACCAAATAAATATTCTCCTCACAGCAGATGACGTTAAGAGTTTAAGTCTGGAAGCAGCTTTTGATCTGAGTTGCCGAGTTCTTTTCATGTGTGACATGTGCGAGTGTTCATGTGCAGAAAGAGGACCATATGAATGCAGCACACTATTTGAAAAATGTTCTGATAGGTTCAATTGCATCTTTTTTCCTCCACAAAATACTTATACTGCAATTGGTTATAAAATGCTGCCTAACTTCATCTTGAGCCCAAAAGTCCACACAAGATTTGAATTCTTCTGTCTATTCCTCCTCGAAATAAACCCACAAAGAAACCACAAACTATGTCATGAATTGTAATGTGTTTCCAGCTTGCGCCACTTTTATTTGTCTGTTACCATGACAACAAAATCTAGTGTCAGCACAGTACTGTCTGCTTTGTAAATAATTGCATAATGGTTCAAAAGCCGACTCCCCATAGACGGAAGAGCTCCAAAGTATAATAGTTGTATATTGTCTGGAGTCTAATTCAAAGCAGTTGTGGGTTTTGCAGACAGATTAATGTGGGGAAGACATTTTTTTGTAAGACTAATTTACATATTTAGTTGTTGGTAGTATAAGGATGGGAGTACTTTTCAAATGATTGGCCAAGAGATGTCAGCATTATAGTGAGTGTAGTAATATTAATAGGCTAGTACCTGAAGTAGCAGTTGCAGTAAAACTACCATTACCAGTAGTAGTATTTACTTTTGTAGTATCTGTGTAGTAACATCAGCAAATGCCATAATGGGTTAGTAGCAGTACCGTTAAGATAACTACAGTATTAGCAGTAGTAATAGTAGTGGACTTGTAGTAGTAATAGTGTAATAATTTAATTGTGCCAATCATAAACCATGCAGCCCAAGCCAGATAATATGTACAGTGCAGTGGCTGAGGACATAAAGCCTCTGTTGTGCCAGGCTTATTACAGTAATCATACCACGAGACAGTTTTATAAGTGTCATAAAGTGTTAAAACAACACAATTAGGAAAGATATGGGAGGGGTGGGAAATGCCAGTCTGCTCTGCCTGTCTGCACTCACAAATAAGGAATGTTAACACCAAGTTCTTCAAGTCGTGTACATGTAAAAATACTGTTGAAAATATAATTATTTTGTGTTTCAATTCAATTCAATTTTTATTTTGTAACACCCGAAATCACAACAGCAGTAGCCTCGAGGGACAAGTATTCCGTGTCCTTAGACAAATGTCCTAAGCTCCCCTGTCCTTAGACCCCCCTTCTCGGCCAGGAAAACTACAGAACGTCTTTGGGAAAAACCTCGAGGAGTGCCACAGTGAAGGATCCGACTCCCTCAGACGGACGGATGGACACGCGTTGATGAAAGCAAAGTGCGGATTTTAAGTTGATCTGTTTAAATTCTCTCAATTAAAGAAATACATTTATTTAATGGAGATATATTATGTAAAATCCACTTTTATGAGCTTTTAACCATGCTAGAACATGCACCCTCATCATTAGCTTACTCAGAGGTCTATATTGATTGATTCATACATGTTTGAGTAGTATTATCTGGCCTTTGAGGTTAAAGTGCTTATAACATTTCTGTTTTCACCTACTTATTATCTCTGCCCACCGCTCTTTATTCGCTTTATTTTACTTACTTTTTTTTAAGACATAGGCAACTATAAAAACAAAAAAATAAAACCCAATTATTCAACAAGAATAATATATGGGACCAAAGGGTGAGTGAGGACACAAAGCAGACTAAAGGTACTTTTGTATTTTTTGGGAATCTCAAAGAAGTTCTTTGAGGCAGACACATAGCCGTCCTCCATGGCCTCCCCAAACTCCTCCCAACCCAGGGGTTTGCCTCTGCAACAGCACAAGCTGTGCTTGGCCTCAGGAGTCTCACAGGCCTGATAGGCCTGATAGGCCTGATAGGCCTCCTTCTTCAGCCTGGCACCTGAGACCTTGCGACCACTGCTCCGAGCAGCCGCATTGACAATAGAGGTCGAAACGGACTCAATGTCCCCAGCCTCCCCCGGAATCTGAGAGAATCACTCCCGGAGGGTGTATTCGAACTACAGAGGGATCACACTCTAAGGTCTATTCCAGGGTACTGGTGAGGGGAAGCCGACCGATAGTCAAACATAAGATTCAGGAGGAGCAGGTCTATACTCTCAGAATTCAAACAACCAGTCAACATGTGCTTTAAGACTTTTGACCATGTCCCTTATGGTGTCCTTTGTGGGGTGCTCCAGGAGTATGCGGTTCAGGGCCCTTTGCGCAGGGCTTTGCGCAGGGCTGTAAGTAAGTAAGTAAGTAAGTCAGACCTGCTCTGTGCATGTTGGACTCCGAGGCTGCCCTTTGTCAGCAATTCTGTTCATTGTAGGCACAGTCAAGGGTCGGAGGGGGATGATTTTGTCCTGATGGCTCCATCAAACCTGGACCTACAACATGCGCTGGGACGGTTTGCAGCCGAGCACGATTGAGATGAGTTTCCTCCGCGGGGTGGCGCTCCCTTAGAGAAAGGGTGAAGAAGTCAGTCACACAGGAGGAGCTCGGAGTTGAACTGGAGGAAGTGTCTGGGGTGAGGGAAGTCTAGGAGTCGCTGCTTAGACTGCTGCTCCCACGACCCGGATGAGCGGAAGAAGATGGATGAATGGGAATGTCAAAGTATGTTTTTCCATGCTCAAATAGCAAGAACAAATATAATTTTAGGAGCTGATGTTGAAATAAATGTTGAACATTTGCAGAATTGTTTTACATTATTTTAGCTACAAATTTGGTTTGCTAATCGATTTGGTTACATTTCATGTCGAATGCTTTTCCTTGCCTGGGACCTGGACAAAATAGGATGCATGCTTCACTAATTTCATTCACAACATACTCTCAATCCCGAACCGTCTGCTCTCCTCCTGAATTCCCCATCCCTTTTCTCAGACTAAATCCTGTTTTTTTGTATATGTAAATCTATTGTTTTGGTCTGAGCACGTCTCTATGTTACAGCTGTGCATGACTGATTGTAGAAGCGAAGGATTGAGAGGAACAATGCAACACCGGTTTAGACCCATTGATACAAACACCAGCTGGTTCAATACAAGGGAGAGAGAGGGGTGAGGGGAGAGGGTGCGAGACAGGGGCAGTGCTGAAAAAAATACTTTGAAAATGTATTTAGTTACAGAATACTGAGTACCTGCTTTAAACTGCATTTTGTAACGTATTCCTTAGAATACTTTCACATTGATTTGCATTATATTATGGCGTGAAAACAGGATGGACGTTTGCTACGCATTTATTTATATAAGAGAACCTTTACATACATTAGCAAAGGAAAATGACATACAAACATGATCAAATACCACAATGTAGTAATCTGATTTTAGAAAAGGAACTGTATTCTGAATACCACCAACAGAAAGAGTAACTGTACCTGTATTCCTTTAATCATAATTACTATTCTGAATTACTATTTTCAGAGAGAGGAAAGAGAGGGGGCAGGGGGAAGGGAGGAAGGGAGGAAGGGAGGAAGGGAGGAAGGAAGGGAGGAAGGGGGTAAGTTACAGGGCTGTCCAATGCAGAGATTGGAAGGGTTCTACAGAAAGGCAAAGTCCAGTGATACGAGCAATTTATTGAGTGGTAAAATATTTGGTGAAGATTTATATTTCATCTGTTTGGTTTATTGTATAATAAATAAAATGCACATGCCAAAATATATATATATATATATATATATATATATATATATATATATATATATATATATATAATGTGGTGAAAAATATATAATATAATACAAAACTAAATCTTTAAGTGATTGTGATTATGCCTCTCCTGGTGTTACTTCCAAGCCTGGATAAATGAACGTTGTTTTGTCCATAAGGATATCCAAACACATGCACTTGACTCTGCAGACTTATTCTATATTGAGCTGTTTGTACCAGGATGGCCTTGGCTTCAACCGCTCAATATCTACAGTCGATTTCAATATGAAGAGTGGCTCCAGTTCGCCTCAGTCGGTCCCTCTTCTGCCTGAAGAGTGGGTCTAGCTCGCCTCCGACGGTCCCTCATCTGCCTGAAGAGTGGGTCCAGCTCGCCTCCGACGGTCCCTCTTCTGCCTGAAGAGTGGGTCCAGCTCGACTCAGACGGTCCCTCTTCTGCCTGAAGAGTGGGTCCAGCTCGACTCAGACGGTCCCTCTTCTGCCTGAAGAGTGGGTCCAGCTCGACTCAGACGGTCCCTCATCTGCCTGAAGAGTGGGTCCAGCTCGACTCAGACGGTCCCTCTTCTGCCTGAAGAGTGGGTCCAGCTCGACTCAGACGGTCCCTCTTCTGCCTGAAGAGTGGGTCCAGCTCGACTCAGACGGTCCCTCATCTGCCTGAAGAGTGGGTCCAGCTCCAGTCTCCTTGTGTCCGTCTGTCCGTCTGTGAGAGTCGGATCTCTCCTTCACTGGAACTCCTCCAGGTTTCTACGCTTTTTTCCCAAAGAGGTTTTTTTTGTAGTTTTTCCTGGCCGAGAAGGAGAGTCTAAGGACAGAGGACCCTGGGACATCGTCCCTCGCCACCACAGACATTGTTGATTCATTTCTCCCTGTGGCCCTCAGAGGCAACTGTTGTTGTGATTTTGGGCCTTACAAAAATAAATTGATTTGATTTGATTTGATTTGAATATAAGGCGGATGATGATGGGCCATAGTCGCACCTCATCCAGGCAATTTATATATTAAATCAAGAGGTCTTATATCTTCAGCCCTGTATAGACCCTGACCTCCCTGTGCCGGGTTATTCATTCAGCAGCAGGTAGAAAAATAGGGTCGTATTAAAACAATTTGTCTCTATTGTGCATGGAGAGAATGCACACAATAGAAATAAAATATGATTGGCCTTTATAAATCAAAGTCTAAACTTGTATTTAAAGATGGATTTTTGCGGGTCAATAACAATACAAAAATGCATATGTTGGAATTTGAAAATGCACATACCAATCACTGGTAGTGGGACAAACATGCCAGAAACTAGATGATTTATGTCTTGTTTTTCCATTTCATTTGTTTAGTTGTTCCCTCACTCTTGTTATGTATTTTTTTGCAGGCTTGTTGTCAAGATAAAAAAAAAAGACACCATGTCTTTGTTTGTATTTTGTGAACTAAAACAACCATATCTTCAGAAAAGAAAACACACGAGTCTTATTGTCACATATTTTGAAAGCAATGGTCCAAGATTTAAATAAAAAAACAAGAAAAAGACAATTTCTATGTTTTTATTTTGTAAACTCTATCATATATTGTCAAATATTTTGAAAGTAATGAAAGCTTATACTGTGTAATAAAGTATTTGTTTAAATGTTTTTGCAAGGTATCAAAAAAAGCATATAAAGCACCACTGTGTAACATTCAATTCAACAATTCGAGGTTGCGGGTGACTGGAGCCTATCTCAGTGACTTTGGGCCTTAGGCGGGGCACACCCTGGACAGTGGCCAACTCGTCGCAGGGCCAACACAGAGACATAGACATTACAGACCATTCACTCTCACATTCATTAATAGGGCCAATTTAGAGTCACCAATTTTGCCTAACACATACATGCCTTTGGACGGTGGGAGGAGCCGGAGAACCCGGAGAGAACCCACAATAACACGAGAACATGCAGACTCCACCCAGAGAGATCATGTGATGTCGGTCTGGTCCGGGAATCGAACCCATGAAGGCTAAAATTATATATTTTTAAAATTACAATTATTTTCTATTTGGTATATTATGAATATAAAGAAACAGAACAAACAGAACAAAACGGGTGAAAGAAAAAGAGTAGCTCAAAGAATAATCCAGTAAATAAAATATCAGTCATGCATGTCTCAGTCTCCAGCAGCTAAAATGGTAATTTTAAGTAAAAATAAAATACTTCTAAATATCATGTCATCTTTTGGGTGCGACTTTTTTTTTTTAAATCATTTGATTTTTCACGCATTTCCACATCCTCCTCATGCATTTAGAACTACAGTACACCGTAGAGACTATGAGCTTGAAGACAGATTTGGTGCCATTTTTCAGTCCAGCCTTTGGGGAGTGTCCAAGATTCTTCACTTATTACAATATGTAGGTCACAGCACTCTTTAGCCAGCTGCTCAATTAGCCTTAAATGCTAGGTCACTGCAGCACATCCGCTATCATTACTGCCCAATGGGTTCAAGCTGTAGTGACAATAGCAAAGCATTCTAAAGGCCAAGTTCAACTAAGTGATGTCATTGCATTGAAATGTTATTTTTTTCTAGAGTTGCTAAGAGATGCAAAATAAGTCTTGTCTGGCCTTGATGATTAGTGGACTGTATTTCCCAGAATCCCGTTGGACACCGGCCAGACATCTCCATACAAGGCCAACAGTATAAAGTAGTGCGTTAAAGGATGTTCAAATAAGCAATTGTGTTGTTTGCAACTTACCTGTGCTAAATATCTCTACATAAAATGCATTTAATCGGAGCCAAGGTGTTTAGCAAGATTCAATTTGAATTACATGACTTGACCTGGTCACATTTACAGCTGGTACATCTAATCCAATTAAATACTTCTGCGAACAGAGCAGCCATTGTTCCTTTGTATGTTAGTAGGCTGTTGTAAAATCAAATGTGAAAATACAGCTGCTAACTTAGTCTGGTTCAAATGTGAATATTAGCCTTAAATAAAGACTGTTATGACAAATGTTATTTTTGAAATGATAAAGTGTTTTTCCATTGCTGTACGAGCTAAAAATCTGTTGTGACTAGAATAGTGGTCAGTCCATTGCTGCAATGAAAAATTCTCAACAGCCCAGTTTTTTGTGATAAAAAAGATGATCATGCTCGTCTGACAGGGACATACACATACGGCTTTTAAAAATGTCAAAAAGGATCCCTGACGTTCAAGGACTGGACTGACATTATAACAGACATTAGACATATGGAGAAAATGACTTTGGGCGAGATGGGATGTTTATGTTGGACTGTATTTAAGGTGCCATTATTATTATTTCTCATTACTTGTATTATTGCTACTTTCTTTTGCTCTTAGGTTGTTTCCCCAGCTGTTGTATTTTGTGTGACTGTAAAAAGAAAAACTTGAAAGAAAAAAAAGAAAAGAAAAAATAAGGTCTAATTTTGTGTCAACTGACACACTGCCTATACTTGCCTAAGTTTTAAAATCCTTCAGTTGGCTGAAAGCAACTTTTTAACCTAGATGATCTTCCACAGCTCTAGCCCGCTTTTGCGCTGATTGGTCAGAGCTGTCCCGTGGTGTGAGGGCCCGTCCCCTTGTGCAGGTAAAGAAAATTAGTGCACATGGTCAGAGGGCAGCACCATCACAGGACATACATGTACACGCCATTGAGCACGACCCAGTCGCTCAAAAAGACAGACATTTTTAAAGGGCTTTGATTTTTAAAGGGCTTTGATTTTTAAAGGGCTTTGATTTTTACTATTTTCAAACTTTCAATATTGTTATTATTTACTTCCAGAAGTGGGTGGTCGATGTTGAGCTCAATATGGTGGTGAAAAAAAATGGAAATAATATGTTCCAAGCTTATGAGCAGACTCGAACACAGCTAGTGGCTGTTTCTGTGATAATAATGCACTTTAGACCAATTGGCACTGGTCAGATGTTCAAAAGTAACTGCTAGGATTACTTTTCTATTCTATTAAATTGCATTTGATACATCTTGTGTTATTGATTTGGAGGCTTGTTGTTGTTGTCATTTAATTTGTCCTTATTTATTATTTTTGTCATAGATATGCAATTTGACATTTACAATAGCAAGTATAATGTGAAAATCATGATAGCACAATGTGAATTCACAATAGCCAACAACACAATCACAATAAGTTATTGTGAAATCACACAGAAGAATATGCGCACCACCCGAAGGAACCCACGTACCACAGTTTGAGAACCACTGATGTGGTTTGTCTCTCTGTGCTCCCCTTCCCAGTAGTTCCACATTCTGGTCCAAAATAAATAAACCGTTAGAATACCGCCCATCTTTCATCCAAACATTTTCCCTCACTCTCAATGCATGAGATGAAGTCATAGCATGAAACACAGGCGCGCTAAAGAGAGGCAAAACAGGCCACATGCTCTGCAGCCCACAAGGGATCGTGGGCTTTCTACAGGCTTTTGCTCAAGAGAGTAAGAGTTTTGTCATATATATTTGTCAGAGATATAACAAAATCAAGCATTATTATTTTCTAAGTAGCATTAACAAATATTGTTATGTTAAAAGTGAATTTGTAAGCCCATGTTTAACGGTGTAATGTCAACTTTTTAATAGCTACAGGATTCAGCAACTTTAAAAAAAGCTTACTTAAGTCAGTGTTTCTCCTTAGTCTTTGTATTAAAGAAAATAATTGCCAGACAAGTGTTTCCCAACCAGGGTTACGGAGACTTCTGCGGGTAAATGAGCATGTGGCGTACATGAAATGGTTTCAGATTTAAAAAGGTGAAATGAGGGCAATGTTAATTTAAATGTGTTTGTATTTTAATTATTTTGTCAAATTCAAGCATTTTGTGAACCTGAATTGAAAGAAAAAGTTCAGGTATAATCCTTGGTGTTTTGATACAATAAACATAAACTAAACCTAATGCTATAGCCATATGATTTACTTTTTGCCATATTATTAAGATTTTGCATAAATTTTACATGCAAGCACTAATGATGACACATTACCCTTAATTGTCTAACAGTTACAAGTCATTTATTTTGTTGCAAGTGGCAGTTTGCTCAACTTCACTGATATAAAACTATGATATATTTACCACAAGGACCATCCCACTAAACAATGTAATAATGAGTAAAACATGAGAACCTCTGATATGCACTTTAACATCAAACCCTGGCTTTTTATTTAAACCAATCTATTTTCAAGGAATATAAAAGCCTTGCAGTTAAGATAAGATAAGATAAGATAAGATATTCCTTTATTGTCCCACATGGGGAAATTTCATTGGTGCAACGCAGGTAGATACAGAGGTAGATCCAGAAGAACAGATCACTTATAGGAAGTCTGAAAAACACTTTCAGTAGAAGATCTCCTATAAATAAATAAAAACTCCCATAGACAAATAAATAAATACATAAATACCATTGCATGTGATCACGACAGTAATTGCACATGAATATGTGTCACGACAGCACATAGATTGCACATGAATTTCACAGTAATTGCACATGAATTGCACATGAATTCCAACATCAATTGCACATATGACAGAATTGCACATCAGTATTAGGTTAGGTCAGTATTGCGAGTGTTCAGTACTAACAGTTTTTGTTATAAAGTCTGACAGCAGCAGGAAGGAAAGAGCTGCGGAACCTTTCCTTCACACAGCGAGGGTGGATCAGTCTCTCACTGAAGCTGCTCTCCAGAGCGGACAGAGTGTCCTGCAGGGGGTGACACTCATGGTCCAGCATAGATGTGAATCTAGCCAGGACCCTCCTGTCCCCCACCTCCTGCACCGAGTCCAGAGCACAGCCCAGGACAGAGCTGGACTTCTTGATGACTCTGTCCAGCCTCTTCCTCTCCCTCTCTGTGATGCTGCTGCTCCAGCAGTCCACACCGTACAGGAGCTGATGCCACCACAGAGTAATAGAAGGTCTTCAGGAGTGGCACTGTCACTCCAAAAGACCTGAGTCTCCTCAGGAGGTAGAGCCGACTCTGGCTCTTCCTGTACAGTGCGTCTGTGTTATGAGTCCAGTCCAGTTTGTGGTTCAGATGAACACCCAGGTACTTGTATGAGTCCACTCTCTCAATGTCCCGTCCCTGGATGTTCACTGGCGAGGGGGCAGTGGGGTGGCGTCTGCGGAAATCCACCACCATCTCCTTGGTCTTCCCCGCGTTGATGAGGAGGTGGTTCCGCTGACACCAGTCCACAAAGTCCTGCGCCAGTCCCCTGTACTCCTCGTCATCGTCGTCCGTGATGAGTCCGATGATGGCAGAGTCATCAGAGAACTTCTGCAGGACACAGCTGTCCGTGTCATGTCTGAAGTCTGCAGTGTAAAGGGTGAAGAGAAAGGGCGCGAGGACAGTGCCCTGGGGCGCCCCCACACTGCAGGTCCGAGTGTCAGACACACAGTTCCGGGCTCTCACAAACTGGGGTCGGTCTGTGAGGTAGTCCAGGATCCACTCTGCCAGGTCATACTCCACACCAGCCGTCTCCAGCTTGTCCCTCAGGAGCAGCGGCTGGATGGTGTTGAAGGCGCTGGAAAGATCGAAGAACAGGATCCTCACAGAGCTGCCAGGCTTTTCCAGGTGAGAGAGAGAGCGGTGCAGCAGGGAGATGACGGCGTCCTCCACTCCGATGCCAGACCGATATGCAAACTGCAGCGGGTCCATGGCTGAGCTCACGGTGGAGCGGAGGTGGTCCAGGACTAGCCGCTCCATTGTCTTCATCAGGTGGGACGTGAGAGCCACTGGCCTGAAGCTGTTGAGGTCTCTGGGGCGCGGTGTCTTAGGCACAGGTACCAGACAGGAGGTCTTCCAGACCTGTGGTACCACCCTCAGCTTCAGGCTCATGTTGAAGACATGCTCCATAACTCCACACAGTTCATCTGCGCAGGACTTAAGGAGCCTGGGGCTGATGCCGTCAGGTCCTGCTGCCTTCCTCACTTTAATCCTCTTCAGCTCACTCCTCACCTGTGCTGCTGTGACAGTCAGTGGTTGGCAGGGGCACCGTGTGCTGGGGGGATGGGTGAGTCCAGGCGAAGTGGGGAGCTTATGGTCCAGGGAAGATAAGCGAATAGGAACAGATGCAGGGCATTGTCCAGCTGTGGAAGAGGGAGCATGCAGCTGTGCAGGGGGAGGGGCGGGTGACCGATCAAACCTCAAGAAGTGAGCATTTAAATCATTCACCCACTGTAGATCCCCCTCTGTCTGGGCAGGGGGGATTTTGAAGCCCGAGATGGTTTTCAGGCTCCTCCACACTCCCTGAATGTTCTTTTGCTGCAGCTGCTCCTCCATCCTCCTCTTGTAGCCGGCCTCAGCCTGCCTGATCTTCCTCCTCAGCTCCTTCTGCACAGTCCTCAGCTCCTCCTTGTTCCCTGACCTGAAGGCTCTCTTCTTCTCCTTCAGCAGAGCCTTCAGTTCACGGTTAATCCATGGCTTGTTGTTTGGAAAACACCGCACCGTCCGGGAGGGAACAATGTTCTCAAAACAGAAGTTGATGTAGTCCGTGATGCACTCTGTGATGGTGTTGATGTCCTCCCCATGTGGGTCATAAAGCTCAGTCCAGACAGTGGTGCTGAAGCAGTCCCTCAGAGCCTCCTCGCTCTCAGCAGACCACATCCTCACCTCACGGGACACCACAGGCTGCCTGCGCACGATGGGTTCATACACAGGCCTCAGATGTACAAGGTTGTGGTCCGAGCTGCCCAGGGTAGGGAGGGGGGAAGAGGAATAAGCCTCCTTGGTGTTGGCAAAAAACAAGTCCAATGTTCTATTCTCTCTGGTGGGGCAGGTAACATACTGGGTGTATGTTGGTAGAACAGAAGAGGGAGAAGTGTGGTTAAAGTCACCAGAGATGAGGAAGAGAGCCTGTGGATGCTGTGTTTGCAGCCTACAAGTGCAGGAGAGCAGTGCTTCACAAGCATTTTCAGCATTGGCAGACGGGGCCACATAGACTGCGATCAAAATCACATGTGAGAACTCCCGGGGCAGATAATATGGCCTCATGCCAATAGCCAATAGTTCAATATCCTTGCTCCTTCACTGTGCAGTGTTCGGGTTTGGACCAGCTCGTGTTCACATACACCGCCAGACCTCCACTTCTTTTCTTCCCGCATTCTCTCGTTCTGTCCGCCCACAGCAGATGAAAATTGTCCAAACCTACAATAGAGTCTGGCATTTCTGCTGTTAACCAGGTCTCTGTGAAAATCAAGACGCTGCTGTCCCTATAAATCCTCTGGGACCGCATGAGGCTCGCTATTTCCGTCATTTTATTTTGAAGGGACCTCACATTACCCATGACTACGGCGGGAACCGACTCCCTGTTTTCTCCTCTCTTCTCTCGGAGTTTACGTCCAGCCCGTCTGCTTCGTTGCGTTTTCCTTAGGATGTCCGCCGGGATAACGTGACGATCTCCGGGTAAGACGACTGTTCTCCGCAGTTTCATGAGTTCCTCCTTTGTGTAAACGCGGTACGGCGCCGGCCGGGGGGCGGGGCCGGAGCCGGGGGACTCAGAGCCAAGACACATCGCAACGACACGACGAAAACACTCAATCCAGCCGAATAAAGTCAAAACAAGTTAATTTTATAAGCGATTCCAGTGCGTGTCCCGATCGTTCGTGAAGTTTCTCTTTCATATAAACGTCTATATAAACGTGTACCGACGACACGTTGTACTTTAGCGCGGCCGGAGGGCGCGGGGGGGGCTGGTGGGCTCGCTCGGAGCTAGCTCACGTCACAACAACACAACGAAAAACGCTCAAATCCAGCCGAAAAAAGTCAAAAACAGTTGAATTAAAAAAACTATTCCAGCGCGTGTCCCTATCGTGCAGTAAAATAGAAAAAATATACTAACTATATTTACAAAATATAGGAGATAAAGCACAATAAATGTGAGAAAGAAGAGAGAGCGTTTACACCGGGCTGCCAGCTGTACCAGCGTCACCCAAAATTTTCCAACCCGGGAAAAATGTCTAGACCTCCGAGCCATAAGATCAGGTTACATCCTATTCTGCAGCTCAATCCTACTTGTTTAGAATGCCGTTTGTTCATAACAAAGGACCTATTGTACACTGTAAAAAGACAAGAGGGCTAGAGTTGTTTCGGGAGATTTGCAATGGAAATACCTGAACTGCACAATGAAAAGGGGATTTGATGAGAAGGTAAATACAGAAACAATATCTGACTGTTTTAAGGGCCACGCCTGGACTGGCAATGATGTAACAGCGATATACTCATTTTGAATGTAGTAACTAGAATCAGTGTTTCATTGTCTAGTACCAAAGGTGGATCGATACTTAATTGATACTGACTGAGGTATGAACTGGCCACCACCTGGTGGTGAGTTGGATCCGCTGGCGGAGGATGAAGCCGGACAGACTTGGCAGACCCAAGCGCATTGTGAGGATCTGTTGGGAACGTCTTGCGGAGCCCTCTGTCAGAAGGGTCTTTAACTCACACCTTTGGGAGAGATTCTCCCAGATCCCGGGGGAGGTTGGGGACATTGAGTCCGAGTGGACCATATTCTCCACCTCCATTGTTGATGCGGCTGCTCGGAGCTGTAGTTGCAAGGTTTCAGGTGCCTGTCGCGGCGGCAACCCCCAAACCCGGTGGTGGACACCGGAAGTAAGGGATGTCGTGAGACTGAAGAAGGAGGCTTATCAGGCCTCTTTGGAGGAGGACTATCTGTCGGCCCCAAAGAAATTCTGGCAAACCGTCCGGCTCCTCAGGAGGGGGAAGCAGTGCTTCACCAACACCGTTGGTGAAGCAGCAGGTCTCCACCCGCACCGTACGGTGCGGGTGCTGACCTCGACTGGGGATGTCGTCGGACGGTGGAAGGAATACTTTGAGGACCTGCTTAATCCCACTATCACGTCTTCCGAAGAGGAAGCGGAGACCGGGGACTCAGAGGCTGAATCGTCCATCACCCAAGTTACTGAGGTTGTTCGCAAACTCCTCGGTGGCAGGGCTCCGGGGGTGAATGAGATCCGCCCTGAGTACCTAAAGTATCTGGATGTTGTAGGACTGTCTTGGCTGACACGTCTCTGCAACATCCCGTGGCGGTCGGGGACCGTGCCTCTGGACTGGCAGACCGGGGTGGTGGTCCCTCTGTTCAAGAAGGGGGACCGGAGGGTGTGTTCCAACAGAGGGATCACACTCCTCAGCCTCCCGGGTAAGGTCTATTCCAGGTTCCTGGAGAGGAGAATCCGACCGATAGTCGAACCTCGAATTCAGGAGGAACAGAGTGGTTTTCGTCCCGGTCGTGGAACACTGGACCAGCTCTATACCCTCCATCGGGTGCTCGAGGGTTCATGGGAGTTTGCCCAACCAGTCCACATGTGCTTTGTGGATCTGGAGAAGGCTTTCGACCGTGTCCCTCAGGGTGTCCTTTGTACGGGGTCCGGGGCCCTTTGCTCAGGGCTGTCCGGTCCCTGTATGACCGGAGCAGGAGCTGTGTTCGTATTGCCGGCAGTAAGTCAGACCTGTTCCCAGTGCATGTTGGACTCCGCCAGGGCTGCCCTTTGTCACCGGTTCTGTTCATAGTTTTTATTTACAGAGTTTCTAGGCGCAGTCAGGGGTCGGAGGGTGTCCGGATTGGGGACCCCGGGATCTCATCTCTGCTGTTTGCAGACTATGTTGGCCTGATGGCTCCATCAAACCCGGACCTGCAACATGCACTGGGGCGGTTTTTCAGCTGATTGTGAAGCGGCTGGGATGAGAATCAGCACCTCCAAATCCGAGGCCATGGTTTCTCAATCGGAAAAAGGTGGCTTGCCCTCTCCAGGTGGGTGGGGAGTCCTTGCCCCCAAGTTGACAGAAAGGTCAAGATTGCGGATACAAGCAGTCGAAATTAGTTTCCTCCGCCGTGTGGCTGGGCGCTCCCTTAGAGAAAGGGTGAGGAGCTTAGCCACACGGGGGGAGCTTGGAGTAGAACCGCTGCTCCTCCACGTCGAGAGGAGCCAGCTGAGGTGGCTCGGGCATCTGTTCCGGATGCCTCCTGGGCGCCTCCCTGGGGAGGTGGTTCGGGCATGTCCCACCGGGAAGAGGCCCCGGGGAAGACCCAGGACTCTCGGCTGGCCTGGGAATGCCTCGGGATCCCTCCGGAGGAGTTGGAGGAAGTGTCTGGGGAGCGGAAGTCTGGGAGTCCCTGTTTAGACTGCTGCCCCGTGACCCGGCCCCGGATAAGCGGAAGAAGATGGATGGATGGCTCAGTTCAAGCTGGGATGGAGCAAAGACAATGACGCCATGGTAAACATGTTTATACTAGTAAAATAGTATCAATGCAGTTTAATGCAAAACTCATTGGTTTCTGTATAGGATGGATATTGCGATACTTGCAATAGTATTACTTGGCATTGGATCAAAACAAAAATCACGAATAAAAGTTTTTTTGGCTTGATCAGGCTCAAGTTTGGATTTGGATTTTGGTTCCAGTTGAGCAACAGTGCGGTTGCTTTCGTCCTTATTTGGTGGATTGGTGCATGCTGGGCTTTATTACTACTACTACTTCTACTACCTTTACTACTTTACCACCACTACTACTGCAATTATAACACAAACTCAGCCAACATATCATGCAGTTTACATCTCTCTGTAAAGTACACAAAAGAGATGCATTGATAGAATAATGTTTTAACTTTTCTACCACCGTTGTCTCTTTACACAAGCTGTTTAAATTAACAACTGCCGGGCTAACTTTGTCAAGCCTGGGCTGGATCCCATTTCCAAGAGTCAACAACCTCAGGACATCTGTGTGTGTTTTGTGTATAGAGATTTAAAATGGCTGACAAATATTCCCAGTGTCACCTTTCATAAGTACAGTGCCGCTGGAAAACATGATGACTAACATAGGTTAGCGGTCTTTTTTAAAACCTAATATGGACGTGCCTTGGGGATTACTTCCTGCCAGTAAGATTTCCGAGTATTGTGTGAAACGTTCCCAAAGGGATTGACTGTCAGAAATGCTATAATTCATTGTTGAGTTTTGTGAGACATGTGTAGACTTGCTTGGCTTTAAGAGAGGAAAGTCACCAATTTAACTTCATCACTTTACAATCTAGTCATGTTAGAAGCAGTAATGTTAGCAACAGTGGCAGTCACTGTTGTTATAGTTGTATTAGTAGATGTACCAGTTGCGTGGAAGTAATACTTACAGAAACAAAACATGAATTAGATATTTCTGTTAATTTAGTAGTAGAAATGTAATAAAAGCTTTTCCATTTGTTTTTGGACATGCTGTACATTCTGTATACATTCATCTTGGTAAGGCAATTTGAGGTGTAAAATCATCTGAAAGTGAAAGTGTATGGTCTTTACGAACACGGAAGAGCATTTCCTGGATTTCCATCTAATGACATCACAAGGTGGAATCAAGCCTTTTGAGCATTTAAAAGGGAGACTAAATATTCAAGATTATTCACTCAAACATGCCTGAATGAAACAAAACAAAACCAACTATGGCTTTGACGAGGTAACACTATTGTTACGTGGCTAAAAATAATAATTATAAATTGTATATTTAGCATAATCAGACCTTTAAAGGAAAAATTTATATAATTTAAAGTAAAACACTGCGTCTTTAAAAAGATTACCGAGGTGATGCGTGTGAATAGTCAAAACCACAGACAAGCAAAATGTTTACCTAGTAAAAGATCACCAACAACACATTTTTATTTACATTTGCATTTATTCTAAAGGGACAAAACATAGGACTTAATAAATATGGAGACAACAAAGACATTTCAAAGTGACAGGAACATTTTGGAGAAGACAGAAGATAAAAAGATTGGGGCGTAATCTGCTAAAACATGACAGCAATGACATTTCAACAGTCGATACAGGGAGCTACAACGAAAAGTGCATTTATAATTTGATATTTAGATACATTACAATTTGGTAACTATTTGGTTTTGTTTTAAGGGTACTTGAGGGTTGCCATCTTAATACTGGTAAATGAAAGGTGGGTCTTTTCAGGTAGACTATAGAACTAGGTATAGTCTAGTAGTACAATTTAATGATTTAATTTGAATTTATTTACAATACAAAGAATACGCCAGGTTTTATCAAGTCTGAGTCAAGTTTTAAAGAAGCATGAATTAATGATTCTTATTTTAATTCAGTTTGGTTAGCAAGTTTAAAAGAAATCCACCGAAAAGGGCGAACCTAATCCTTCTTGTCAACCCGTTGCAACACGTATTTTCCAAACTATTGGCAACCCTTTTACAGTCAGCAAAACAATGATTCATAACTTAAGCGAGATCCTTCCTCTTAAAACAAATGTTGCTAAACTAAAGCTTTTCAAACCACCATGGGGCCCATTTAAAAAGGCGTAGTCAGCAAATGATTCTACTTTTATGTCCAACGTGGAAATAATAGCTATAATTTGGTTCACACGGGGATATCTGCCAATTGCTAGCAGCCAAGTTGAATTGTATTTTATTTTATTAACCCTAAATCAAACGATAAAGTGTTCAGGGCACATTACAGCCATCATTTCATTCCTTTGGAGGGTGATTTAGCATCGTTGGCGGCTAAGGTGAAAAACAGGGCAGAAGACATAAATCCTACGTTAGCTTCATGAACTCAAAAATGACAATGCAATGCTACAGTTACACCAAAGACTTCACATTATACCGACAAGATGCTGCGTTCATGGGGTCTTCAAAACATCTGGAAAAATAACAGTTTTGAGCACTTTTATTATGAAAAGTTGTGGAATTTCTGGCATTTAAATTAGATTGCCCTTCAGTGTATAAAAGTGAATGGTTGCAAAGTTGTCTCAAAGTGTTAACAGCTTAAAGTGGAGGGCATTGGATCTCCAGCCATGCTTAAGTTAATCATCTTACTTCTAACTTGAGCAGACAGATTGTGATTTTTTTAATTCAGAAATCCAACTATAATGAGTCACAAGTAGTCATGATTTAGAACCGGTCTAACATCAGATGTAATGCTTCTTTAGTCCGGATTTAGTCCATGGTCAGACCTGGTTTAATCTTCAAGGCCCTTTTACTCACATTGATTCACACTGGATAATCCTTCTGTGTATCCTAAGCCTGGATAAATAGAGTGAAGCGGGAAACTTGATGCAAAGACACTGACAGGCTGATGTACGTCCGGAGAGCCACATGACATGAACGCAGCAATACAAAGGGCAAACAAATACAAATTCTTCAACAAACGCCACTCAAACTAAGCGAGCGTGTCCATTTTCAAACCACAGTGACAAGTTGTAATACAAGTCTTTAATCCAGCTAGCTCCTTTTCCTATAGGAGCAATCTTTCCACTTAACGAAATCCCAACTTTGGCTTTTGTTCAAACCCTTTTTGTTAACAACATCCTCAATGACATCACCGCCAGGATTAGCTCTTTTCCTTGATGACAATATTCCAAACCGGAAATGTCGTACTTCCTGAATCTTATCCAACTCTGCCCAAAACGCTGGGATTTGAGAATTCCAGTAACAAGTAATTCATAATTAATAAGCTTACTACAACCCAGAAAAAAGGGCGCTCCGATATACAGGAAGAACGCATTCAAAAAAAGAGCTACTTCCTGCTTCCATCGTCCAATCATAAAAAGTCTAGCAAGTCACATGACCGAGCAGCTTTTGGCTTTATCCTTGCGCAGGTCCGTCGCCACGGCAGCCAAGTCGGGTCTACTGGGCATGTGCGAAATCCTCTTAGTAGCTCTGGACGCCTTGCTCCGTTTGTGGTTTTTGTTGTTTTTGTTGATGCAGGCCAACGTCGCCACGTGGAAAATGTCCCTGACGCTGTTTTCAGACTGTTGGGCGGAGCATTCGATGTAGGGGGCGGCGATCTGCTTGGCCATGTTGGAGCCCTGGAAGATAGAAAGAAGATAAGTTTCAATTAAATGTCACCATGACCATGACCATAAATAGTGAAAACTAAATTATTCACATTGTTTTGTAGATTACAATTCCTCGAGTTGAGACCAGCTTTGTGAAATCAAACTTTCTGAACGATAAAATATAAAGACTGTATATGGATTAAATAGAAATAGCTTGTTTTTGCTTCGAGCTTTGTAGAAGGAAGGTTGCCCAGTTGGAATTAGGTTAATAATGATCTACAACATCTACATTTTCATATATTGACATTGAGAAAAATGATCAATTTATGAAAAAAACAAATGTGTCTGCAAAACTAGAGTTGACATTTTGACTGTATTAAGCCTCAAGGACAGTATCAGATCAAATAAATGAATCTTGAATTGTTTGGCCAATGGAGCCCGCTTTTCTAGGAAGAGGCTGCCAGGTAAGAATCAGGTTAGCCCTGTTTTCTGCACAAACATCATTATGATTTAGTACATTACAGTTACGTTAGTTTGCCAGATTGGAATAAGGTTAGTACAATAGGATTTGGGATTGTTCAAGTCAATTAAACAGGACTTAATCCAAAACACAATTAAAATAAATATTTACAAATGATGCCTGACTGGGCTCAGACTGTGTGTTCCCAAAAATCAGATGAGACTAATTAAAACGGGAATAGCAACATGTTTTATTAGTTAAAACTTTGCAGATTTTAGAACCTTTTAGAATCTTATACTTAAGTTTTTCATTGAGAAGGAGTGACAAACATATGTATTTGTGGATTAAAATTGGGTCACCATAAAATGTCAAAATTGACATTCCTCTATGTTTAGAAAATTAAAATGATTGAGGATTGATATGGTATTGTAATGCGCAACTAATCATAAATAAATTAGTTTATGATTGAATTTGCAGAAGTTTATTATCCAATAAAATGTAAATCTAATACAATGTCTGCATTAGTAGTTTGGTGTATAGTATTTACCTGGTCGTAGGAGACTGGGGTTTGTCTGTGATTGGACAGCTCCACCAGAGTGCTCAGGTCTGTCCTCAGGTCCGACTTACAGCCCACCAGAAGCATCTTTGTGTTGGGACAAAACTCCTGGATTTCCCCCTTCCACTGTGGACACCAAAAAAACAATATGTTAGCTACTTTATTCATACTATGACTTCTTATTTTTTGACCAGTTAAGACAAATGTTGCATTGCATCAATTTATTATTGTTACCACAAATAGTAAATACTATACCTATTGATTCCACAATTTTGGTCATACCATAATTGTTTTATATTACGACAACTAAATCAGATGAAAATCAAGGAAATCTAAAACTTCGACTAACAACTGAAGCTACAATTTAAATACTGCAATTACAACTACAACTACTGCACCCAAAACGATTACTACTATCGTAGTTCTAGTAGAATGGCAATTCAACAATAACCACAATTTGTATTAGCAATGACACTATACAGTATGTCACTAATGTTGGTTTAAATAAATATTGCAATACTCTTACTTCAACTGTTACTGCTATTATTACAGATAATTTTATTACAATTTCTGCAAAAACTACTGGTGTGGCAAAACAATCACTACCACTACTTCTTACAGTAGTTATACTACTGCCTTTGCAATGACAGAAACTACTTTTACAACAATCGTAGAATGTTTTATTAGCATCAACACTATCCCACAGGTCTTGGCTCCTGTCATCTGAACTTCAAGCTACTTCCTGTTCTCCCTCGTGCTTTGAATGCTAAAGAAAAAAAAACACACACAAATAATCCAAGTGTTCCTTCCTCTTCTACAATACCTCCTCTGTTTCCTACGGCATTCCTCTTAAAGGCTTTAATCTCAGGGTAATGCGCCTGTAGGCCATGTCTCGTTCAAGGGAATCAAGTTCACCCATGACCAGAGAAAGTGAAAATGCTGTGTGACTAAATACAGTACTTGGATACACTTAAAGCGACAGAGGTCAGATGATCTGAGACACAGACCAACTTCAATCCTTTCGTCTTAAACTAATTATCTATAGGGATGCAGATCTGAGGATGCATAATTTGATCAATTTATTTACTAAGAATGTGGTTGCTCATTTTCTCATTTAGCATTGTATATTGCATATTATACAGACACGCTCTTTATTCAATAGAAACCGAGAACCATTTTAAAAGTGTTCTTATTCACTACAGATTACACAGAATTTGGAAAGCATTAACACAATTAAGGCATGATATTATAATTGTTGTAAAAAGTGACATTTTAGATATGTTAACAATACCATGTTGGGTTGTTTTTACTTTTTTGTCACTGAAAATATTCTTTACTATGTAATGCGACAATTAAAAAATATAACTTTAGACAGCATGAAAAAGACTGAATCTATTATGTGCAAGTATACTTAATTAAGAATGACTCCAATTACAATCTCAATAATCAATTAATACGTAATCTAAAATGTATAAAGTACTGGCAATTATTTGATCAGTTTGAATTTTGACATGAAAAAAACTTTAATTGCAAAATGTGTGCAAAAAAACTGCTTTCCCCAAGACCAAAATCACATGTTTCCCTTTATATCCAATCAGGTGATTTTTACATAACTGTCTGCTTTTTGCTCGCACACTCTTGTGACTTGTAAGTGCCAAAGCTAAGTCAATAAACCACCACCCAAACAGGAAG
This sequence comes from Eucyclogobius newberryi, assembly GCF_026437365.1. Classification (NCBI taxonomy): domain Eukaryota; kingdom Metazoa; phylum Chordata; class Actinopteri; order Gobiiformes; family Gobiidae; genus Eucyclogobius; species Eucyclogobius newberryi. Next base: position 13,692,835 of record NW_027315723.1, on the reverse strand, counting down.
CGCACAGCGACAGATGCAGGTGTTGTACAGAGACTAACCCCGGTCAGATCAGATGACTGATGACATGCTTCCCACGTCCACCACCACAGTCACAGGACCAGCCCATGTGAGCCACCTCAGGCCTTTTACTAGAACCACTAGAACGACCAATGGTTTACTTTTTTGGGGGATAAAATGTCCATTAAAAAGTTATGATTTTTTAATGGACATTATTGTATTATTGTATTGTATATATTATTGTTTACCCTTATGTTAAAACTTTTCCAAAGCCTTGCATAGGATTATCTTATCAGTTAAGTTACTTTTCTCTGATATTACTACCACAATAACAGCTACAACTACTATACAAGATATGTGCTTGTGATTGACATTGATACAAGATGAGGGTTTGTGTTAACATTTGGCTTGGACAGAAAAGGGTGATCTCGTCCCACCCATCTCTATGACTAACTACAACTCCTACTATGGCTTCAATTATTAATACTTCCACCCCTACTACTGCTGCTTCTCTACTTATATAATACAGGTACTTGTACTTCTACTTGTTCTGCTACTATTACATTGTTGAGTCCACTACAAAAACTACGCAATTTACTACAATGCATGTGCTCTTCCTAGTACTGACCCCTTACTCCTAGTACAAGTATCACCACTACTACTACAAGTATCCATGTCCACTACAGTCATCAGACCTGCCCATGTAAGTGACTTAAGCCAGTGCAATAACCCAGATTTAAACCCGCAACTGCATGATCCCACTTAGATCGGACTGAGAACCTTTGAGCAATACATTTCTTTACAGAGGAATTTGAGGTTCAAAAGTCAGTTGTGAAGCTAGAGGAGTATATAATGTGTGCGACTCACCTTTTTGAGTACACTATCGAGAGTTTCAGGCCGGCTGATGTCAAAGCAGATTAGCACGGCGTCTGAGTCTGGGTAAGAGAGAGGTCGGACGTTGTCGTAGTATGGAGAACCTGGAAAAGACAAAACAAAGAATATATTATTATTGATTGATGATGTAAAGTATTTTTTTACATGACTATTAACACAAACTAACCCTAAAGTTGTTTAGTTATTGCAATTACTGAGCCAGCCCCAAGCCTTAATAAATGCAGAATTAGGCATTTGAAAATACTACTCCCTACTGCAACTGATACTAGCAATACTATTACTACAGCTACCACTACTACGACAATGAAACGTGAGCATAAAATTGTATACTGCTATTTTAGTGATATTACTAAAGCAAATGCTATAACTACAACTGTTAAGAATACTACTTTATACAATTCCTTGCATGCTATAAACTTCAAAAAGAGAAAAAGAGGGAGATATTTACACATTTGTGAACACTATCCACATTGACCTATGACCTACATTTTTAGATCCACTGCATTAGACACTAACTCTAACCCCGCTTTACCCAGAGCAAAGTACATCAATGTAAACCCAATATGGATTCCCCCTCATCCCAAAGACAGGTGGACTATTGAGGGGTGGATTTTCCAGATTCATTTAGGTCTATTTTGGGCCCATCTGACCCAGGATCTGTGAGAGGAGAGAGAGAGAGGGCAGGACAGGCTCTGACAGGAGGCCACTTTCAACAGGGCAACACAGAGTAGGAGAATACTACTAAAAATGTTAAAATTCATACTACAAAATCCATCTTGGCTTTTAAAACTACCATTACTAACACTACTATAACCTTTATAACTATGGGTCTGATACTACAAATACTCTACTACATAAATACTGTTACCAAATGCTTTACCATCACAAAAGCATCCTCCCTTACTTACTTCTAGTACTCAACTGCTACTGCTGCCGCTACTCCTGCAACTATTATTGCATAACTATTATTTATTGCATATTTCCTTACTCTTAATATTGTAACTACAACTCCTACTCTATTTCCTAATACCACTCCTACTCCTAACTGTGCTGTACTATTGCTATAACACAAATCAGTTGGGTTCACATGAAACATTAGCAAAGAAAACAGTTGCAAACTATTTTTCTGTTGCTTGGTTGACAAGAAAACACAAATATTTAATTTCATATTCCTACTCTTTAAGGTTGAGGCATAATGTTGAACAGCCACCACATTACCGATATAAGTACACTAAACTTAAGCCCGAAAGAACACAAACGCCTTTAGATACTATGTACTCAAAACCACGCAGGCTGCAAATCTTCAAACATCACTTTCTTTACACTCCAGCGGCCGCTTTTCAATCCGTAACCAATGGCAACTGGAGGGAGAAATAACAAATAATGCAACGTCGGGTGAAAATATGTGCTGACTGGAACATGATCACTTGTTGAAAGGCTCCGTGGGAGAGAGGGGGAGAGAGGGGGGGAAAAAGGGGAACGAGGGACGAGAAAGAGAAGTGGGAGAGGGGGGTGGGAGAGGGGCAGGTAAAGAGAGGAGGCGAGGGAGAGAGAGTGATGGAGAGAAATAAAGAAAGGAAGGAGAGGTCGGAGAGGGGTAGAGAGAGAGAAAAGGGGAGGTGTGGGAGCAGAGACACAAAGCGAAGAGAGAGGGAGGAGAGGGAAGTCAAGCGAGGAAATGACAGCATAAATGGGAAACACGTGTGAAGGGGGAGAAATGGAGACGCCACAGTACTACAATACTACTATTACAACAAATATTACTCCAAGCTCTTATATTTTAACATACTCAGAGTTTTAAACAACATTTTGGACAAGTAAAGATAACCAAGCACTGATTTATGGACGCTCTGTTAGCGCACTGAGGATTGAAGTAAAAATGAGGCTTTAAAAAGTAGCTGTTACAAAGCTGAGCTGCATTGTAGTTAAGGACATTTTGACTACTGAAATGATCAAAAATAAAACTAGCAGAACGGGCAAAGCAACATTTGGATTGCCAACTAATGACTTCACAAAGTAGAAGGAGACAAACTAAATATGCAGGATTACTCAAATATAGTTTCAGCTAAGCGGCACTATATGACTTTTTTGTGAACTGCTTGTCTCCATAAGGATTATTTTCATTTCTTTCCTTGGAATGTTCAGACGTATGGCATTAAATGTATCCAGCTTTTATTTCTTTGCGGGTGTTTTATTGCTCTCCACAGATCTGACCTGTATTTTCTTTGGAGATTGATAGTTTAATGCCATACTGTGGAATTTTCCAGGCACCTCCATGGAAACAAGCAGATAGCGGTAACTTCCACCAGAAAAGTTACATAGTGCAACTGCAACTTTCGGTTCAACTGTGCATAAAATGGCCCTTTAAAGTGAAGCGCGGTGTCAAAGTCAAGGCGAGTGAGTCAGGCTCATATGACACACGCGGGTTTGACCACACACGAAATGAGAGAGAGAAAGAAAGATGGAGAATGAGAAAGAGGGGGAGGAATTTGGGGAATGCTGTTTTTGGTTGAGTTAACTGTTCCCCTGGGAGGTCTGGCTTTAAACACTCCAGGACCAGTCACATGGACAAACAATCGGAGTGATATTTACACAACGCACACTTCCCCCAGACGCCACCTTTAAAATAATAACAACAAGAATCAAGAGAAGAGCTAACAGACGCTAATCCTGCTGATTCTGTACTGGTTCGGTCCTGGTTTGGTCCTGGTTCGGTCTTGATCCTTCGGTTCTGGTTCCATCCTGGTTTGGTTCTGGTTTAGAGGAATAGTTCCATCCTGGTTCGGTCCTGCTTTGGTCCTGGTTCAGTCCTGGTTCAGTCCTGGTTCAGTCCTGTTTTAGGGGAACAGTTTCATCCTGGTTTGGTCCTGGTTTGGTCCTGGTTTGGTCATGGTTCAGTCCCGGTTCGGTCCCGGTTCGGTCCCGGTTCGGTCCCGGTTCGGTCCGGGTTCGGTCCGGGTTTGGTCCCGGTTCGGTCTTGGTTCCATCCGGGTTCAGGGGAATAGTTCAATCCTGGTTGAGTCCTAGTTCAGTCCCAGTTTGGTCCTGGTTTAAGAGAGTAGTTCAGACCTGATTCAGTCCTGGTTCAGTCCTGGTCCCAAGTTTAGAAAGAGGGTATTTAGAAAGAGGGTAAGGAAGGAAAGAGTGAGAGAAGGATTAGTTGAGTGGTTCAGTCCCGATTTAGTCCTGGTTCAGTCCTGACTTTGTCCTGACGAGGTCCTGGCTGGGTCCTGTCTCAGTCCTAGTTCAGTCCTAGTTCATCTCCTGTTTTCTCACGGGCAGAAGGGCTAAGAGACGCTAACACGGCTAGCCCTGGACATGGCTAATTAGCATTGCACAGAGGATAACAGTGAAGTGTGCTAGCAGTTACACATAGTTGCACATGGGCCATGTTTCACAATAAAGATCTTTCTAGTTCTATTGAGCCCAATCCAAACATTTAATGGTTATCAGATGGGAACGCAAAAGAGCGATTGGCAAAGATGCTTTTGTGCAGCACTTTTGCAAATGCAAGATGCTGACTGATAAAAAACAAGGTATGGTAATTCAAGTATACCACCGCTTTACATTGCAATACAAGTCATTCATCCCATTCATTCACCTATGAGTGTCTTGCTCAAGGACACAAGAGAAAATAGACATAATTGGATTCCTGACAATAAAACTAACCAAACAAATAATGTCTCAAACCTGCAGCTATTAGGGTTAATATTAAGTGAACTGACTTTGACCAAAATTCCCAACACTCAAATACGGTTTCCTAATTCAAACCACTAGGAACATAGGGATCACCTACACGTATTTTTCCCCTTGTCTTGCAATCAATCCTTGTCCCATCATCATCATCTGAAGACTTGTTTTCTCTGTTGAACCAATCATCTGGAAAATATAGCCTTTGTGGCTAAAAGGTGAAAGAGTGACATTTGCAAGGGATTGATTTCTTTTTTGTCAGACTAATCAGAAGCGACAAAACAAAGACTGTGGATACAACCTTGCCTTGACAGACCTGCTTTGTGGCACGTATAGGAAATCTATAGTAAAAATGCATAGGTTTCTTTACTTTTGCACTTTATTAAAGCGCAGATGTGTTTATGAATGCAGAAAATGTTGTCTGATGATATGAATGACTAAACCAGGTCAAAGCAAAGACTAAATTAGGACTAAACAAGGTCCTATCCATATTAGGAACATTAATTTTAAAAGTTGCTAAATGTGCAAAATAAGGGCAAAGTGTATACTGCAGTTTTAGAAGCCTCAAAATTAGCTAAATTAGCAAATCAGGTATCAACATCTATTTTAAAACATGTGTGTCATAGAGGAAAGTGTAAAGTCCGGGTTGAGTCCTGGTCCAGATTTAGAGATCTGGAGGACAATGGCTGATAACACCTCTCCCTCTCCCACCCTTTGACAGGAAGATGACCTCGACGGGAGGCTGACTCACTGACTCACTATGAAGTTGATAAAGCAAAAGCTACACTTATCTTGAAAGCAACTCGCATTATGAGGATTGAGATTTGTCATAATATCAAAAACAACTGCCAAAGTCATGATTTAATCGTTTTAGCCCTTCTATAACCACAATCTATGGTCTAGCCCTGATTCAGTCTCAAAACAATTCTAGTTAAGTCCTGAACAAGTATGGAATTGTTTCGGTTGGTTTCGTCATGGTGTTGTTCCACTTTAGTTCTGGCTTAGTCGTGGTTCCAATTGCAGCTCATTAAATCCAATTTTAATATTTAGTACTTGTATAGTCCTGGTTTAGCCTGGTCTAAACTGCAGTTTGGCAGTCCCATTTAGTCCTGGTTTTGTTCTGGTTCTGTTGTGGTCTAGTCCAAGTTAGTCTTGACTCAATACATGTTCAGTTTTAGTTAAATACTGTATATATTCTATTTCCCAGTGTTTTCTCTTTATTCAATTTCTGCTACGTCAAACGGGAATAGTCAAATTTGGTCAAATGTTTCCCACAAAATTGAAGCCAGTATCACATTTAGCTTAGTCTTTCATTACGCGGCTGCTCTAACCTTTTCATTTGCCACATCTGGCTCAAAACGCACGACCTAACTCAACAAATATGCAACAGCCGGCCTTGAAAACTCATTCAAATCATTTTTCCCATTCCCAAAAGTCCCCCCCACCACCACGTATGTTTCAAATCAAGGTAAAAGATTCTCAATAGTGGGAATTCTACAGCCAGTGCAGGTATAGAGTATGTTACAGACTGCGAGCTAATGCCCGTCCACTGCATAGTTCACATTGTTGAGTTTAAGACCAAAGAACATGTGTCTTTAATTTTACTGGCATTGGACGCCAAGTGACACCTGTGACGGAAAAGCCTGTGATGTATAATGTAGTAAAGGAATGTACAGTAATATGGCCCTGTGCAAATCTAGAGAATGCAAGAGACTGAAGCACAACATTTTAGTGTAAAATCTGTGCTATAACCAGACTAAAGCTGCTGCTGTTTTAGTTTTAGAATTTCTTATAGTCAGACCTGTATTTTAGTGTCTCTAAAACTATAAAAACGTGAAGACCTAATGAACCTAATCGGACCAGAATAAACCCAGGCAAAAGAGGGCAAAATCAATGTTAATTCTGATTAATTGGGATTAAAGCACCAAACAATTCTAGACTAGAACTGAACAAGGACTAGACCAGAATTTAACCAGGAGACTGAATTTAACCAAGACTTAATCAGGACTAAAAAGGCTTAAAACTAACCAGGACTATTTCAGACTGGCACTAGACCTGCCTCAAACCAGGACAAAATCAGGACAAAAGAGATTAAAACCAGGAATATTTTAGACAGATCTAAATTCTAAAATCTAAATTTAACCAGGACTAAAAAACCTTAACTAGGACAAAATCAAGACTAAACCAGGAATAGATTAGTCAAAATTATTTGGAGTTAGATCAGTACAAGACCAAGACAATACAGGACTAAACCAGGTTAAGTGCATATACTCTTCTGCATGCGTTCTCCCATTGACGCACTTATAGCAGCTTCTTATATTTCCTTCTCTGGATCGCTGCCAAACCCATTTCACTAATAGCAGTTTTAGATGTGGATCATAAACACTAATTTAATAATCATATAGGTCAAGGACAGTGCAGTGCTTTTGTTTGACAGATATATAGTATTTTAATCATGTCTTAAAATTACAACGTTACTACTATTACTTGTGCCATTATATACAACTTGACTCATTCATTTAGCTGATAATGACATTGCTGCTATCATAGATTTAGAGACTTCTCTGTATTGTATTTGTAAGTGTAACGCTATAGTAACAATAAAAAAAAAAAACTAATTCAATAGTATACATATGTTGAATAATCATAACATAGCATTAAAACTAAAATAAAATCGTTGTTTAAGTTGCTTTGGTTATAGTTACAGAGATTTTGTTTTTAAGTAATTGCATGGGAAGGAAAAAATTGTGTGCAAGTTTGTACACTACTTAAAACTAAATAAAAAAAACAAATGAACATGTTATAAGTTTAGTTTGTTTTGGTGATAGTTATATAGCTATATTTGCCAAAAAAGTTGCTTCAGGTCTGCTCAGGACAAAGAGCTTTAGACCAGTTTAGTTCTAGTCTAATCAAGTCATAACACAAATATTGAGGTTGCATAAGATTCTTTTGTTGAATTTGGGACCGTTTTTTTTCCTCTTTTAATATCATATTTTATAATTCATTTAAATTAAGAATTAGACATATCACATTTTATTCTAACATATTAGAATTTTTATATTGAGTCAAGTAATAATGAGTGTATTCATGTCAACATTTTATTAACAATCTTCACTGACAAGATTTTGTTTTTCAAGTTTGTCCAATGTAAACGCACACCCTTATACATAATCCATTCATATTCATAATGCTATTTGGCCACACCTTCAGTCAACAAATTCCCAAAAACCCTCAGCCCTGTAGCGCTTGCGTAACGTTCTCCTCTTGTCCTTCCATGACACCAATACCAGGATGTTCATCAGTCTTCCTGCATACCTCTGTCCTCCAATACAAACATTATAGCCTCGGTTTCTTCTGATATCAGCAAATTCTTCACACAAGTAGAAAAAATAAGTCCTGCTTAAACTTTTGATACACCCCGTGTTTATACCTGGTTTGGATTTGCTACTTGCAAATAAATCCCCACTGAAAAAGGAACTGGTTTAGACCTGATCAGAACAGAACCAGACCAATATACTGTTTTAGTCTCGATTTAGATCCTGTTCAGACTTGGAATAGTCCTATATTTAGTCCTTGAACAGCTTTACTCTTATCTATCGATTGGTAGACCTGTTTTAGCCCTTGTTTAGCCCCACATCGTACACCCCGAGCCTTTTTCCCCTTCAGAGAGCTAAGTGTCCATGCTGGTTGGGTACAATAGGGCTCTTTGTGTTGAAGGAAGTGAAAAACCTGGAGTCTGTGGAATGCCAGACATGCAACTCCCAAAGAGCTGTGCCCAGAAATGTGATCCCACAGAAACAAAGAGGGGGAGAGGAGAGAGGGGCTAGCTCAGGGCCAGCGACGGAGGTTCTGAAGAGGTGGGAGGGGGGACGTTTGGATGGACACAAGGACTCTCAGGGGAGGCATTAGTGTCGAATGGTAGACAACGATGTAGTCCTTGTTTGGCGACATTTTGAACTTGTTGAGATCAAATTTTGTCCTGCATGTCCTCGCTGGTCCTAAATTAGTCCTAGTATGCTGGTTCCATTTTAGTTTGTCTGAGGTATGTTTAGGCTTGCCTTAGTCCTGGTTTAGTCCTGCTTTAGTCCTGCTTTAGTCCTGGTTTAGTCCTGCTTTAGTCCTGCTTTAGTCCTGCTTTAGTCCTGCTTTAGACCAGGTTTAGTCCTGGTTTAGACCTGGTTTAGTCCTGCTTTAGACCAGGTTTAGTCCTGGTTTAGTCCTGATTTACACCTGGTTTAGACCTGGTTTAGACCTGGTTTTGTCCTGGTCTAGTCCTGCTTTAGTCCTGCTTTAGTCCTGCTTTAGGCCTGCTTTAGACTTGGCTGGGATAACCCCGGTTTGATCCTACAAAAATTGGTTTATTTCTGCTCAAAGTCCTTACGGAGAAAAGTGCATATTTAACACGACACATCACTATTGTTCCTCACTTGATCTCATTATCTTTCTGTCAAACTAGGTCACAACAATTCAACATCTAGCTTTTTACAAATCAACAACAATACATTTCCTCCGTAAGAGATTTCAAATTGGCTCCACGGGGGACGGATGATTGAGAGCTGCAAATATGAGAAGAGTCTGAGTTGTTCTCTTGATAAGATTATGTCCCAGCTTTTATGTGTTGTGTTGCTTCACGACAAAATAAACTACCACTGGTGCCAGAAGTAAAATGTACACTAATTTGCAGAAATGAGCAGTTAACAAAATCCAATTTATTTCTAATGAGTATTTTTTCCCTCTATTGAACGGTATACTGTTTGTGCGGTTAAACTGTAGGTCTGTAGGTCCAGGCACAGCTCGGCAACGATAGTCTTCAGTTGTGTAAGCTTACAATAGGTTTAAGCCTGGTCAGCAATTGCTCAATGGGAAAAACCCTTCTTGGTCTACATAGGAATTTGGTCATACATTTTGACAACTGTGGTGACATTGCAAAGATGGTGGTCAAGTCTTCTACCCATTTCTGGTTTAAACGATTTATTTATTTATTACTCTGTGGTGGCATCAGCCCTCCTGTACGGTGTGGCCTGCTGGAGCAGCAGCATCACAGAGAGGGAGAGGAAGAGGCTGGACAGAGTCATCAAGAAGTCCAGCTCCGTCCTGGGCTGTGCTCTGGACTCGGTGCAGGAGGTGGGGGACAGGAGGGTCCTGGCTAGATTCACATCTATGCTGGACCATGAGTGTCACCCCCTGCAGGACACTCTCTCCGCTCTGGAGAGCAGCTTCAGTGAGAGACTGATCCACCCTCGCTGTGTGAAGGAAAGGTTCCGTAGGTCTTTCCTTCCTGCTGCTGTCAGACTTTATAACAAAAACTGTTAGTACTGAACACTCGCAATACTGACCTAACCTAATACTGATGTGCAATTCTGTCATATGTGCAATTGCTGCTGGAATTCATGTGCAATTACTGTGCAATTACTGTGAAATTCATGTGCAATCTATGTGCTGTCGTGACACATATTCATGTGCAATTACTGTCGTGATCACATGCAATGGTATTTATGTATTTATGTATTTATTTATTAGTCTATGGGAGTTTTTTATTTATTTATAGGAGATTTTCTACTGAAAGTGTTTTTCAGACTTCCTATAAGTGATCTGTTCTTCTGTATCTACCTCTGTATCTACCTGCGTTGCACCAATGAAATTTCCCCATGTGGGACAATAAAGGAATATCTTATCTTATCTTATCTTATTTTTACAAGCCACTTCCGGGTCCTCAACCTCCAGCTGAGTTCTCTACTTTCAGTGCATGAAAGGAAACTAGGCCTAGGATTTATTTGAAGCAGAAAAAGTTGAATCCTTTGTGTACCGCATAAGCTGTTTACTCGACATGTGTGAGAACAACTTTCAAACCGCAAAAAGCTTAAGTTAGAACCAAGAGCTGCTTGTGGGCACTTTTAAAAGATAACAAAATAATTCAGAATAAGGACATATATATCATGCTTGGATCATTCTCTCAGTTAAAATGATAGCAGCGATGGGGGTCAACAGCTCATGCAAATCTGTTATCCTGCCCAGTATGTCAATGAGTCATGGGGAGACAGTTCATTTAAAAAAAAAAGTGCTTTCTTTGAGAGAGGGGTTCAAAGCTGGAGCCTGGGGGGTAAAACCTACACCATGTGGGGAGGTCCCAACTTGTAATGACCTCATGTGAGCGGGTAATGAGTTACAAGTAGTTGCACTTACTTGGGTACACTCTTTGAAATTTGAAGAGTAGTGTTCTAGACTTTTAAGAAAATATTTGGTCATTTTGACTGATAAACATTACAAAAAGCATAAATGTTGTCGGTCTATTTTGTGTGTATCATTACTTTACCTGAATACACCACAATTACCGATTCTGTATGTCTTTAGATGGGAATGGCAACTGTAAAGGATTTGCTAATTGTTTTCAGGTTTCTTCAGCCTGATCACATTAGTATTCAAACATATATCCAAAGAGTCAATCCAAGACCTTTATTTTCTACAAATATGTTTTACCATGACTCATTTTGGGGATGATTACTTCTACTTTCATAATATAGTTTGACAGTGACAGCACTCTTAATATGTGGTCTACTTACCCTTCCTATTCTCTGCTTATCTTTTCAGTCTATAAGGTTTAGGTTTAGTAAAGTTATGTCCTGGGGAGAGGGCAGTATCTTTGTTTATATGGTCCACCCCCCTCTCCTTACTTTTAGATAAAGAAATCAATGAGGTTCACCCTTAGGTACACAACTAGCTACCGATCCATCATCACTATAGTGCTAGTAGCTTGGAGGGTTTTCATTCAACCTAATAGGAACACTAGCTCAAAACCCTTTGTATTTCTTCTTTTATTGGTTTATGAAGCAAAAAGACCAAGAAGGAATGGCTCTTGGCAGGCAGCCAGGAGGACAGGTAATAAAGTAACACTTGGGTACTTGTTTAGATTTGTGACATTGTGGAGGTGAGAGCAGTGGAGATTGGAAAAGGGAGTTGAGCTGGAATAAAGACGTGAAA
>NW_027315723.1:13578776-13671276 GCF_026437365.1 Eucyclogobius newberryi | reverse complement strand
AGTAATGATTTGCATCAACAGCATATTAAAATTAAAAAGTATATTTCGTTAGCCTCTTCACAACATCACAATACATTTTGTACAGTGGACATAATTACATCCTTACTACCATTGCCAGTCCGACTGTTGCTTATAACTTATGGTAATTAAACTTAAACTAAACTTAAAACTAAACTAAAAACTAAACTTAAACTAAACTTAAACGTGCTGGCGCCTCTGGGTCCTGAAGAACTGCTTTGAACTGGTTTAGGCCGTGGTATAGTCATTGTTTTAGTCCAAATTCCTTGGCTTAAAGTAATTTTGGCTGTGTTCACTTTCACACACTTTGGTCCTGTTCTAGTCCTGGTTTGGTTCTGGTCTTGTTCAGGTTTAGTCTCAGTTTAGTCCTAATTGTTATGTTGTGCGTCAGCTCCTCCTTTGTCTTCTTTTATTCCTGGTTTAGATTTGATACAGTCCAATTGCATTATTCATTCAATAACACACATGTAAAAACACATTAATAAACCAAACTTAGCTACTACAACTAATCATTCAGTTTAAGAAGAAACCGGACTCCTTTTCCAGCTTCATGTATTATTAATGAAACCATACAATCTGTGGTGTTGTCTGCAGCGCCAAATATGTGAAAATGGCAACGCTTTAGGCCCTGGCAACGCTCTCCTTTACCCGACTGCACCTGAGCCTAAGCATGCCCACGAGCAAGACCGTCGCTTTGTTTTCGCACCTTCACTAATCCTTTTAATGACATTTCTTTTAAGCTTTTATTGAACACCACAAGACTCCATGAAACAAAAAGGTATTTAGTCCATTTAAAGTCTTGCTAATCCCACATCATTTTTGAATGAGGTCAAATGCATATGAAGAGAAAAAATCCTCTTGCATTTCTCTTTGGCATGGTCCTGGGGCAAGTATCCCATCTGACAGAAGGGGGGTCCCTGCAGTGTGCCGCCTGGAGGGGAGGAGCTGACAGATAGAGAGGATTGGTGCACAACAGGGTATTTTCCCATTTTGATCATGTGGCTGGCTTTACGGAGGACGAGTAAAGCAAAATAAAATGTAAATGTTTATTTATGGTATTGCAGGTTTGGATTCTTTATTTTTGGAATCTGGTGTGATTTTTTTCTTAATTCAAGCTCATTTATCTGACTAAAAGGGCATTAGTCACTTTCAAAAACCTCCCTCCTTTGTCTGCTAACATTAGTTTCAAATAAGATGAATATAATTTGAAACCGGTAACTAATGAAGTCAAATATAAAATCTATATTAAAAAAATACTAAATAACTTGTCAGTAGCTACTCTTTTTCTTTGCTGAACTTAAGTCATTTTATCATTGAGTTGCAGTGAATCAATGAAGATGGCGTTTTCCCATTGCTTTACCAGAAGTCTTGAGAAGCACACATCACTAATAATGTGGATGTATCGTACCAGGTAGGTAGATACTTTATTGATCCCAAAGGAAATTCCAGAGCAGCAACAGAAACATATTCACTGCTCTTCCGAGTCGCCTTTGTGTCTCAGTCAAAGGATTTGACATTCGTATCGTTGTGCTTCCTGATTGATAATCAACAACTTTTATATCATGTCAAATGTGTTTTTGTAGTTGTTATCAATAAAATTAGTATCAAAAAATAAATTAAAAATCCCTATTCATCATACATATACACTTCAAATTCTACATCCAAGTAAATTCACAAAAATATAAACTTTGCTTATAATAAGGAAAAACAGGGAAATTATAAGAATTTCTCATATTTGGAAATTTGTGTCACTTTTTACAGTGTTTGAGAAGACTGATCCACAACATGGTATTTTCCCATTTTTATAAGAAGGGGGGAAATTATCTTGTTAAGGCGTGGCAGTCCTCTACCCTGAGCTCTTGAGACACGCACACGCTTGAGCTGAAATGCATTACAAATTCAACCAGGGCAGTAATTTTCCATTTGAGCCGATTCTGTGTGATTTCTCAGCTCGGAGAGAGGCGAGGGGGCGAGGGAGGTGAGGGGGCGAGGGAGGCGAGGGGGCGAGGGAGGCGAGGGGGCGAGGGAGGTGAGGGGGTATCTCTCGCCTGGGGATCAAACGTCTGTCATAATGCGCTCTGTGTGCAGTGAGTCTGACTCCATACGGACAGTACAGAATGTAATAGAATCAAGTATTTCGTATGATCTCGTTTTGGATGTAAATGAAAGAGGTGAACGTTGTAGATTGGTGGGAACAGTTTGTGTTCAGGCTCTACACTTTGAAGTCATAATGTCAGAATGATGCCTATATTCAGGATTTACGATTTTTGAAAGAAATATGATCCACAAACATTGAACCTTATTATTCGCTTGGGATCGTCTCCACAAACTTAGCACATTATGGTTTGAAGTCCTTTCAACTGACGACAATCACGTCTTTGATTTTTGATTAAAGACTCCAGGTTCTGAAGCAATTGCAAAAAATATTTCACTTTTGTTTGTTTAAACCAATGAACTTTGTGCCACTTTTTGTCCCATGGATGGACCCAGTAAATACACAATCGGCCCAGAGTCAGGCCAGAGTCAGATTGTGGGAGTTAAGAATGTTGTGTAAAATATGAATGGATAAATGAACAATACAACCGCAACAAGACATGGTATGTATCCTTAAGTGATATTTCAACTAATGTCCAATTTATAAAGGTTGAAGCCAAAACTTTTAAACTAGAAAAAGAGAAGCTGGTCCAGAAAGTGACTCCAGGAGCTTTTGCTGTGTCTGTGAGGTCTCACTAAAACAGCAATCTGACCTACATCTCGATTTAGTGACAGCACTGCTTATTTACATAACTCAACCAATGGAAGTTGGGCTGCCTTCTTTGGTCCCAAGCATGTGATTGGTCAGTAAATTAAGTCCACTTTAGTTCATAATTCACCACAAAAGTCTGAAAATGAAAATATAAGAAACCAAAAACACTTGAAATTTAACACCCAAATTAAAACTGAAACTGAGTGTAAACAAATGCAAGATAAGTGCCAGAATATCAAAAGTCAATAAAAGTAGAATTTGAATTTCGATTTGTAATCATATGGGATTGTACTGAAGTCGTCATTTGGATAACAAATGTTGATGACATGCTAAGTTACAAGACTAGCTCATCATGTTAGAGTCGTCCTGTTTTCCTAGACCCTTCTGCACTCGGCTCCATACAGTGATCCTTGATTCTCTCTGTTAGTGTGATATGTGATATTTACACATATGGATTTGAGTATGTGTGTTTCCTCCTGCAGAGATCCGCTGACATAACCTTCTCCACTGCTACAACAGCTGGAGAGCCTGAGACGTGAGCAGAGTCGAATATTAAAAATATCACATGTGTTTGACTGTAATACATTATTTGGGCTAGAAATAAGTTGATATCAAGGTGAATGTTTCCAACCACTTATGTCAGTTATGAAAGTCCAGCAGTTAATGTATCTCAGATGTAAAACACCAACAATGGAAACAATACATGGATACCTGTGGAATGTACTTTTGGGTGCAGTAAAAAATCAATAATAAGAAAATGGATGACAAGGATAGAGCTGACTGTCATGGACAAGACTGAAATCACTTTGGACATTTACTTTAACTTAAATAAGGACAGATTAAGCAGACACTGGGACAGATGTGACACAGGGGCACACATGCCTGACTGAGATTTAGTTTTCTGGTTTGTTCTATTGGCTCCTCTGTTTCCTTTTGAATTTGTGTTTCCACTCTCTGGTCTTGTTCTCTCTGTTTTAATACATTAAAATAGGAAATTAAAATTGATGCAATCATCCATCTAGAGGTGTCTATTTATTACAAAAGAAAATATCTCAAAACATACACAACTTATTTAACTGAAAATATATGGCCCTTTTGTTACTTTGTCCCAATCACATTGCTGCAATGGCCTAAACATTTGAAATTGAATAGTGACTTAAAATGGCATTGAAAACGTCTCTTTGTGAATTGGTTTAGGCACATGTCCTTTCTGCTTTATCTCGCCTCGTGTCATCCTAACAAAATGCATGCATTTGGACCTATATTCCTCCAGATTGTATTTGTTTTCATGAATCAACTCGACAAGCTTGCTTATCCTCCCTGGATGGCTCCGGATTTGGCCTTAATTTTGCCAAACCTGTGCGGTGGTGACCCAAGGACTGTCCAGGAAATCAGTGTGCACTTGGTCCACGGTAAATGTCACTGCTCTGCTGATTGAACGCACTGAGACAGAGATAACCAAGGGGTGAAAGGAGAGGGAGGGGGAGAGGGGCAGAGAGTGCGCAGACCCACTGACCTAAATGGCAACACACCTCTAGCAGAGTGACCCGGCCGTCTACCGTAAACATAATCTTCCATTTGTCTGTTTTATGGCCTCTGTACAATTTCATTTCGGGGAGATACAAGATTGGATGATTTTTCTGTTTTTTGTCTCTATACCAAAGCTTTTATAAGTAGAATGTTTGCACCTACATTGTGAAAACTGCACTGTTTTACACCAAATTTAGCTGAGAAGTCACTAATCGGCACCAACTCATGCAGTCAAACCATTCAATTAAATAGAAACAACTCATAGACTCATTACGGATTACAAGGATAAACATTAAAAAGTCCCAGTGGGTCTGGGTCCACAGAAAGATGGGTCATATGCCGAGGTCAAATTTCCTTGAGTGGACAAAACAATATTTGCTTGGCCTGTCACAATTTTCTTCTTGAAGATGTGCAAGATGTTATTTTTAACAAATGTTTCTGTCAAATCATCCTCAGAACTTTTACAGCTAACGCAATCCATCCTGTCAAATCCCATGTTATTCACCATTGAAAAGGACATTGCTGACACGTACTGACACAGCCCTGGCTCGCGTAACAAAGAATTATAAAAAGACAAAGCAAGGTTGATCAGTCTTACATAATCAAATATCTATGAGCGCTTTTATCGACTCATTTCCAAGGGCGTTGCTCCTCCATCAGATTGTGTGCGACAGCAGAGGAGACAGAAGATTCCCAAAGGAGACACCAGAGCGTATAGAAGCTGTTGTCAAGGATAAAGCAAGATCACTGATGAATCTAGCATCAGCCATAAGATTATGACTACCTGTCCAGTATTCTTGCTATTCATTGGATATGTCAAGATTATTAGGTTTATCGATAATTGTGATTATTCAGATCATAATATAATAGTACGAATCAAAATAATAATCATCATGACAATTTTACAAGCAAAATGTTGTTTCTTTTTTGTCGTATTTAACTTAAAATGTCAATGTCAAAAGTAAAATGTTATAAAGTCGGTCACAAGCTTGAGGAATAATATGTTTCATGGAAATTAAAGGAAATTAATTGCTGTTGTATTGTCTCAATTATTGTGAATAATCGTTAAATTGTGATGTCTTTTATCACACTATTCGTAACACCAAAATGTTAAATTATGACATCTCCATTTGTAACATATGCGGAACATTAATGATTCATGGCATTTTAAAACCATCTAAACATCTTTTACTTTTTACTTTATTTCTTTTTTTGACAAAACTATTAGAAATTTCACATTCCCATGACTCAAAAAAGAAAAATCACCTTTCCCCCAAAACCCACAGAAAATCCAAAACATCAAAACCTGTTCATCTACGGCAATATCCAAATCCATAAATAATTGTGCTGAGCCTCTTTCTCAGACTTACGGCATTCATAAACCAGTCAAAGCACGGCAGTAAAATCAAATCCATTTAGGCAAACTGGAGATGTCAGGCAGTCATTTTACTTTAGCTGAATCACGCCTAGCTAACCGCGACCCCTGACCTTTGGCCTTTTGAGGAAGGGGAGATGAGATTTCAAACCAGTTGTAGTCTTTGAAGACAAGTGTGGGAACTGCTGAGGGGGCATATTCACACCTGTGTAGTTTAGGCACGATCAAAGTTTGGAGGTTTTTAGTTTGCGTAATAAAGTTTTTTAAGAAGTACTAGAATTTTGTCAAAAATCAAGGCAAATGCTATCGGTTTGTTAGCGATTGTCTTCACAGTGGTTATTATTCTTGGAGCCCCAAAACACATTATTACATAAGAAGGGACTCATATCAAAGTCTAAAACAAAGTCTAACACAACTGAGTATTTATTTTTATACATCTATAAGGTAATGAGTGGTAAAAAATAAGAAAAATCTTGTTTTTCTAAGTTGTATAAAGAGTCAATCCATGTAATATGCTGGTGGAGGGACAACTGAATAGAAAGCCCCCCCCACCTCCTTCTCTCATTTCTATTTTGTTAGTAGTGGTTTAAATTTGAAAGGGTCCCACATCTTGACCTTTTTTCTGACCCTTTGCACTTTGACCCAAGAGTTTTACACTTAATCCATTTCTACAAGTACTCAGCCACAACAGAAGCAGGCAGCAGGTGCATTTCAATAAATTAGAAAAGTGGTTCCCAAACAGTGGTGTAATAGACTAGTTTTTTAACAAGAGGAACGTAGCGTATAACCTAGCTCATGACTGATTGATCTGTGTATCACTCTGAACTGAGCTACACAATATCCATCTGGACAGGCCCTCGTCGAAAGCAGTGAAGGAAAGGCAGAATATTTTAATCTGATTGGTCAAAGCGTCACAACAAGGAACAAGTCAATCAAAGAAAAGCACAGACCTCTTCCCTGTCCTCAAATACACCAAGTGCTGCTATGTGCAAACCAAAATAGCCAAAGTACGTCTGTCACTATATTTGTTTAAGTTTGTCCTTTTGACTTCTGCCCAAACTACAACTGATATTGGTCAATCCCACATCAACCAGATGGATTCTCAGAGTTTGTGAAACAACCATCACAAGAATTCATCTGGCTGGCCAGGTTACGTATGCATGAAACAGGACATTAAACAACAGTACAAAGTGCCAATCGACTGGCAGACTGGGGTGGTGGTCCCTCGGTTTAAGAAGGGCGAAAGGAGGGTGAGTTCCAACAGCAGAGGGATCCTTCAGCCTCCTCGCTGAGGTCTGTTCCAGAGTACTGGAGAGGAGACTTCGACCAATAGTCAAACCTTAGTGTGTTTTTGTCCCAGTCATAGAATTTATGGATCTGAAGAAGGTGTTTGACTGTGTTCCTCGTGGTGCCCTGTGGGGGGCCCTCACCGGCAGTAAGTCAGACATGTTCCCAGAGCATGTTGGACTCCGCCAGGGCTGCCCTTTGTCTGTTGTTTTTACCGACGGAAATTAAAGGCGCAGTCAGGGGTTGGAGGATCTCATCCCTGTCTCATCCCTCCTCAGAAGGAGCTGAGTCGAAAGGCAAAGCTTTCAAATTACCACTCAATCTACAGTCCTTTTTTATCTTTAGAAAACTAAAGATAAACACAAGATATTGCTATTTTATTTGAAATCTACACTTTCCACTTCAATTTCCACCATAAAATCAAGTTTTTTCCAAATCATACTCCTATAAAATTAAGCACTATTAAGATTATGCATTTCAAATCTTCTTTAAGTCTCTCATTATTGCACAAGAACGGTTTGTCCAAATGTTAAGCCAGCCGCTGCCAAATCTGTACTTGCACTATATCACTTATAGGAATTTTAGATTTGAAGCTAACTGTCTGGAACCTCCTTAATGATTTCTAATAGGCATTTGCTCCCTCTGGCTTCCGCACTTGATGACATTTTGTTGCTATGAACCATTAGCTTAATATGTTGCTATGTGGCTGGCTAACTGTACAGGGCAATAGGGCCACAGGCGAGTTTGTCTATCTGTCATTCATCGCTGAAGTAAATGCATGGCTAGAGCTAATGATGTGCTAAGACATGGCCAATGTGTTCTTGTGAATCATATGAGGGTGACCTGGTTTATATGAAGAAGAGGGGCATGCTGGGAAGTGGAGTGTGCACAAGCGGGGTAATGGTGCAGAAAATTATGTTACATTAGCATATCCAAGAATGACATTCTGAAATTGGATAAATAAAGCAACCGGTATGCTGATGCTTAATTGCCATTGAAAGGAATGCAGTGAACAAAACATAACATGAACTGGTTCAATCTAAAGTGTTATGTAGCTAACTTAACTGCAGTTTTACCATGGGAAAATTAGAAATATTACAAAATGGTTGGATTACAATTGTTGCAAGAAAGAGAGCTGGTTCATGATAAAAATGGATAATATCACACAAAATTAGAACACATAATGTAGACTATAATCCAAACTATTTACAACAAAAATGAATAAATAATGAACAGAAACATCTTCCAAATAAAGGTAGAGTGATAATTCAGCATGTTTTGTATGATATTTGAACCTCAAAAATTTTAGCACATAAATGTGCTAAAAAATGTTAGCACATTCTTGATTCTTTTTTTCTACTATTATTATTGACATAATGCAAATAATGATTAAATACATTTTTCATACCTTCAACCTTTGCTATGGCAAATATCACAGTGAATTTTCAATTGGCAGATCATCAAAGCTAGTGCAGATTTAATGTTTTTCCTCTATTTGGCCAAACTGTATAAAATCAAAGTCAGAGATGGACATTCTCTCTTTCTCTGCCCATTTCTTCCTCTCATGTTGTCCTTTGTCCACCCTTGAAAAAAGAAAGTGTTTGGTCACTTTTTGTTGAACTTTTCATTGCTTAAATAGTGATAATTACTGGTAACAGCAGAAACATGATTCAGTTAAATATTTGCTTTGGTCCCAAGCCTGGAGAGCTTCAGGCAGGGCACAAAACCCTTTCATCAAGTCTCGTCACCAGAGTCACTTTGCTGTGTTTAAAATGTGTTACAGTCGGAAATGTGTGGTTGGGATGTGGTTTGAACTTGAACCTACCACAGTCTCCACCGCAGTCGCTTCACAGTCTCTTTTTTATTTTTTTTTAACTTCTTTTCACCTCTCACCTCTTTTCATCTTGCCTTTCTCCACATTTCTCTCCTCTCTCTCTGCGTGGTGATGTGTGAGGCTCACATTAGGGTGACAGTGCTGAAATCGCCTCTAGCTCTTTATCTCCTGTTTGACAAATGAGCGACTCTGAGCACAGTCTAATGTCAGGATCACACAAAGATAAGAGATGCAGACGGGAGGAATCACTCCAGTCAAACCTGTGCGAGCTTATGAAATATTTATGTGAATCACAGCTGATGCAGGTGGGTGGTACATTCATGTAAAAGGAAGTTGTTTTATCAAGACATACCTTGGATTAATAATAGATTTCAGTGCTGGTCTCTTATAAAAGATAAATAAATCATATAAATAAATACATAAAGATTAATTTGTGAGTTTGTCCCATGAAACGTTATTTTTTTGCCTGGAATGTTTCATGGTAAGACATTAAACTTATCAATCTTTAATTTTCTCAAATATATGTGTTTTTATTGCCAAAAAATACATGGTTTGGAGGTGTTGGAGATTGACTGCTACAGTAGGTTTTATGCCATACTATTGAGAATTCCTGGCAAGACAATAAAATCGCCATGGTGACAAGAAAGTTTCATAACATCCACTTTAGTGTATCTCTAAAAACAGGTGGAAAATTCTAGCGATTCTATTACGATTAAAATTTGTCATCGAAATATTTTCAAAATGTAATTCTCTCTCAATTTTTTTTTTTTTTTTTTACAAATCCCAAGAAAATTTATTTATTTAAAATTTTAAAAAGACAAATGAAAATTACTCTTGTCTTGAGCTAGATATTTTACATCTTTTAGATATTTTACAATCTTAGTCTGTTGTCAATTTTGTGCCGAGGTGGCTCTTGGCCAGGTCTCTTTCAAAAAAACAAAATGTATTAAATTTAATTTATTTTAAGCAACTAAGGGGTAAATATAAATATTAGAATAAATTTAGGGCCATTAGCAATTAACAATCCAAAATGTCAGACTGAACCCATGAATATGCAAAGCACTAGCTGCTATATGGGAGGTAATACGATTTCCACACCGAGTTTATGCCATAAGGAGGTTAAACAATCCACTTAAGGCAACAGCAAAACATGATCATTTCACAGCACTTGCAAATTAATCAATTCTTCACTTCTTGTTTCCATCGTCTAAATTTAGCCGTCATCCAGGCCAGTCCATGTGTCCCATATATGCGCTAATATAACAAGCCTATAGGAAGTGCCAGACGCCGCAGAGCATGCTGGGAGATCAGAGGAACACGGTGATGTGTGCAAAAGTCCACACATGGCCTTGTTAACAGTGGGCCATCTGACGCCATGCAAATCTATACATCTCCATCTGTGAAGTCCACGCTTCAGTGACCACAGATACACAAGCTGATGGATGGGACATGTGATATGAAGATGTCTGCATGCTTCAAGTGACATACTGTGTTCTTTGGGCGTGTTTCGTCCTGATTTTAAAATGAGATGTAAGATATGTGTAAGGAGAAACTACTTAGTGCTATTTTGACTAAACTGTTGTGGCTCTGGATTGCAGTTTTCTTCTACTATCCTTATGTGGGGCAGCATTTTCAAATGAAATACATAATTGTGCCACTATAAGACCTATTGAATAAATATAAAGGTGCTTTATGAAACTTTTCTGGGAGGGGCTACGATATTCATTTATCAAACCACATTCCAAAACTCCAAACTGATCATTTAAAATTACTTGATATTAGAATTTATTTACAGTATTACTGTTGTAAACACAACTTCCGGTAATTGTTCTAGTATTTTCCATATAAACGTTATTGGCATGAATATAACTGAATGCATTTTATATTCATGGTACTTTTTTTTACTTCAGATTAAATTAATACAGTTTTGGTCTTTACAGTTTTAGACACTAAAATGTCTTATGTAATAACAACATATTTTGTAATCAGAGTTCTAAATTCAAATGGCTAAATCTCTTTCCTTCCATTCATCAAAACATTAAAGCAATTTGTTTTCTGTCGTCAGCGTAATCGCTGTGGAAATCATTTAATAGCTCTGTACCATGTGATGTGGCTAATCAAACATCCCTAAGCGCATCTCAATCATGTTAATGTGTCAGTGGTTACAGAATATATTGAAAATGGCTGCACCTCCTCCACCCCCGTCCTGATCTGAATCTACTCTATGGTTTCTATCTATCATATCCGTTGTCTAAGTGATGGGGGATGTGCCTGTCCACGCCCAATACTCGAACTGCAGCTAAATGTAACAGCCTTTTGCAGGTTTGATTCAGGCTATTTTATCAGGTAGCAACAAACACAACATGATTTATGGTTAGATCTTGGTTTAGTCCCTGTTTAGCCCTGGTTGAGACATGGCTTTAATCCAATCCACGTTCAAATTCTGTCACTATATCTGGTTAAACTTTGCTCCTCCAATTCATACATGGTTTAGTCTTGAAGAACTGTTATGGCTCAATTTTGAGACTAATCATGATTTGGATCTAGTTTAGTCCAAATGACCTGGTTTAAAAGTAATTTAGGCAGCTTGTCCTGGTTTGGTCCTGCTTTGAGAACAGATAGACTTGGTTTGGTGTTGTTCTCGACTCTGAAGTTAACCTGGATCCTGGTTACGTCTAACTTTAACCGTGGTTTAGTTCTAACTTAGACCTATTTTATGGTTTCAGCTGGTCCATTATTGCACCATACATTCAATAACACATTTTAGTCACAGTAAAAGTCCCCAAAATCCTGCAGTGGCTCCATCCATGTTGCCTGTACACGGTCTACTGCTCATTTGATGTGGTGATTTGGCCGACCTGAGGCGCACCGCATTTGCCAAACCCATTTTTCATACATGTTGTTGTGGGGGAGGGGTTTGGGGGGAGGAGGGGTGCTGTATTATGCTGTCTGTATCGGCTGGATGTGTCAAGGTATGTGGGCTTTAGAGAGCATGTGTGAAGCCAAATGGAAATAATGGTGGGTGCTACAAGGGCAAACATGGCCTCATTTGGTCAGATTTAGGTGAAATATGGCTGGATGCGTGAGGGTAGAAAAAAGTGTTTACAAATTGTGTGTGTATGGACTAGAAATGAAGACAGAAATGAAGGTTGAATTGAAAAAACATATCGACAAAGTAATAAGAACAGTAAGGAAAGTTTGTATTAGCTGGCATTAAACTTATCTACCTTGTATTTATTCAATTACCGGAGTTTTAATTGCAAATATAGAATACTTGGACACGTTTTGTGATGTACTGTGGAACGTTCCAGGCTAAACAATAATATTTCCATGGAGACAAGAAGCAACATAGCAACAAAAACTGTGCTATTCTGAAGATAAAAAGAAAGCGGCATGTCATTAATCTCAAAAGTTTCACGTTTGATCATTGTATGGTCCCAATGTGTCCTTGGGCAAGACACTGAAATCTTATCTTTACTTGCAACTAGAAAGTGTGACAGACATGATCATAAAACAGTTCAATACATGTCCGAGGGCTCAGTAATCCCCCTGGTTCAGCATCTCCTCTGTCTGACATGAAGAACACACTTGGTCTACTTTTACCTAAAGCCTGGAGATCGCCCTGAGAGACCTGATCAAAGAAGAGTCAGCAGGGATCGTCCTGAGGGGGAGAGAGAGAAGGACAGGATAGAGAGAGGGAGGGAGGGAGGGAGGAAGGGAAGAGAGACATGTTACAATAGAGGAGATGTGGGTAAAAGAGAGAGAAAAGTTGGTGGAGGAGAGAAAACAGATGAGCCGGGGGAGAGAGAGGGAGAGAAAAGAGAGTTTTGGAGAGTGCAAGGATGAAGAAGAGAGAGAGAGACAAGATGATGCTGAGAGACATTTATTAAACACCAATAAGATTCATGTAAACACCATACAGCCACAATTAGCCATAAAGTCAGACTTATCACAGCTCTACAGAGAAAGAGAAAGAGAAGGAGAGAGAGCCAGAGAGAGGATGAAGGAGAGAGGGAGAGGGAGAAGGAGAGAGAAGCATGAAAGAGAGAGCAAGAATGAAGAAGAGACAGAGAGAGTGGATGGTGCAGAGAGAGCGAGAGAGAGCAAGGACGATGCACAGGGAAAGAGAGATAGATAGAGAGCAAGAGAGAGAAAAGAGAGTGAGAGCCAGGATGAAGAAGATGAAGAAGAGACAGAGATAGTGGATGATGCATAGGGCAAAAGAGATAGATAGAGAGCGAGAGCGAGTGAGAGAGAGGGAGAGAGTAGCGTGAGAGAGAGCAAGAATGAAGAAGAGACAGAGAGAGTGGATGATGCAGAGAGCGTGAGCAAGGATGATGCATAGGGAAAGAGAGATAGAGCCAGATAGAGAGAGGTGGAGAAAGAGGACGGGAGAAAGAGAGGATAATGCAGAGAGAGAGAGAAAGAAAAAAGAGTGAGAGCAAGAATAAAGAAGAGACAGAGAAGAGCGGATGATGCAGAGAGTGAGAGCAAGGGCAATGCATAGGGAAAGAGAGATAGAGAGATAAAGAGAGGATGAGAGAAAAAGAGGATGATGCAGCGAGAGAGAGAGAGAGAGAAAAGAGAGTGAGAGCAAGGATGAACAAGAGACAGAGAGAGAGAGAGAGAGAGAGAGAGGACAAAGCATGGATAGAAAGAGACAGGCAGAAAGAGAGACAGACAGGTGAGTAGGAGAGACAGAGAGGGGAGGAGGATGAAGCGGAGAGAGAACGACAGAAGAGGAGGAGAGAATGTGTCAGTGAGTTTGTGTCTTTGATCCGGAGTGAGGCCTGAGGAGACGAGTCCTGAGGAGACGAGTCCTGAGGAGACGAGTCCTGCTGTGAGAGTGAGAAGTGTGTGTAACGCGACACGTCAGACATGAAACTCCACAGACTCAGGTGACTCTGGAGCTACTGACAAGACCAGTCTGAGGAATGTGGAAGCAAGTCTGTACATCACTGCTGAAAACATAATACACACACAAACATATGAAATTGTTGCCAATAAACCATATTTAAGAAGCTTGGGAAATGATAAATGAAACAAACACATCACAATACGTAGCAGTTTTTCTTCCTTTATTGATGTTTGTTTTGTTGTGCTGAAACAAAGTGAAATATGGTGATACATTGTTCAACTAAGGTGTCTTTTGAATCTTCATTTTCCATAATAAAAGTGGCAGTGTTTGTTGTTCCGTGCAAAGAAGGGCATTTAACTCGAGCTAAGGTGCGTTTAAGGACCTCATTAAAATTCTCATAGCTGGAAATTAGCACATTCTTTTCCACATGAGGAAGCCGGCTTGTTTATATGCAACAGACCACTGGTGTTAGCTGCAGAGAGGAACGCCAGGTACATTTGAGACGGCAACAAAAACGTGAACAGGACAGAGTGATTTGATTACTTTTTCAAATTATAAGAGAATTTAAATGAGACTCTGCTAAGCTATATTTGTTTGTAGTAGGTCTAAATCAGATTAGACAGAATAGAGAGCTCAGATTAGAGCGCCTTAAGCCAAAGTAATTAGCATGGTTTCATAACTTCAATACTGATCAACAATAAACTATTTTTGTGTAAGTCAATGAAAGGCCTGATATCTAATACATAATATATATAATTTGAAAATGTAACATTTTAGACAGATAGTAAAAATAATAATAAACTGCAACACTTAATATTCTGAGCATGTGGGCTAAAACAACCCATTTTTTCTGTACGTTTTTACAAGGCAATAACACATTTCTAGTTTCTTAAAGGTGCATTTTGTAACTTTTCCGGGGTGTTTTTTTTTTTACGCTCACATTAGATTCTTCAACTGCTGTCGATCATCAATGCGAGCCGCAGCTAAACACGAAGGCACCTGCACAGTCTGTACTGACCCAGTTGACATTTTATAAATTCATTCAATTTTGTCAAAAAAGAAAGAAAGCTGTAAGCCACTTATTTTCAGTCAAATCAACAATTCAGTTTGTTTTCCAAATCCCCAAAGAAAATCTAGGCAGAATTTGTTTTATTTATTTATTTCCCTCAGTGTAGAGCTCGTTTAACTTATAATTAGAGCAAATCAGACAGTAACTCTCCAGAGTCTCAGCTTCACAAAGAGCCCAGCCAATTGTTTGTACTGTTCAGGAGCAGCTTCAGTTTGAATTGGAGACATTTTAGTCAGACTCAGATTCAGGAAAATCAGCTTTTGTTTTGCATTTTTGAGACATCAAAAAATGTGGTCCGCAATAAGGCTACATTTGTCCACAATTGGCCCTTGAGCCACAAATTGGGCACCCCTGACCCCATTTTAAAACAACATCATATCGTCTGCCCTTTAAGAATCATTCCCACTATTACTGACATTAAAATAATCTCCCATACATCCCCAGTGTCTCCCCGTTTAAACCATCAAATCCCTTCTATTTCTAACTCAGACACATTGATTTGATTAGCAGTAACTTCCAAGTCCTTTAAGTCTCGTGGAAATGCCAGCAAAATCCTCAAAGAGCCGGCCGTGCCAATAAATCTCCTTCAAAAGCATTCCCTGCATACTGCACGAGCGGCGTACAGCTAGCTGGCGGCTAACCTTCCACATCTGCAGAGAATTATAGTGTTATATGGGACTTTTATAAGAAAAGGGGGAGACGGGTGGTGCACTGGGACACGCCCAAAACAGGCCCACCAACTGATAACATGTCACAAGCAAGACCAATGTTTGTTTGCTTTGTTTTTTAAATATATATACATATAAAGGAAAACCGTATAGTAGTTTTCCTGTGCAATTTTGACATAATGGATTGAGTTTGAAGTGGTTGCCATGGTTACACTTCTCAAGAACACTTCAAATGAGACACAAAGTGAAATGGAAACTTTGCAAATCAATTCAGAAAAAAATCCATCTGTCTATCTATATATATTTGTACATGTAGGATATTGCGATTAGAATGAGTTCATGGGGCACATTTAAAACTGGTCCTGGAGCATTAACATTAAAGAAGACTGGAATCTGAACCGCTAATCAATGAAATTTCCCCATGTGGGACAATAAAGGAATATCTTATCTTATCTTATCTTAAACGAATAAAAGAATCTCATCTATTTCAGAACATGTTGTAGCGGTCTATAACCTAAATCATTTCCAACTGCCTTTTGCTAATCGAGCCCATTCAAGCCTACATTTCCAGCTATATAGCTTTAATTCTACATTATAAGCATGTTTTTTCTTATAGGCGTGGTAATCCTAAATTCTCCTAATGCAGACAATTTCCAATAACAGGAGGCAAGACCCAAACTCATTAGGCATTTGATTTGATTTTGCCCTGATAACTTACACAGTTAATTAGGGCCCTTTTCAACATGATCGGTGTTATTCAAACTGGGTCAGTGTGCCAGCCTTTAGATACAGCTCAAGGAAAAACAAAATAGCCTATTTTTACATTAAGTGTCATCTGGGTCAGTTAGTTGATTGCTGTGAACTGTGTGTCTATGTCCTATTGAACCCAAGATCACAACTGAATCTAAATAGCAATCTGAGTGGTCGCCAACTGGCAAATTTGGCAGTAATTTGTGTAAATAATGTCTGAACTAAAGTCATATACTGTATAAAACCTGCAAACCCTGTAGTATTGAGCGCTACATGTTCTGAAATGCCTGTGTTTCCTGTTTTAAAATAAATGTATCGTCAATGCTTCCTTTCCTCTGAGCTCATGGCATATTTTAGAGTCCGTGCATGGACCAGTTAATGATTATTTGATTACTAAATTAGATGACAACTGTTTCTATAATCAATTAGTTGCAATTAACCTGTTGTAGCCCTATCTGTAATCATTTCTCATGCAATTTCTATTACAAGTCAAGAAAGAAGTGCGTTTCCCCTGCCCCGGTATAATATATTTGTGGTAATATTGTAAATTGGATAATACAAAATACCAATTTGCAAGTCCTAAAAACTTGTATAAATGAAGCAATTTTGCCATCCCCTCCTTAGCAGCATCGCTTATCACTTAATGGACTGAAATTGAGACATTTTCCCAGAAGGCATTTGAACCAATCTATTCCAACACACTCATGTTTAACTATAATACTTTCAAACATAACTACATTCATCCAATTTGCAACCAATTAATACCAGGAAATATACATTTGCTTTGACGACTTCCTGCCGACATCGTTACATTAGTGTTCTGTGTGGCCGACATGTGGCTGCCTGATGCGTGTCACTTCCTCGGTTTGAAATGGGAGACTGATTGTTCCACTTCCTGGTTGGTTTAGTCGATAAGGAAGGATGTGGTGACAGCGAAGCTTGATCTGTTAGCATTAGCGCAGCAGCTGATATGCAGATTTGGGTCACAGCGCTAAAATGAAAAGTGCTAATTTATTGATAGATAGTAGACGACATGTTTCAACTGGTTTGCAAGAGTAATTGTATGTCATTTGGAAGTCATTTTGTCCCCTGCATCTGCTGCGTGTTTAACTGTGTGTTATCAGGTCATGAGCTTATAATGGCTCATCATGTCAAAACACTGTCAGTAGCCTGCATGCTAGCAAGAGTTGTAATAAGACTAATTTAATCAAGTATTGATACAGATGTATACATAAATAGGATGTAACATTTGAATAGTTAATTTCAGGACTTTTGGATTAAATGGGACTTAAATGATGAATCCTCCTCCTCCTTCTTCATCTTCTTCTTCTTCTTCTTCTTCTTCTTCTTCTTCTTCTTCTTCTTCTTCTTCTTCTTCTTCTTCTTCTTCTTCTTCTTCTTCTTCTTCTTCTTCTTCATCTTTTTCTTCTTCTTCATCTTCATCTTCTTTTTCTTCTTCATCTTCATCTTCTTTTTCATCTTCTTATTCATCATCATCTTCTTCATCTTTATCTTCTTCATCTTCTTCATCTTCTTCTTCTTCTTCTTCATCTTCTTCTTCTTCTTCTTCATCTTCATCTTCTTCTTTTTCTTCTTCTTCATCTTCATCTTCTTCTTTTTCATCTTCTTCTTCTTCTTCATCTTCTTCTTCATCTTCTTCTTTTTCTTCTTCTTCATCTTCATCTTCTTTTTCTTCTTCATCTTCTTCTTTTTCATCTTCTTCTTCATCATCATCTTCTTCATCTTCTTTTTCTTCTTCATCTTCTTCATCATCTTCTTCTTCTTCTTCGTCTTCTTCTTCTTCATCATCATCATCTTCTTCTTCTTCTTCATCATCATCATCATCTTTGTTTTGCTCTGATCTTGTTCCTTGTTTTATGTTTCTATTTTTCAGAAAAATCAGAATAGTTCCCTGAAATGTGTAATTTATCGTAGTTGCAATTGTTTTTATTGAGAAACAGACATATTAAATGGATCAGTTGAGTGTCATACTGTGGAATTTTTCAGGCAAATCAATAAAATCACATCAAGTTGTAGCAGACGCTCCACCAGAAAAGTTACATGTTGCACCTTTAACTTGGGAATCAAATAAATGATGAGAAGAAAGAAGTACGAGTAATATATATCCAGCAATAATAACTTACTGGAACGCAAATGGACCTTTAGTTAAAATAAATAATAAATCTTGCTTTTAAAACCCAGGCTGCTATTTCAGTCATGAAAATGTAAGTGTAAATATAAGTACTTCAATGAGGGTGAAAAATATGACATTTTGTTCCACTCAAAGCAATACTTAAATTGCATTGGCTGCTTTACCCTGACTTACCAGAGTTCACCCTCCGTAGTCCGCGAACATCAATAACACTTGCTAGCCTTGCTCCTGTTTACATTTGGGTTCACATGTTCCAATTACAAAACATTTATTCCATTTCCTACCATTTTACTGGTCGGCTGCACACCATTTCTCTCCTGCCGCCCCCTCCTCCATCTTGGCTCAATCGCACCATTGCAGTTAGGGGCAAATCCAGTTTCCTCGGCACTTATTCCTCAACCTCCCCTTCCTCTCGGTGCTTGCGTGATGATCTGTAAAAGAGGGAATCGTTAAGCACCAATTTGGCCGACCGCCATCGCTGCTAGCAATCTATCCATCACCCAAACGCCTGATCCGCGACACGTGGGGAAGAAGGAGTGAACTTTGACCTTTTGAGGTGTACACTGTAGGCAAGGCAATTGGAGGCACAATAGAGCAATCATATTCGAGCGGCCTTAGTGTCCTTGAAATGGCCGTTATCAAAGTTAATATATTCATAAACCTAATTATACATTGTGAATAATTATAGAGGCGGAATAGAAAAAAGGATGGGTTCATTCAGGCTGCCATCCTGAATACGTTTTCTAAATTCTTCTTAAATTAAATGTTTATAATAATAGTAATATATGTGTATTTATTTTTATATTAGTATTGAAAGTGCTAGTAAAAGTATAAATACTAATATAGTAGGCTAGTAGTAGTAGTAGTATTAGTAGTAGTAGCAGTAGCAGTTTAGTAATTCTATATTTTACATATCAGGTGCCCCTCATTATACAACCAAAAATTCATATTTTGGTAAAACTTTACTTACCCTTAATATGAACAAAGTCATAGTAATAATTTATAATGCACAAATGTTTCAGACTTTCCGCTGAATTCTGCTTGATTAATAACCTAACAACCAACTCTGAAATGAAGCACTCATCAAGCCGGTGTTAATCTTGACAGAAGTGTTTTACCACTGGACAAGACTCATGCAAGGTTCAACTCCTGTGATGCTTGACCCAAAGCACAACGCTGCACTACTACTGTAACAACAGTTTGGGTCGCACAAAATATACACAACACAGTATCAATAACTGAACATAAAAATGACTTTGCCCACAATTACTTATTCAGTTCTGAACTAGTATTTAACCAAGACTAAACTAGCATCTCTCCTTGAACCGACACCTTAACGTGGTGGAGGGGTTTGAGTGCCCGAATGATCCCGGGAGCTATGTTGTCGGGGGCTTCAAGCCCCTGGTAGGGTCTCCCAAGGCAAACAGGTCCTAGGTGACGGGTCAGACCAAGATCGGTTCAGAAGCCTATTATGATGACAAAAAGAACAAGGCCGTTTACGTCGCCCGGATCGGCGTCACCGGGGCCCAATCCTGGAGCCAGGCTTGGGATGGGTGCTCGATGGCGAGCGCCTGGTGGCCGGGTCTTACCCCACGGGGCCCGGCCAAGCACAGCCCGAAACAGCGTCGTGGGGCCGCCCTCCCGTGGGCCCACCACCCGCAGGAGGATCCATAAGGGGCCGGTGCAGAGAGATCTGGGCGGCAGTCGACGGCAGGGGCCTCGGCGACCAGATCTCCAGACACAGAGACTAACTCTGGGGACATGGAATGTCACCTCGCTAGGGGGGAAAGAGCCTGAGCTTGTGCAGGAGGTTGAGCGATACTGACTAGATATAGTCGGCCTCACCTCCACGCACAGTTTGGGCTCTGGAACCCATCTCCTCGAGAGGGGCTGGACGCTCCACTTCTCTGGTGTTGCCCGCGGGGAGAGGCGGCGGGCTGGTGTGGGCTTGCTTATAGCCCCTCAGCTCAGCCACCACGTGTTGGAGTTCACCCCAGTGAACGAGAGGGTCGCGTCCCTCCGCCTTCGGGTGGGGGACAGGTCTCTCACTGTTGTGGCGGCCTACGGGCCGAACAGCAGTGCAGAGTACCCGGCCTTCTTGGAGTCCTTGGGAGGGGTACTGGACAGTGCACCGACCGGGGACTCCGTTGTTCTACTGGGGGACTTCAACGCCCACGTGGGCAATGACAGTGACACCTGGAGAGGGGTGATCGGGAAGAACGGCTTCCACGATCTGAACCCGAGCGGTGTTCAGTTATTGGACTTCTGTGCTAGCCACGGATTGTCCATAACGAACACCATGTTCAAGCACAAGGGTGTCCATCAGTGCACATGGCATCAAGACACCCTAGGCCGGAGGTCAATGATCGACTTTGTTGTCATGTCATCCGACCTCCGGCCACGTGTCTTGGACACTCGGGTGAAGAGAGGGGCAGAGTTGTCAACCGATCACCACCTGGTGGTGAGTTGGAGCCGCTGGCGGAGGAGGAAGCCGGACAGACTTGGCAGACCCAAGCGCATTGTGAGGGTCTGTTGGGAACGTCTAGTGGAGCCCTCTGTCAGTAGGGTATTCAACTCGCACCTCCAGGAGAGCTTCTCCCATGTCCCGGGGGAGGCTGGGGACATTGAGTCCGAGTGGACCATGTTCTCCGCCTCCATTGTTGATGCGGCTGCTCGGAGTTGTGGTCGCAAGGTCTCCGGTGCCTGTCGTGGCGGCAACCCCCGAACCCGGTGGTGGACACCGGAAGTAAGGGATGCCGTCAGACTGAAGAAGGAGGCCTATCAGGCCACTCTGGCTTGTAGGTCTCCTGAAGTCATCGACAGGTATCGGCAGGCCAAGCGAGCCGCAGCTTGTGCTGTCGCAGAGGCAAAAACCCGGGCCTGGGAGGAGTTCGGGGAGGCCATGGAGGAGGACTATCGGTCGGCACCAAAGAAATTCTGGCAAACCGTCCGGTGCCTCAGGAGGGGGAAGCAGTGCCTCACCAACACCGTTTACGGTGCGGGTGGACCTCGACTGGGGGTGTCGTCGGACGGTGGAAGGAATACTTTGAGGACCTCCTTAATCCCTCAGTCACGTCTTCCGAAGAGGAAGTAGAGACCGGGGACTCGGAGGCTGGCTCATCCATCACCCAAGCTGAAGTCACTGAGGTTGTTCGCAAACTCCTCGGTGGCAGGGCTCCGGGGGTGGATGAGATCCGCCCTGAGTACCTAAAGTATCTGGATGTTGTAGGACTGTCTTGGTTGACACGTCCCTGCAACATCGCGTGGCGTTCGGGGGCCGTGCCTCTGGACTGGCAGACCGGGGTGGTGGTCCCTCTGTTCAAGAAGGGGGACCGGAGGGTGTGTTCCAACTACAGAGGGATCACACTCCTCAGCCTCCCGGGTAAGGTCTATTCCAAGGTACTGAAGAGGAGAATCTGACCGATAGTCGAACCTCGGATTCAGGAGGAACAGAGTGGTTTTCGTCCCGGTCGTGGAACACTGGACCAGCTCTATACCCTCCATCGGGTGCTCCAGGGTTCATGGGACTATGCCCAACCAGTCCACAGGTGCTTTGTGGATCTGGAGAAGGCTTTCGACCGTGTCCCTCGGGGTGTCCTTTGGGGGGTGCTCCGGGAGTACGGGGTCCGGGGCCCTTTGCTCAGGGCTGTCCGGTCCCTGTATGACCGGAGCAGGAGCTGTGTTCGCATTGCCGGCAGTAAGTCAGACCTGTTCCCAGTGCATGTTGGACTCCGCCAGGGCTGCCCTTTGTCACCGGTTCTGTTCATAATTTTTATGGACAGAATTTCTAGGCGCAGTCAGGGGTCGGAGGGGGTCCGGTTTGGGGACCACAGGATCTCATCTCTGCTGTTTGCAGACGATGTTGTCCTGATGGCTCCATCAAACCCGGACCTGCAACATGCACTGGGACGGTTTGCAGCCGAGTGTGAAGCGGCTGGGATGAGAATCAGCACCTCCAAATCCGAGGCCATGGTTCTCGACCGGAAAAAGGTGGCTTGCCCTCTTCAGGTGGGTGGGGTGTCCTTGCCCCAAGTGGAGGAGTTCAAGTATCTCGGGATCTTGTTCACGAGTGAGGGAAGGATGGAGCGTGAGATCGACAGGCGACTCGGTGCAGCGGCTGCACCGAGTCGCTGCATCGGACCGTTGTGGTGAAGAGGGAGCTGAGCCGAAAGGCAAAGCTCTCTATTTACAGGTCGGTCTACGTTCTGACCTCACCTATGGTCATGAGCTTTGGGTAGTGACCGAAAGAACAAGATCGCGGATACAAGCGGTCGAAATGAGTTTCCTCCGCCGTGCGGCTGGGCGCTCCCTTAGAGATAAGGTGAGGAGCTCGGCCACACGGGGGGAGCTCGGAGTAGAGCCGCTGCTCCTCCACGTCGAGAGGAGCCAGCTGAGGTGGCTCGGGCATCTGTTCCGGATGCCTCCTGGGCGCCTCCCTCGGGAGGTGTTTCAGGCATGTCCCACCCGGAAGAGGCCCCGGGGAAGACCCAGGACACGCTGGAGAGACTATGTCTCTCGGCTGGCCTGGGAACGCCTCGGGATCGCCCCGGAGGAGTTAGAGGAAGTGTCTGGGGAGAGGGAAGTCTGGGAGTCCCTGCTCAGACTGCTGCCCCCGTGACCCGGCCCCAGATAAAGCGGAAGAAGATGGATGGATGGATAAACTAGCATCAACCAGGTCTGAACCCGGACTCACCCAGAATCAAAACAGGTCTAAAGCAGAATTAAACACTGACTAAAGTTAGAAAAAACTAGGTCTAAATTATAGCTAACCAAGAATGAAACCAATAAACAAGATTTTTGTTTTCTTTACACTCTGATTGGGTCGTGGGCCGGATTGAATTGCTTGGAGGGCCTGATTTAGCCCCCGGGCCTTATGTTGAATAGCCCAACGTCAGACCCCAATGTGGCTTGTCTTTCTGAACCCTTGTTCATTTCTTCCAGCTCGCCTCTTTACTTGATGACCTTCTGTTATCCACGGTCTAAGCCAAAAATAATTGCTAATTGTACAAAATCCGAAGAGCTCTGACGCACGCTCGCTGCGCTCTCCTTAACATTGTCTATTGTATCCAAGGCCCCCCCCCAACGACGTCCTCACGCTGCAGCTCCTGTGTGCTCCTATGGCAACACGTTTGGATGACATTATTGCTCTTTTACACGAAGACTCAATTATGTGGCCCGCAGAGCGTGTGCATTTGAATAATAATGCGCACGTTTGCGGATAAGTGCGTGTGCAGGAGATAGTATTACGATCATAAAACGTCTCGACACGTTTTTGGAGTTTGGTGTGGCAATCTGCCCCCCGTGCGTCACTAATAAATGGGGTGAGTGAGCAGTTGGGCTGTGCCACCTTCACTCACGCTATTAATAACCAGAGAGAAGCGTGGAGACACACTGACCCCTGCTGGCCGCAGACAGTACTGCCCCTGCGCAAGACCAGTGCTGCAAGGTGGCATAATATACTGTAGAAAAAACTAATGTACATATTATGTACGTTTAGTTTTTTCTACAGTTCTAAGAAAATTGGGCAAGCTATTTCTATTAGTCTTTCCGTAAGAATGTAAAATAGTGTAAAATAATATATAAATATTGTAATTCACTTAGTTTCTCATGAGACTGAATGAAAACAACTTCAACTTCAATTCTAAACAAAGCAAAATTTTCCAATCCAATGTATGACAGTTTTTCCACTCAGAAACAAACTAACGGTAATTTGTTTGTGTCATGAATTAAATATAAACCGTTAAAGACTAAATTCACCTGTAGAGTTAGTTGTTTGTCAAAGAGTTTTTTAGGCATTAGGTGGTCACAGATGTTTTTCATTTATCTGCAGTCATTAAAACTAAATGTGAAAGTTAAAGCACAATCTGAGTGAAAGAAGACTTTTGGAGCTCCAATAAATCAAACTATAGGAGATCGTCTAACAAAGGCTGCTGCTGTTACAAGTACTTTACTTGTCAAAATGACTCAGTGGTTCGACTGTTAAGATTTCAATTGAACTGTGGGCTATAATGAAAATGAGTTTACCAAGTGGTAAAGGTATTTCTTAGATGCATTTATTTCAACAATTCATCGGATTTAGGTGGATTTCTGAAACCATGAATGTTACACTGGCGCCACCTCGTGTTTGTTAAGGGCAAGTGTTTGTTAAGTGATTGGAGTGTTAAAATCAAGGGAGCGTTTTTTAGGGTTTTAAAACATACAATATTGTGAAAGATTGGCCACAGAAACTAGGTAAACGTGTTAAAATCAGCTGATAACAATTATAATAGACTAATGACTTATTCTTAATAACAAAAACATTGGACATGATGGATAATTTGTTATGATTTTTAATTAGTGTGTTTGTTCTCAAGACAATTCTTCAGTCAGAAGCAGAATGAGCCTCACATGAGTCTCTCATTTGCGTTGCCAGTTACGAAGCAGAAATCCAGCGTGTTTAAACCAGTGCGTCCTCTCTCTGAACATGAGACATGGACTCTACTTAAAGAAGGAGAAAACCTTATTGGTTGTTCTTAGATTCTAGAATATGATGATGGGACAGATTCTCTATTGATTATGATTACATTGTACTTTGCCGTGAAATATCTTAAAGGTAAATTCACAAATGTTTAATCTGATGATTTCTATTGGTGACTAGACCCATTAAACTGGTCAATGGATAAAACTGATATCAATGATAATGAAATGTTTGAATCATATACCAAACTAGAATCCAGAAAACAGGACTTCTTTACACATTACGATGGTTGGTGACACTGAACATCACTTATATGAAAGGGTCTTTTTCCACATTTTGTTAAGTTACAGCCTTATGCAATATTCATCTCAAGGCCATTCACAGCGTTGTCCTGTAGCCACTCCTTTGTTCTCCTGGCCGCGTGCTCAGGGTCGTTGTCTTGTTGGAAGATGAACCTCCACCACAGTCTTTGGTCCAGAGCCTCTGGAGCAGGTTTTCATCAAGGTTGTCTCTGGACACTGCTGCATTCATCTCTCTGTTGATCCTCCCAGTTCCTGCTGCAGCCTGATGCTGCCACCACCACGCTTCACTTTGGGGATGATACTGACCAGATGATGAGCGGTGCCATGTTTCCTCCATTCTCATGGAATGAGAGTTCTTCAGGTGTCTTTTTACAAGCTCCAGACGGTCTTTCTTGGGCCTTTTACAGGACACTCTACCACACAGGCCTGATTGGTGGAGTGCTGCACAGATGGTGGTTCTTCTAGAAGGTTCTCCTCTCTCCACAGAGACACACTGGAGATCTGTCTCTGTTTTCGGTCACCTCCCTGACTACGGCCCTTCTCCCCTGAAGGCTCTTCTTCCCCAGGCCAAGCTCTAGGAAGAGTCTTGGTTCCAAACTGTTTCCATTTACAGATGATGGAGGCCACTGTGCTCAGAGAAACCTTCAATGCTGCAGACATTTTTCTGTCCCTTTCCCCAGATTTGCCAATCCTGTCTCGCACGTCTACAGACAATTCCTTGGACTTCATGGCTTGGTTTGTGCTCTGACGTGACTGTTACTGTGGGACCTCATGTAGACAGGTGTGTGCTGTTCCAAATCATGTCCAATCAACTGAATTACCAAAGATGGACTCAAATCAAGTTATAGAAGCATCTCAAAGATCAGTGGGAAAACTGAGCTCAATTTTAAGTGCTCTCTGAATACTTAAGTGCTTTTTTGTTTTCATTTTTAAATAATTTGCAACCTTCTTTCAAGTTGTCATTATGGGGTATTTGTTTGTAGAATTTTGAGGCAAATAATGAATGTAATCCTTTTTGGAATAAGGCCTGTGAATACATTCCGGATGCACTGTACAATCCTTTGAGCTGGATATTCAAGCTCAATAACTTGAGACTGGTACTTGAGTGAAACGTTTTGGTTACTCTTCCTACTGTGATTACATGATTTCTTAGTGATTTATCCAAATACTTATTTATTCTTATTTGAGTCATTTCTTAGGCCACTATTTTGGTTTTCAACTTGAGTAATGTGATTTTGAAGTAACTCTTGCTCTTGAGCTACACTTTTTGGCCACTCAACCCATCTCTGGATTCCTATGCAAGACAAGATCTTTTGATGCTCACAACATTAGATTGTACCTCCATCCGTGCATTCTATCCACACAGGGCTCTGGTGCAGCCCCATGTCCACCGCAGCCTCGGTGGTTGCGTCTTTCAGCTAGTCTGGCTCTTTCAGGTGCTTTCAGATGCTGTGGTGCGCGCTTATCGCTCTCCTCCAGGTGCTGCCTCCTCTTTAGTTCTTGCTCACCTGCCTCACCTTTAACATGGAGTGGACACGATAAGAAAATGTAATCCTTTTTCTCATCTGGGCCCAGACTTGTACCATAATGCACTTTAAGACCTTATTTTGTTCAATGCAACTTCAATTTGTCCTGTAACTCTAGTCTAGACCAACCAGAATGTCTGCCACTCTTTGTCTAGCCTGGGGGGGCATTGTGGGTTTTGGCTGAGTTTACGGTATTTCCAAGTGGCTTATATTGACTCGTGCTCTGTGTGGCGCTGATAAACCATGTCAAGTCCAAAGTGCGATGAGATGTGCAGCTGGAGAGGAGAGCGCATCAGGATTTAGGGGTCTTAATAGGGTCTTAAAAAGGCTTTGATGGAGGCCAGGGTCGGTCAGTGTAAGCCTCACAGACTCACCTTTAATCACAGCAAATTTAAGTCCAGTTGACTTTAGGGAGAAGGTGATGGAGCTATTGGAGACACACATTTTTTTATTTTTTAAAATTAGGTTGTTATTTTAGTCATAAGACAAATCCTGACCAGGGCCCATTTCAGTATGGGCTTAGATACTCATCTACTCCAGCTCCTTATGAATAAAAGAAACATGAATCCTGCATTGTTAAATGCTGGTTGAGGCATTCATATACATTTAACCATAAAATAGACAAATGTATGTTATACTATAATGACATAACATAATGTTATGTCATATATTAGGCTATTCAATTATTAGCTACTGCAACAATTTTTTATAAATAAAGTTTTAATATTTATAAGAAACTACTTAATGCACAATCATTGATTTCAGAATAACTATACATATACCATATATGGTATATACACTCTAATATAATAATAGATTTGTTTATTGAAGTTAGGTCAACACAAGTGGTGAAAACATTTATTGGCATCAGACAGAAAGTAGAAGTCACACCAGACACGGAGCACCTCTCAGGATTATCCCAGAAAATTAAACAATAAGGTAAAATTTAAACAAAGCCACATCAATTGCATTTTTGTTGTGCATGTATAAACATTTTAATAAAAAAAGAAAGTCGCCTGAATGAGTGCAACAAACTCCATCAAATAATTGCAAAAACAACATTTTGCAGTGTGTAAAACAACCTATTTAAGCTAGCTAAATTTATTGTGAATGGGCTTTTTATGCTGTGAAAACTGGTGATATGAACAATTACAATACATCTTTGACAGGAAGATGAAGACAAAAAATAAAATTAAGCACTTTTTATAACAATATATATATATATATATATATATATATATATATATATATATATATATATATTAGAAATATGTATAGGAAATTTAAATGCAAAAATATTACACTTGGTTTTAACAATGGCAACTTTTCGAACATTTTTAGAGTCCTCCCTAACGCTGCTATGGCAACAGAAAATCTTATAGGCATAAATAATTTCACATAACGCTGTGGTGGCCATTTTGGAAACTGCTCGGCTTTGGAAAAATATAAAATAAATTAAAAGTAAACATTTGTGAAAGTGTAGTGATAATAGCAGCTTTAAATAGTCCTTTCGCACAGTCCTTTCTTGGTAGAGTCTGTAGGTTGGAAAATGGCTGATTGTGGATGCAGATGAAGCAATGCATCAATATTCTTTGCCAGGATTTGGTATATTCTGGAGAGGACAACTCGTCACCTCCTCCGCTGGGATTTTCACTGCAGGACAGAGAAAGAAAAGGCAGAAAAGGTAAATAAACAGACGATCAATCAAATCAAGTCGAAAGGGAGGATTTGGAAACCGCTACAGTCAGTGCCAAGTCGAGAAGACATTTGTCCCGATAGAAAAGTGAATAAAAGAGTAGTAAAAAGGTGCTTTAAGTAACTTTTCGGGCCGGCTTATCGGTTTGAAGATGTTACCGCTTTGCCTGGAATGTTCTGCAGTAGGCATTAAGCATATACATGAAACGTCAGTGTTCCCTTTTTCTAATATCGTAATATCTATTCCAATCCCTTTTCCAGTGGGTTTTCTAAGGACAGGGCGCTCTAAGGCTAATGTAGAAAATTGCTTCTATAAAATCAGTCAAATCCAACTGAAATGTAGCTATCCATCTTAAGATAACAACTCGACAAAAACGATCCTTTCATCTTACGTCTAAATTAAGATTGAAATTTAGTTTGACAAGCCTGAACGATAAAACAGAACCATTTATTTCGGACATGCCCGGCAGAACTTTAAGACAATGTCAAGGTTGATTACATTTTTTCTTAAATGTATTTTTTTTATTTTGTAAAGGACTTTTAAAGGACAATTGCTGCAAATATGATCCTGGGCCAACTTTCAAACTAAAATTAAATGTTCAAATCGCTTATAAATCATTTCTGAAGTGTTTTTGACAGCATCAGGGGGTTTCAGAGGAGAACTTTACACTTAAATATTGGCGCTTGTTGACACGCGAGGCTAAATAATGCAGAAATGACTCGAGGAGCAAAAGAGGCGAGGTGCTATTTGAAATAATCAGCACATTGAGGCGTGAGAGAGAGAGGGGGAAAGAGAGAGAGAGGGGGGGAAGAGGGAGAGAGGGGGAAGAGGGAGAGAGGGGGGGAAGAGGGAGAGAGAGGGGGAAGAGGGAGAGAGGGGGGGAAGAGGGAGAGCGAGGGGGAAGAGGGAGAGAGGGGGGGAAGAGGGAGAGAGAGGGGGAAGAGGGAGAGAGAGGGGGAAGAGGGAGAGAGGGGGAAGAGGGAGAGAGAGAGGGGGAAGAGGGAGAGAGGGGGAAGAGGGAGAGAGAGGGGGAAGAGGGAGAGAGGGGGAAGAGGGAGAGAGAGAGGGGGAAGAGGGAGAGAGGGGGAAGAGGGAGAGAGGGGGGGAAGAGGGAGAGCGAGGGGGAAGAGGGAGAGAGGGGGGGAAGAGGGAGAGCGAGGGGGAAGAGGGAGAGAGGGGGGGAAGAGGGAGAGAGAGGGGGAAGAGGGAGAGAGAGGGGGAAGAGGGAGAGAGGGGGAAGAGGGAGAGAGAGAGGGGGAAGAGGGAGAGAGGGGGAAGAGGGAGAGAGGGGGGGAGAGGGAGAGAGAGGGGGAAGAGGGAGAGAGGGGGGGAAGAGGGAGAGAGAGGGGGAAGAGGGAGAGAGAGGGAAGAGGGGGAAGAGGGAGAGAGGGGGAAGAGGGAGAGAGAGAGAGGGGGGAAGAGGGAGAGAGAGGGGGAAGAGGGAGAGAGGGGGGGAAGAGGGAGAGAGAGGGGGAAGAGAGAGAGAGAGGGGGAAGAGGGAGAGAGGGGGAAGAGGGGGAAGAGGGAGAGAGGGGGAAGAGGGAGAGAGAGGGGGAAGAGGGAGAGAGAGGGGGAAGAGGGAGAGAGAGGGGGAAGAGGGAGAGAGGGGGGGAAGAGGGAGAGAGAGGGGGAAGAGAGAGAGAGGGGGAAGAGGGAGAGAGAGGGGGAAGAGGGAGAGAGAGGGGGAAGAGGGAGAGAGGGGGAAGAGGGGGAAGAGGGAGAGAGGGGGAAGAGGGGGAAGAGGGAGAGAGGGGGAAGAGGGAGAGAGAGGGGGAAGAGAGAGAGAGGGGGGGAAGAGGGAGAGAGGGGGGAAGAGGGGGGGAAGAGGGAGAGAGGGGGGGAAGAGAGAGAGAGGGGGAAGAGGGAGAGAGAGGGGGAAGAGGGGGGGAAGAGGGAGAGAGAGTGCAGGTGGAGCAGCTTTTCCACAATCCAGGTGTGAATTCTGCGTCGTCCGTGAATTTATTCTGCTTACATTTCACCAGCTCGCACTTCTCTCCCGCTCTCTCCTTTTGCCCTTTCTTTCATTGTCCTATTTTTCTCTCCCTCTGCCTTTTTGCCTTCCCTCCTTTTCTGTTTAACTCTGTCTTTTTCATTTTCATCCTTCTCCCTTTTTCTTTCAATCTCTTATACCGTAATTTCCGGACTATAAGTCGCACCTTTTTTCATAGTTTTGTCCGGGACTTATACTTATATTTATACTCATATACTTATTCTCTGGAGCGACTTATATGTGATATTATTTGTTATTTTCACACTTGCAACCGCATTTCATACTCCAGTGCAACTTATATGTTTTTTTCTTCTCTATTATGCATTTTTTGGCTGGTGCAACTTATTCTCTATAGTCCGGAGAATACGGTATATGTCTTCTACTCGCTATTCTTAGTTCCTTTTCTCTAATTTATCCAGCTTTCTTTTCCTCTTTTATCTCTTTCTCCCTCCCTTCTAACACCCCCCTCTCGCTCCTCAGCTCGGCCAGCAGATCTTCACACAATAAAAATGAGGTTCCATTCAAAGTCTTCACATCACTGGCTTTTTATTAGGCCTTATCAAATAATTCTCCTTTAATATGTTGTAATGATTAAATTAACAATGACATGGATATTACAGTGAGTTAACGATTTAACGAAAAGATCATCGTCAAAGCTCTAAGATAAATCGTTAGTGATTGTTTTATTATGCAAAATATATGAAGATGTACTTTACACGAAGACAATTCTCAATTAGTATGTAGTAATGGTAGTACTCATTATAAACAGATTAATGTCAATGAGCCTAGGTCAAATTTCTGGTTTATTTCATCGACGGTTGAATACACAACATTTTTTAACTATTAATACACTTTATTTTGTCATGTTTTTAGTGTCTATGGAGGCAAAACCAAATATACAGGTTTTCATTTCTTCAACGACTCAGTTTTGTCTCATGGTGTTTTCATTGCCATAAAGGATGTAAAGTGACCTACACTCAGGTCAGAAGACATGGGTTTGCGGCTGGCTCTCCTCCCATG
This sequence comes from Eucyclogobius newberryi, assembly GCF_026437365.1. Taxonomy (NCBI): domain Eukaryota; kingdom Metazoa; phylum Chordata; class Actinopteri; order Gobiiformes; family Gobiidae; genus Eucyclogobius; species Eucyclogobius newberryi. The sequence goes on along the minus strand of NW_027315723.1, from coordinate 13,639,998 downwards.
GTTGCTGCGCCACACCCCCAGAGCGCCCTGCGGACACCAGGACAACAACAACAGGCTTTAGAAGATAGTTTAAACGCGCTTGGGGTTTAAACTGTAAGACAAGTACAACTGAAAACAGCGTAGGTTTCATTTTGTGGAGAAAGTCCTGTCACATCTTGAGGTCAGGACTAGAGAATTTGACCTATTGTGCTGTATGTTTTGGGCTGTTACAGAGATTGTTGTAATCCTTGTTTAAGTAGCGCGGTTTCCAGACCGTGTTAAATCCTGGTTTAGTCATAGTTCGATTTAGAGGTGTTTGTGAAGTTTGCAAACCAACGCTACTGCACAGCCAACTCCTGTATTACATTTATACTGTAATAAACCCGGACACGCTCAATTTACACGTCATTTTGAGTGGTGCAATAATGTCCACTTATTCCAGAGTGCCGGTTTGGATTAGCTAAACTTGAAGACCGCAATTCTGTTAGCGCCCAGACTGTGTACACAAAGTATTAAATAACCAAATATTGTTCTCCTTACTAAATATACTGCCAATTTAAACCATTCGGGAAATAACTCAATTTTCAAATACAATACAAACGCAATCAACGGGATAGAAAACAACATTGCAGAGTTATAGCGTATTTTATGAGTTATTTGTTTCTTAATGTGCGTGGACAGGTGAAGTTAAATTGTGATAAAGAATAATGCTTTCGAAAACAAGATTTTAAAGCAAAAAATAAGCTAGTTTGGTGTTGCAAGGATGAAGAATAATTTACTTGTCTAGACATTGCAGTATTTTTGAACCCAAAATGTGTTTCAAAAACTCTTCAAATTTCATAATTTTGGACAAGACGTCATGCTGGTTGTTAGGTGTACTATTTGGCCAAGCTCTCATGTCATTAAAAGTTCAAAACTACTCACTTTTTAAAGCCAAAATTGATAGAAAAGTCTGTCAGAGTGGTTACATCAAGTCCTTTCAGCTCTTTCAGTAGAAGAATTTTATTATAATATTATATTTCTGCACAAATGTACCATATTTTGTGGTTATGTTGGTTCAGACGTGGTTCCAGGTTTTGAAATGATCGAGGGTTAGAGCTGGTTCTCTGTAAAGGTTTAGTTCTGGTTTAAGACCAAGGTTTAGTATCGAGTTAAAGTGCAAAACACAAGTCTTGGTTTTGTCCAGGTCTAGTCCAGGTTAAGTTTTGGTTCTGATGTGGTGTATTTGTGAACGACAACAGCCACACTCCCAATTTACACCAAAGCAGTAACAGCTCCAAAATACATTTTCTAAGAACATGACAGTCGCTTAAACCACACGTCAAGACTCGGCTAGGATTCATGATTGACTGGGACAAGTTTATCGTCAAATTGGTGTAATATAATATGCTCTACGACGTCAAACATAAGGAAACTTAAGGAAGGAGAAGATATGGCATATAGCAGTAACTTTGAAGAGAAGCAGCCTAATAAATGCAAGCACGGCAGCCACAGCTCGCTTTGGAAAGCAATATAAAACAGTTTGGTGTCTAAACAATGACGTCTCTGGTGCAGATTGCTGACTGCTTTGCCTGTTACATGGCTGTTGTGTCGGGTGTAAATCAGACTTGGTTTCCACTTAAGTGTTGACTTGACCAAATAAATACATCATTTTAATTATATTCAGTCCATGCAACTGAAGCTGAGACTTGGCATGTAAAGTGTCCATGTAAAAATGACCTGGTGTTTGGTGACCACGTGAGCCGTGTGCAGCAGCGGCGGTCTGATGGAGGGTTTGTACTGCAGAGGCTGACCCATCAGAGAATAATGTGCTTCACCTGAAATTACAATCACAAGGTTCAAGGGAATCTATTCTTCTAAAGCAAAAACCTACACGTGTCAATTAAAGGTGCACTATATACATTTAGAGACACATCTATTTCTCCATGGAGACAAGCGGGTGGCAGGATCATTTTTACACGTGATAAGTTGGTCACATGTAAACAATATGTGCAACGCTTACCGAAACTTGAAATAAATATACGAATAATGTGTTGCATCATTTATGATCTCATCTTTTCTCGCTACGATCATGACATTAAAATCTGACATTGTAAAAGCTAAAACCTAAAGTTGTATGAAACTATCAGCATTGAAGTCATTAGTTTGTCTAACCTTGTCCAGTGTGGCAGAAGGCCGGAGGCAGCACTGGGTGGGGGTGCCCCGGGTGACCCATGAGGGGGAGGGGCGAGAGGGGCGAGAGTCCTGTGGGGAGGCCCTTGATGCCGCTGCTGCTGTGGGACTGTCCGGGCGAAGGGGTGAGGGCCGGAGACGAGGGCAGGCTGCTCTACACACAACGCCCCCGGTGGTTACAGGCGGAACAGAAGAGAAAACAGACAACAAAATACTTTCAGTCAAAAACAAGCCAGATACTTTATAGTTAATAATTACATATTATTTTATTAGTCAGATGTAACAAAATCACAGTTAATGTTGTGGATGACTATGTTCCCAAATTACCACTTTATTTAATGAGTTTGGGATGTTTGCTTTATAAATAAAGAGTAATGCATTAAACTGGTTAAACAGACCATTACTTTACAACTTAAATTGATATACTCTTAATACCATAAACATCAATACTAACAACAGATGTGTTAGTCCTAAGCCTGAATAAAATATATATGTCAGGAAGGGCACCCTGCGTGAAAAACACACACAAAAATTTGAATTAGTAGCCAAAAAAATATTTATTATGAAATAATGAAAACAAAAAAAATATTCTAAAACATCTAGGAAAAGAAAGAAAACATAATCAAATTAGAAAAACAAATTTATGCAAGGTTGAAGTAGATTGAATGGTATAGAAAAATCTATAAATGTAGATAATAAACACAGCAAGACTTCAACCAAAAATAAAAAATAAATAATAAGATAAAAAGCCGTCTTCGTCATTTGGCGCTCTCCCTGAGTCATTCCCTCGTTCTAGTTGCTGCTTTAATGTCCCATTGAATCCCCATTAGCCGCAGTAATGTAGCGTTACACTGCTAATGCTAAGGACTATTTTCTCTTCATTTCAGCCTGACTCACTCACTCAACCGATTTCTACAGACTTTTAACCTGCCCCCAGCGCCACCAGCACAAACTGTGCCTCATAAGAACATAGGTGCTGTCAAATAAAGCAAGCAAACTAAATTGCCTTTCAAAATCACTTTCTTAACTTTTGACACATTGGATATTGTGGATGTAGAATTAAATTAAAACTTTTAGGATATTACGCCGTCTTCTTAGCCGCCTCGGGGTCGTGGAGCTAATTGAATCTCGTGTCTAAAGCATTTGCATGGTTGCTGATACAAGCGTGCACTATCCCTTTGGCTTATCCCCACAGTGAAATCATTAGTTTCATGGCAGTTAGCGACTAGCATAATCATTTTGGAATAACTTTTGTCCTCCCAAAGTAACAGTCTTAGGCCTAAACATACCAGGGTTGAATTGTGGCTAATCCTTGGTTCACGCAAAAAGAGGGATTAAACCAAGATTAATCAAACATCAAACATCAGTGAACATAAGTAGAAGGACTAGCTTTTAACTAAACCAGGACAAGGCTTGTGGTTGAGTGGATAGCACATATGCCATTCCCGAGGCTCAGGAATAAAGTGTGACAAAATCTAGTCTATATCAGGTCTCGACTAAAACTAATATAGGACCAGTCTATATCAGGAATATACTAGGATTATACAAATACTAATTTTGGACAGAATGAACCAGGACTAAATCACTAGACAAGAACTAAAATAGGACTGCATCTAGTGTGAATCGAGTGAAGACTAAAACTAATTCAGAACAACCAAAAACCTAAACTGAAAATTGGGTTCGAACCCAGACTAAGTAAGGTACTAAACCAGGTCCATATACCAAGGCTAAACCAGGACTAATCTGTCTCTGAACCAGGCTAAATCAAGACTATTTGTCCTAACCAGCCACTTGAGATCCTTGGTCCCAGTCCAGTTTTGTACCTGTGTGTTGTCCAGGGGCAGCTGCAGTTCCGGGACTGTCCTGCGGGGGCGCTGGTGCTCTGAGCTGCTGTTGTGTTTGTAGTGATTGGGTGGTTTTCTGTGGCACGGAGAGGGTGCTCGGGGCTGCTGACAGTTAGGGGACGACGTCATCTGTAACATCACCATAGAACTGCCAGGCGTGTGTGGCAACAGCCCTGCACATACAAAACAAAGCAGAAAAAACAACTACTATTTAACCACATTTTTTATAATCTTTGACCAAATTGTGTCCCGACTAATATTATTATTATTAATAATACAGATTCATAGACCGTCCTGATAGTCACAGCTTTTAACATCTGTAACTGCAGCTGTCCTGGGGATGAGAGTTTTATTTAGGAGAATATCTTGTTCAAGAACACAACAATTATATGCACAGGTCACCTTCCAAACCATGTAAACACAGTGGTTTTCCAGCCTGAATTGCCATCATCTATGAAATGAGAGCACGTTATGGAAGTAGTACTATTTACCACCACTAGGAGATAAAGTAAGCTGTGCCTTTAAAAGCCTTAAACATGCTTGTCAAATGATGTGTGGAAGAAACTACTACTTTGCTTCATTTAATAAAATTAATTCATATTAGATGGAGATTTTTATCATTACAAGAAATAAAGATTTTATTTTCTAAACAACACTGCAGCAACATCATAAATGACTTTGACAATGACTTTGTGCATCAAGTCTGTGCCCAAAGGCAGAGAGAAAGAGCAGAGCTAGAGGTGACCATTAGCGGGCTATAATTAGATGAGAGTGGTTAAGCAAACTTTATTATAAGGCTTAATGTTACATGTATGTGTGTTCAGTCTTTGAACACGCCTTTCCCAGTTGTGAGACTTTTACACATTAGAGATTATTGGTCCACACTTAACAGCTGAGCTCATGAGAGAGATCACACAACACATCTCTGACAAACAACTGGTTACACATTTCCCCTGTATGTACTATAATACAACTATGTTGTTTATAATAATTAGAGTGCAATTTGTGCTTTATTTTAGCTAATGCTAAAATGATTTGTTGGTCGTTTATTAATTATTCATGCGCAGAGATATATCTAAAACAGGGTTTGGTTTCAATGTAATTAACACTTTATTTATTGTCATAAGCAGACGCGTGTTTCCAGACTTTTCATTGGTTAAACTGAGTCATGTGACCCCTGGTCGACCAAAATACTTGCGGCATTAAAAGAGCCATCAGAAGTGAAGAAGTGTTTCCTGTGGAATTTATCAGAGGAAAACCTGCATCATTTGGAGCGCTTTTTTAAACAGATTGACATCAGCCGCAAAGAGGAGAGGAAAAGAGGAGGAGGAGGGCTGAAAATGCAGTTATTATTATCATTTATGTTTGATGCACTTCTGCTCTGGTTGCAAGTGTAAAAGTAGTGCGTTTGCTTTGTTTGCTCTATACATTTGATGGTTAGGTAGACGTGGGAGATACATGCCTCCATGTTGCCACTGTTTTAGCATCTCCCTCTTGAAAAGACAAAAATAGACAAATTCAGCCCAGACGCTATTTCCCGTGTCTCTCCTTTTCCTTTGCAGCTGGGCTCTGTTAGTGGAAGAGTAAACAGTCTGCTTTCCTCTGCTGAGGATGGCTGAAAATTGGGCTGAAAATTGAAGCATGTTTGAATGACTGCGACTGGAGTCTCGTTGCGTCTTTTACCGTGCACACTATACAATTCAAACATAATTAAACTGACTGAGAGCGACTCGACCCGACAGAAAATGAAAAGAAAAAGTTGTGTAGTATGTCCACAACTTTAGAGAAAGATCAGACCAATTTGTCAAAAAGGTGTGTAGATGTACAGTAATTATTATTTTTATACTTTTTGTTAGTAACAACTGACTTAACTTCTAGTTACTAATTTCTCCCTCACCAGCCGGAGGTAAATCCCTCTTTTATAGTGCATAATGCTGATGTGTCGCTCTAGGCAAGAAACCAACTGGAAGATTTTTAGGCAAAGCTCTGCTCAAAGTCTGGTCACCATATTTTCACCACTGCATGACAGATCTGATGCCTTAAAGTTGCATTACCCAATTTTCAAACAGTGGGAAGAGGAAGTATGTCTTTAAAGCCATCTAACTTGTTTAAAGCTTAGTATTTACCAGTACATGCATGAACGGTTTCCCCCAACTCGCTTTTTTGTGTCTTGAACATAAATAGATTTTCCTTTGTGCGTTCCTCAAAAAGAAATCCATAATACAATAATATCCTAAATAACACAAAATATACCTGTTGTAGTTTATTATGGTACAAAACAATTACAACTCAAATGTACCTTTGATAGTACTTTCAGGAACACATCAGTCATGCGCCAGCAGCTAATTAGCAGATTGGATTGGCTGGATTTAGTGGGAAAAGCGAATGGGGCCTGTTATTGCTGCCTGGGATGGTCCTTTTATAATGAAGACACTTTAGACTTAATTGCAGAGCAGAGGAAAGCCGAGCTTTTTACTGATGAGGTGTACAGACTGAACAAAAGTGCTGAAATATCCACCCAGACAAAACAATTCAATTCAAACTGTGTGAGTCATGCCTAAGGTGGACTGCTTTTAAGTGTATTATGAGTCGGTCAATGTAAAAGGACAGAGGAAGTTAACTGGAACTACATTGTTGGACATTATTATATCGTGAGAACTATAAAGAAAGTATAGAACCAACAACTATGAATAAATGTTTAGGCCGGGAAGTTATAAACATGGAAAATTTACATTTCACTTTTTGATTGAATGCATATTTAACTTAAGCACACTTCAAAATCAAATCACAGCCAATGCAGATTTATGATTCGTTATAACTAATTGATTTATAAGTACGATCATGAATATTTGACTTAATTTGACTGGCCGGCGCTTCTGCCAATTAAAAGTGTTTACTTGCATCAGTATCTGGCGAGCAGGACCTTGATATGCCCCGTTAATGATGTCTCCTTCCCGCTGCTCTCACATTATGATCAGACATGAAAAATAAAGGTCGTTAGTGAGGAGGGCGACTCTACCTGAGCACCTGCTTCTGAAAAGGGCAAACAAATTTAAAATAGGGATTATTCTAGCACTTTCTAAAATCTGCAGTGCCATTTCAATAGTGGTGTTTGAAATCTGCCGGGGACAATTTGAAGAATAGTTGCGTAATCGATCTTCGTAAATGTCAGGTTTTATGTAATGGTCAATTTGGGGCTGGTTTGTTCCATTTAGAGTCCTGTATTATGCAAAACTGACTTTTTTGGAGATTTCAACCAGGTTGCAATGTTGATTCCTCCCCAAACACATATGAGGAGTTGCATTTCATTCACACATTTGAATATTTGGGCCATTTGCCTCTAAAGAGCTCATTAGGTAGTAATCCCGTTGTGATCCTCCATGCTTCTAAAGTTCAAAATGCCTTCACTACACAGATAAGAAACTATCTATTTTTGAAACAGTTTTTAGCCTCATTTAAAGGAAAAATATTATGAATTATTTGTATTGTTGTTTGACTTCAAACATGCTCTTGAGTACCTTTAGTTTGGCATCTCATGTTTTAGAACTTTACATTTTATTTCATTTTAGAACAAACAAAATTACATTTGGATCTCTGCTGTTTGCCACAGGATTTTTGGTGCCATCTACTGGCCACAAAGAAATTATACACAGTTTAATATAAACATTTTCAATGCATGTTTCAAGCTGGCCTCTCATTTCCGGGTTTCAGCACGCAGTTGTACTGATCGTGATTAGATGGGAGAAATTCCTAGAACGAGTCCAGCGAGATTCTCAAAGCCACTTCACAGATCAAAAAGGTGTTTTTGACACTCGGAGGGGAGAGGATTTTCTAACCAGGATTCATCAAACTAGCGTGAATGAAGCTAAATGCAACTCCAGATATGTTTTTGATGAAGGAAAAATGTTAGAACATGGTTAACACTAAATGCATGTTGTACTGCAGTTTGGTGAGACATTGTGGCAAGTGTTTTTTTGGGCACACCCACATAGTCAAGTACCTCTAATACCGGTAGTGCTACTACTACTGTTACTACTACCGTTACTATTAAATTAGCACCAATTAGCAGTGTTTAGTTGGAACACCTGATTTAATATAGTTGGTTTTATTGTATGTGGAGTTTGTGGATGATGTTTGTTAAAGTTGTATCCTATTATATTCCTTCTACTAGTAATAGTGCTTATACTACATCTACTCTAGTCTCAGTCCATTCCTGCAGCTTAAACGTTGGTTGTGATTTTCCCTGATCCAAACTCCAGGGAGGTGTAATCACCACACTGGTCTCTGTTTCATTTCGTGGATCCGCAGTGCAAATCTAATCACGCATCTGCCTGGCTTACACAGGCAGAATGAGCTCCGCGAGGATTATTTCATTACCGAGCTGCAGTTTTAGCGATGAAGGAATACATTGTGCGTTATTGACACTGGGAGATGGGGGGGAATAAAGATGGCTGAACGCTGGCAGTGAAGCAGGTCTCCCGGGCAGATTGTGACAGGGACATTATTCTCCTTAACGCCACTGGAGTGTGTCAGTAACATACAAGTGTATAGGATAAGACAGAGGTGGGAATAAAGCCCATACCTGTCCAGAACTAAACTAAAACTAAATCCAATACAACCAGAGCTATCAAGACCGAACTAGTACTAAATTGGAACTAAACCAGGATTTAGAAAGTCCTAATTTGAGACTGTTACCTGTGTACTGCTGTCCCGGCAGCGTCTGGGACACACAGGGGGAGGAGTTCTGAGAGAAGGGCAGCTGCTCCATCATCGGTGCAGGTAGGAAACTCACAGTCGAACTGAAAGCACAAACATTATTGACAACCGTTAATTCACAAACACAAACAAATTGACTCCACCCCTGACACATCTGGTATCAGAAATAACATTTACATAACTTTTTCCCCATAGACATTTGGAAGAGCAATATTTAAATTGTATGATAGATATGAAATGCTCTTAACTTAATTAAATAACATTTAAGTCCTGGTTTAAGTCCTGGTTTAAGTCCTGGTTTAAGTCCTGGTTTAAGTCCTGGTTTAAGTCCTGGTTTAAGTCCTGGTTTAAGTCCTGGTTTAAGTCCTGGTTTAAGTCCTGGTTTAAGTCCTGGTTTAAGTTCTTATTCAGTCCTAGTTTACGTCTTGATTAGGTCCTGGTTTATGTTCAAGTTTAATTTCTGGTTCTTGGTCCTGATTCAGCCCAGGTTTGTGTCCTGATTCATTGGTGGTTTAGTCCTTGTTTAGTCCAGTTTTCTCCTGGTACAAAACAAGAAAAAAGATCCTATTCAAACTCTTTCAAATAGATGACAAAGAAAGCTCCCTAAAGCTGCTGCTGCTTCATTAGAATGGGACATCTGCTTGTTTCTGCGCTCCGTCCCGTTGCCGCGGGGACCAGGCTGTACCCGGTCTACAGCTGGTCCAGGTGAAGTCCTGGTCTCCTGAGACCTTCTCTCCCTGACACATAAATCATTTCAGCTGCAGAATGACCTACTTACAACCAGGACTTAAAGCAGGACGGAACCAGGACTGAACCAGGACTGAACCAGGACTACAGCAGGACTACAGCAGGACTACAGCAGGACTACAGCAGGACTATAGCAGGACTATAGCAGGACTATAGCAGGACTATAGCGGGACTAAAACAGGACTACAGCAGGACTAAAGCAGGACTACAGCAGGACTACAGCAGGACTAAAACATGACTACAGCAAGTCTAAAACAGGAAATATAGCAGGACTGTAACAAGACTAAACCAGAACAGCAGGGACTAGACTGGGTCCGACATGGATCTAACGCAGGACTAAAGCGGAGAATAAACTGGGACTAATTTTAATCTAAAACAGGACTACAGCGAGACTACAAAAGAACTAAGACAGGACTAAACTGGGACTGAACCAGGAACTAAGGCAATACGCGATGGACTAAACCAGGACTAAACATGGAACTAAACTAGGACTATAGCCTTGGACTAAAATGGTCACAAAACTACATCTAACAAAAATAAAAAAAACAGGACCTCAGGCGCACAAAAGCAGAAATAAACAAAAACTAGATCAGGTCCAAACTAGACTAAAGCAAAACAAGTTCTAATTTTAACACGTCTTAAGTCTTGTCTTGAGAAATAACTGGTAAGGTACTTCTTTGTCTTCATTTAGTCCACCTTTGTCTGGTATACTTCTAGTTTCGTTTCAGTTTAGCTACCTTAGACCTGTCATAGTCCTCGTACCTTAGTCTTAGTTTCGTCCTTCTGTAGACCTGGCTCTTTTTTCCCCGTCATGTTATCCTCATGGGACCGCCCCGCGCCTCTCGCAGTTACATACATCATTTGCTCCCCTCACACAGCTGGGACAACACCAAAGTCACCTCTTCTCTCCAACTTGTGTTTTTGCTTTGCGACACGTTATGTTTATGCTACTATACACACTGCAGCACTGAAGTAGGACTAAACCAGCAGGATTTAAGTAGGACTAAAACAGGTAACATTTGAATGAATAAGGACTAAAGGAGAATTAAAGGAGAAGACAAAAGCTTAATGAATTAATTAATCATTTTTGAAGTTCAAACAGCGATTTAACCAGGGCTGAACCAGACTAAACTAGGATTAAATCAGGACAAGACCAGGATTAAAACAAGATTTAAGTGAGACTGCTCAAGTACGAAAATAATGATTAGGACTAAACCAGATCTTTACCAGGTTAAAGGACTAAAATAAGGTTTATATGGTTCAAACCAAGACTAAACCAAGTCGAAACCAGGACTAAATCGGGATTAAAGAAGGATTACACTGTCTGCGGTGAGTAAACAGTCATGTATATGCCACTTTGCTCCCTGTAGTCCTACTCCATTGCTCCTATCCAGATTGATTAGGTCCAGGGAGGAAAAGTGAAATAATTATTTGGCTTACGTTGAACTGGTTCTATCAATCAGTTTTAATGAGCGGGGATGTGCCGCGCTTGTTCCGACTACAAAAGCATAATGCGGCATAAGCTATGAGACGGTGTCAAATTTGGCATTCATGAGAAATCCACAGTGCCACTTTACAGCATGTATTACGGTAATAACATCATTTCCCCCCCTCCCCATAGCAAAGGCATGTAACCTTGGCTTTCTGCTAGCGAGGGATTCACTATTCAAGCTGCTTTTACAGTCTAAAAATATAAGCTCCCATCAGGTATGACGGATAGCCCAGCGCGTTTCTAGGACAAGCTGCAGCCTAATAAGTGGCTCTTAACCCAATCGTAGCAAGTTTTAATGATTAAGAAATGTCAAGAAGACATTAATCAGTGAACGGCCATAATCAGTGAAAACAGGACTTAATCTAATTGCGGATATAAACGCTGAACAAGTAAACATAATTAAGAGTGTATTCATTTTTTCAAGCGTGAGGGTTTAAAATTAATTATTAAAGAGGTAAACAATGAAACTGCAGTGAAAAGGCAAGTGTGTTAAGTTCTTCTGAATTTAATCGTCAACAGGATAGCAATAATGTGCTTTATTGCACCGTACATGCAATTTCTTCTGTCCATTATTGACCACTCCCACTTACTTACTAAAGTTGTTTAAGTATGATTGTGGAAAATAGTTTTACAACAACCCAGGAAAAAGCGCTTTAAAAAGGGGAAGCATTTTTCTTTTCATTTGATTGCATTTCTCCATTTTAACCACAGAAGGTTAGAAGCTCTGTCAAGTCAACAATTGTGTTCACTACAAACAAAATTAATAACAAAATAACAAATGTTACTACTATTGAAAGGACCAAAAACAAATTAAAGTTAAAATACAACTGAATAACTAAAAAACTACATTTTGTAACACATAATAACTACACTTAATTAGCCTTAATCAAACATAAACAATGAATGATTCAGGCATAAATTATTAAGATGTAGTTATTATAAAGTAGAACCAACATTTTAGCAGAAAATGGAAAATATTCAGAGTAGCGGGTATATTATTACACTTGACTAATAATAAAGTTAGTAATAGCTATATAATAACCCTGTAAGAACACATGGTATGGCTAATTTAGTTTGAAGTTGAAGGTTGGAGGTTTACTGCACCATGTATTTTTGGGACAAAGACAGACATGAGATGAAGTGTACCTCATGGTGGTGTGCTGGTTTGGGGGGAGGAGGCTGTAGCACGCCTGAACCCCTCCCACAGACACTGCCCCCTGTCCGGGTTGACACGGGACAAACATGGGCTGCTGGTACTGCTGCTGGGGCACGGACACCTGCTGAGGAGGGGAACGGGAAGTCAAATATTTGTTAAAATTATTTTATCATTTCAAAACATTTCCCATGATCCCATCTGGGGATATCAATGTTCTAATGTATATTTGTCAAGTATCAACTAATGCAATGTATGGAAATAACAAAATGTTTAATAGATTTAAATTTTGCTTGTTATCTGGAACTTTTTACACATTTTGAATAATAAATACACGGATTTGATGTTTTTCAATAAACTAGATTTATTGCATTAATCTTTTAATTATTATTATTTTTTAGATCTAAGATTGCTTGATTTATTGTAGATTTATGTCAGGAATAGCTGATTTTGTCCAAATTTGTATGTGTTGGTTTAGTACAGGGGTCACTAATAAACTTTCACCGTTTCTGCCACTATTATAGGTAATTATATTATAACAAAGAGTATTATAATAGGCTTATTATATTTTATGTAAAATAGTGTAATGATTGCTCTTTTAAAGTTGGTTTGAAGTAGAATATAAAGTTGATATGAATTCTGCTTTTATGCTGATCAGAACATCACACACTGGACTCTGACTTTCCTCTGTACGGAACAAGTACAGTGCAGAGATGCGAGTGACTGATTGATGTTACATGAAAAAACCTTTACGTTCCTCTTGTTGTTCTAAAGAGCAGAAGAGTAAAGTGTTGCAAATAGAACTCTCTCATCAGTCAGTGCTGCGCTTCTTTCTTATTTAGTCCGAATAAAACAGACATCAGACTGATCTCCTGCTGTTAAAGCTTTCTCACGGCGTCGTGATCTGACACACTGTGATGTGCGGGCAGTGGGCTCGTGGCTGAGAGGGAGGGAGAGAGGGCACACAAATGAAAAACGCAAACTCCCAGTTTATGTGAGGTAATTTGTTATAAGGCGCTCATCTCCAACACACAGTGAGCTGCGCTGCTCTTATGCTGTTCACTCCAAAGTTTCATGTAAGAGAATCAGGTCCGTGCAGGACTGCACTTGGGTCTGGATCCAGATCGCCGTCAGCCTATTAGTGACCTGGGATTTAGTAGTTTCACTATGAAACTTCTCTGGTGGGGTCCTGTAACAAGGCCAAGCTATAGGTCAGATCTACGGAGAAGCAAGCCTTTCAATGTCTTCTGAGCAATTATTATAGAATGATTATAGAATTCCACATTGGTGAATATTTTAGACAAAGCAATAATATTGCAGGAGAAGCAAACCCTCTGCTAGAAAAGTTAATTTACATTTTGACTTATACTTTTAAATATATGAGTGTCTGCAGAGCCGCGGCGCGGCCGAAAAAGCCATGTTATTTTTGTGCCGGCCGCGCGCCGCGGCTCCTGAAACTGCGCCGATATTTGACCGCGTTTTAGCGCCGTTTTAGACCGCGCCAGGTTAGGGTTAGGGTTAGGGTTAGCCATGAGGCTATAACGGGCTATAAGGGAAATGCCGCGGTCCCTGAAACTGCGGTCAAATGGCCGCGCCGCGGCTCTCCAGCCACGGCCTTTAAATATACATATATTTAAATTAAATTGAATCCAAAACATGCATTTAAAAACATCACCTCAACATATATTGATTTTGTTCTCCCTGAAATGATGGGATACATCACTACAAAATGATTGAATTTTGAAACCCAATAGCCTTTAGAAAAGCTGGACTGGGTTGAGTGATGAGCGCATTACATTCCTCTGATCTCAAGAACAAACGGCTGAGGAGTAAACAATGATATTTCACTTTAATATCTGCGCTGGGTTCAAACTGAAACCCCCTTTTTTATGGCATGACAAGAATATAAAAGCCACTCGCTCTTTTGAGACGCAGAGAAATGTCATTCATAACAAAATAAGGCAGTCTGAGGGCTCCCGTTCAATTATTGACTGGGTACATTATGTTATCTGACAGAGGAGAGAAAAGAGGGGGAGAGAAAACAGAGAAGGAAAGAAAGGGAGAACAAGAAAGGGGGTGGAGGGTGGGTGGAGACCTGAGGGAAAGAGATAGGGGAGAGAAAGAGAGAGAAAGTGGGAGGGAGTGAAAGAACGGTTGACATTATGTTTACTGAAGAAAAAGAGAACGGGGAAAAAGGAAAAGAGACGGCGCAGACCATGTGGAGGAAGAATAAGAGAAAGAGCTGGAGAAGAGAGAGGATGACCAAAAGTCTACCTGATAAGCTTGCATCGGGGAGTACTGCAACATCATGCCTTGCAGAGCGGGGTTCATATTGCTTTGCTGGGGCCCGGGCACAGAGAGGGTCGGGCTCGGCTGGACCAGGGGCTGGTGGAAGCTGGAGCCCTGGTTTGGCAGCATGGACTGGTGCACTGTGGGAAATGACAAAGAAAGGCGTAAGCCAAGAGGATATTCAAAATCTAATTTATACTCTAGTACTACTCTTTGAGGGGCAATGTATGTTATTTGACCAAGCAAAATATTGAAATTTTAATTGCACTGTTGAACTGGAAATTTGAATATTAGTTTAATTATACATTATACATTTGATTTGCACTTGAAGTAACAATATAACAGTGTCTGCTACCCACTATTGTCATTACATATTGTCTAATGTAGTTTTGTTGTTTGTATGAATGTAGAAAAACAGATATTTGGTTTACTTTACCGTTCCAAAGTCACAAGATTTGAAATTTTGTCACAATTCAATATTGTATTTACTTTTTGCACAATTTGCACACTCGTCTTCAATTTTCATCAATACTAATACACATTTACTTTCACCAAATACATTTTTACTGTTACTCGAGGGCTTTTTACAACTTAGAGTAATCTTATATCAGTTAAATCGAGTTAAACCTCTGGCCACTCTTCCCACCTTTGATAATTAGTGCACATCCAAACATACATCCATCTTTGTTGCTGTACAGACTTTGAACACCGCCGAACAATACAGTGCAAGACAAAGCAATGAAGGCTGCATTCAGTCCCATGACGTGAAAACAATGGGGAAGATTGAGGGATTGTCGGAGCGGGGAGTCGAGCCGTTATTGCCGAGCTAGTTTGAACCACTTGGAATAAATGAAAATGTCGATATATTTGATTTTGCCCATCTTGAACCTGTAACCGTTGTGATTCCCCCGTGAGAAAAACAAAGACCTTTATAACGCGTGATTAAGCCCAACAGAAACAGAGAATGAGTGACATTTTTTACAGTATTGTTTTAAAATCAAACGGAGAAAAGACACCACTAAGTTTAGAATTATTGTCTTAAAAAAGGTACAGTATGTAACTTTTCTGGTGGACGGTCTGTTACCAGCTTGTCTCCATGGAATTGTGATTGCTTTGTACTGAATGTTCCAGAGTGGCATCTCCATGGAGACAAGCAGGCCAACTATTTTTGAGCAATAACATTTTTTGTAATTTAATAAATGGAAGACATATCATAAGATACAACATTTTGAACAATTGCAGAGAAATCTCCCTCAACTCTTTAAATTGATGTTAGTTCAATTAATCTGCCCCATGTCTTAAAAGTCCAAAGGTTAAGATCCTATGAAAGATCAGAGAGCCTTTATTTGGGAACATTTTCTGTGTTGCGACGCAGCCAAAAATGGACAAAAAACAAATAAAAACGTAAATCTAACGACAATAAACCATAAATAAATACATGTGTATTTATTCTAATCAAGAATATTCTAAATTCATGTAATTTTAGATTGGTACAGTGGAGAAAGATTGCATGTTTTGTAGCTTTAAAACACTGGCAAAGCAATAACATCTCCATGAGACAAGGAGGTGGCGGACACTCCACCAGTTACAGTTACAGTTACAGTAGTGCCCTTTTAACTCGGTTGTCCCTTTCTTGCAGTGTCATTTATCTGAAAACGGGCCACATCTCCACAGAATTACTTTGGAGCGGACTGACAAAAGACAACACAAAGTCATTCGGCCATTTTCCAGCCTGGACTAAAATGGTGGCACTGGCTCGCCGCTTGCCGAAGGGAAATCAAGAGTCTTAAATGTCAAGGTGACAAAGAGGCATTTGAAAACACTGTCCCCCCCTGACAACGCACGTGAGGAGCAGAGGACGTCCTATTGTTCAGGTGTCTCCGGGCGGCCGACTGCTCAGGGAGGAGAGAGGGGGGGGGACAATGAAGGGGCTATTTTTACACCTGCAGTCACAGAACAGCGCTGAAATTAATGGAATATCAAACTAGAGGGTGGGAATATGTTATAAAAAGTCATAGATCATGATTCATTTGGTTCACAATCTCAATAACACAACTTACATTTTATAATTTTGGTGCTTATTTGGACAACTTGTCAGACACAGTTTAATAAATACTCACTGTATTTTCCTTTAAAATGCACACTTATACAGAAATACAGCGTTAAAAATCCCAATCTTACAGGATGGATATAGAAATAGATTAATTATGCAACGAAGCCAAATGACACAATCTCCTCATCTTCATCTCCAATTAGAGGGTTTCACAAAAATATCCCCTATTGTTAGCCCTCCTCCAAATCCAACCATGAAACCATTGTAATATCAAACAGTGTCGATCCCGTTCCCGCTCAGACAGATGAGGCTTCGTAGGAACATTTCTGCACAGAGGATAATGGCCTCGCTCTCCACATAATGACAGAGTATCCAGGCTCGGCTAACCTCTGCAGGAGAGCAGGAGAGGAAGCGGTGCGGTGCGGGTTACGTCTAATTAAATTCTGCTCCGGATCTCGCCAAGTGGGGAAAAAATGGAGACGTCTTATATCAGGGTGTAAGCAGGTATAAGCTTATTATAATTATGGTATTTATTACGCTGGTTTTACACATTATTTATACTGTTTAGTCTTTTATTAAACATGCGTACATTTAGTACTCCACGTTTTAGAGCTTAAAGTACCGTTTATGCATTTGAAAACGCACATACAGTTGCATTTACCGGTATACTTATTTGTCATTAGTACGTCATCTACTGGTAGCAGTGGGAATAAACCATACAAAACAGAAAAGCTGATTATGATCAACTTATGGAGCACAGGTGACCTCCAGATTTCAACCAGTGATGTAAAAAATCTGGTAAAAATTGAAACAGAGTGATTTCTGAGAGTAAGTTGGCCTCAGCATTAATTAAACAAGTGTGAATAAAGGAAAAGACAACTCCAGGTTCATTTGTGTCGACACAATACCGTGATAATAATGGTAAAACGCTCAAAAACGTTAACAATGCATGATATGTGTCCTCACTCTGCAGGAGGGTCTGCCACCTGCTTGTCTCCATGGAGATATTACTTTGCCTGGAACGTTCCACAGTACGGCATTACACGTATTTGGCTCACTGTGTAAAATTCCACACAAAGCAATGACCTCTCCACAGAGACAAGCTGGTATTGCACCCTTCACCAGAAAAGTTACTCAGTGCACCTTTAATGACTTTAATAATCCTTTTAAAAAACCCTGTAGAAACCCTGGGCTTGTGCAGGTGAAAAGTGAGGGGCTGGAAAAGAGACCGGTTCACTGTGAGATTCTTAGAGGCCTCTCAGACAGCGTCCCGGCCCCGGGTCCCGCACCTCAATGTCCAAAATATGCTCCCATCCTTAAGAGCCTAGCTAGAAGTCAAAATTAAGAAAGAGGGTACCCAATATGTCAATGTTAGTTTGCCATTTCATAACAATACATGTTTTCACTGACAAAAAATGTACAAACCTACCCATACTGCCCCTGTTCTTGGGGGACTAGCTCTTTGTTAGGTTACCTACTGAGGACTTTTGATTTTCAATATTTTATTTTTTGAAATAGTCATAATAATTTATCATCATTCTGAAAACCATGGACATGCAATGACAAGGAGAACGAAAACCCGGTTGAAAAAACAAAAAAAATTCACACTTTTGTCTTTCGAACAATTCCTGGATAATTAAAGTCACCTTCTTTGTGAGGCCTGTGATCGATCATATCTTTGGCTTGTCATATTGTAATTAGATCAATGCACATTTTTGTCACTGCGCTCATATTAAGTGATGGTTTTCCTAGTGGGGATAAGACTATTGATAATATTGGATTTAAAAAAGTTAACTAATTATTAAATTGTGCAAGCATTTAGTACTGAACTAGCAAATGTTGACATGCACATTTATTGCACTTTTTGGGGTAATATTGGGGCAATCCAATAGAAGTTCTTTGGTTAGTTTATAGACAAAGTCCTTTTTTGTAATTGGTTAAGTCCCGTCTGAGAAAGAAAAACATTTTCTTGGATATTATTCAGTAGAAAAAGTTTCACTTCACTTTATTTAAAGATATGCATATAATTAATTAATTAATTAATTAATTATGCTCACACATGAAATGAGCATGACCAGATAAATGCAAATATTTAAGAAGTCAAAGGTCCTTCAACCATATTATTCTATGATAGAAATTGAGTACCGGTATTTGTCCAATTATGAAGACATTTATGTAGGTAGATTTTTGATCAGATGCCCTTCCAAAGCTTATCCAAACTTAGGAAACTGGCTTTAAAACTTCTGAATGAACAAAATGTGGCAAACTTCTAACAGCTTAGATCCAAGACTATTTATTAGAACTATATTCATTATGCAAGAAAGCCAACACCATCCTCACCTTTGTATGCATATTTAAAATTAATTCACAAGTAGAAAGGAGGAGCGGTAGATGAAGATTTTTTCACTTTTTCTGTAGAAATAATTGCTGTCCTTTGGCTTTGTAGGGCAGCTTCATTTGTCTGCTGTCTGAGTCCCCAGCAGGGAAGGTAACATTTGCAGACGACACCAGACAAAATGGTCCTTCTAAAATTGTGTGTGTGTGTGTGTGTGTGTGTGTGATTCTCAATGGGGCTGGCTGATGAGTGGGGGGTGTGCGGGAGCGGGAGCGGAAGCTAAAAGAACTCCAGTGGTGAAGGTGAAAAAACAAAACAAGAATAATCAAGTCGATGGCTCCCGCAGAGATGTGCGGAAAGTCGTAAAAACAAACAAAAGGAAAGAGAGAAAGAAGGGACCATGACTAGGGACTATGATACCACTGCAATGATTGGTTGGTTTGTATAACTCCTCATATATTATGCTAAATATAAGGGTTGCAGGGATTAACTGGAATAATAGACTTGTCAGCTACTAAAATGATTGCTGACTATTTTGACAATAGTTACTGGTTATCTAGAGCATAAACAGACTGTATCACAAATATTCTTGTTATAAAGACAGAACTGGCTCTACTCTATGTTGTCATTAGGTGATATCTTCTGTATTTTTAAAATGTATACGTCATTTTCAAGTTCAAAGGGCACATATATTGATACTATTTTTACTTTATTTTCACATTTTGAGCGCTCGGCTAAAAACACCGGTGCTTTGTATTCTCATGATGCTGGAATACATTGCTTTTTCTTTCATATATACATACCAAGGCAAAGGTGGTGAAAATACACAATACAGGATGTTGAAGACTAAAATCAAATGCTTTTCTGCAACCTATAAAGCGACACTGAACGCCATATATTTTCTGAGATGTAATTTTCTGCCAAGGCTGTATTCATCCTTTCGCTTCAGACTTGTGGCTTTCTTTGTAAAGAAGCAACACATGAAACAATACCATCTGAGCGCGCAAAAGCAAAATGTGGTGTCAACAGCCTCTTCAGATCCGTGTGACGTTACAAGAACAAGGACAAGGCAAAAATCCAGTCTGATCATCGAGAAAGACTTCACTTAAAAGACTTTGGACCTTGGCTTTCAAAATGTGATTTCCATAATGACAGAAGAAGAAGAATAGTGTGTTTTTGATGCCATATACAATGATGTTATGTATTTTTTTCCCACTAAAACAATACAAGACAGATTACATGCTTTGAGGTAACATTTACGCTGTCGATGTGTGGTAAAGAACAACTGATTGAGCACTTCAGCTACAATCTTATCATATTTTTTTCCAGACATATTTGTTATAGAAGAGTTATAGAAAAAAATATACAAAAATTGCATAAAATATATCAAACAGAATCATACCAAATTTGGGCATAATTTGTCACAATGGAGGAAAAAAATGAGCAAAGAATCAAATTTGTCCACTATGTCGGGATCTGAATCTTAACATATTGTCACTTACTTGTTTCCTGAATTCCATGTTGATTTAATACTTTTATCAAAACATGACCTTATTTTGTACCCTTTTTGAAATGAGTATGCAAATATCTAACATATTTGGCTTGCTAGTCAACAGTATTAATAATTAATAATATGATGAATATTTCAACAGTAAATTACACAAGCGTCAGTGTTGTTGCCGTACCTTGATGCTGGGGCATATTCTGGGGTTGGTGGTGGTTGTAGGGGTTAACAGGGGGGCGGTAGTGCTGCGGCTGAGGGTGCGCTTGTTGTTGTTGTTGGTGGTGGTGGTGTTGTTGTTGTTGGTGTTGTTGTTGTTGTTGTTGTTGTTGTTGGGTCGCACAGTGTGGGTGGTGCACCGAAGAGCAATAACACGCAGAGACCTGCAAACGGACATCAAAATACATTGACTTAGGCCTGTGTAATTAATCACATTTCAACCGTGATTACAATTGTTGTAGATAATGACTAACTAATGAAGTGTTTCAAATCCAATCAGAATGTCTCTCAAAACCAAGTATTTAACTTTTGACAACACATGATCACTACTCGTCTTTCTTGCCATTTAACCTCTCAATACTGTGCAATATTGACAAAAATGGACATAAAATGATAAATGTACCTGCTGCATTGGTTGTTGAATATATGTGTGTTGTTGGAGCAGCTGCTGGTTGAGCATTGCCCCAGAAAAGGCCCCTGGTGCTGGGGTGGGGTTGTTCGAGTACGCCTGGTTGTGCCCTGACGTGTGGAGGGGCACATGCTGAGTACCCATCATGCCCCCGTGTCCGGCGGAGGGCCCCGTTATCACATAACTGGTCATCTGCTGAGGAGGCGCCCCCTGCAGGAGCATATGGGGCGGTGCATGGTGGTGGTACACAGTGGGGTAGTAGCGAGTGTCCTGGGCAGGAGGATTGGAGTCGCCCTGCCCAGGCTGAGAGAGGCTCATCTGATTGAACTGGGCGTTGAGGGCTTCAGGCTAAAGAAAAGGAAGAGAAACATTTAGGGTTAAGTGAAGAGTATTTTTTGTCAAATATTTAATAAATTAGAACGACAGAAGTATAAAGTCTAAAAAGAGAACTTGCTGTTTGCCATTCAAATTAAAATGGTTTCTAAAATAGATACAGTCGTGTTGGTAAATAAGTAAGCCTCATTTAAATAGGTGGCAAGTAACAAATATTTGTACTCTATTACTGTGCCGGTACTTAGGTTGATTTTTGGGGTATCTGTACTAGCAACTTTTAATGTCTTACATCTTTTTCCAAGGACCTGTGCTTTTTACATCAGGCTGGTAATGATAATGTTTTCTTAGAATGCAGCTATTTTTCAATTTCTGAACGAAATCTACAGCATTTAAACTAGAATAAAGAACACAATATGGTCAAGGCTGTAGTCCTTGGTTTTCAATCGTCAAATATCCTAATATAGTGCAGCTGTGTTGTCCATGGTGGTTCTTGCAGAATACTGTACAAACGCAAGAAGGTCTATCTATCTTAAGCTCGCTAAAACAGCAACTTTAAATTAACCTTGTCCACCGTTTGTGAGAATGCAGTATGTAAAGATTAGGGTTTATCAAGGATTAAACGGCTTGTGTCATTATAGACAAGAACCAGTACAAGGGCAATGATCAGTCCAGCCCATAGGTCACAAAGTATTTTCATTTGTCAGTGTGCTCACAGAACCCAAAATCAATACAGCCAAACCACTAGGGGGCGGTGCGATGGTCCGTCTCAAACTAAGTGCTAAATCAAAAGGCATTTGTTGCATTGACTTTCACTTGAAGGTGTAAACAACTGCTTCTTAACCAGGTCCAACCCGAGAGACTGAGTAACTGAATACTCAAAGGCGACTTGTTAGCATCGGGTGCCAATTCGGGGTCACTTTAGACATGAATCGTGGATTAAAATAGCAGTTTTTGAACATGGTTTATTCAAACACTAACATCTGGTGCTAGAATGAAATATTAATGAAAAATTCCGCAGGCATAATTAGCCATGGCGGCGAGTCTTTTAGCAAAACCAGGTCAGAAATGAGGTCAACGCGATGCATGATCTATATATGAGGGGAAAACGGCCCCACTGGATTCAAACACACCTTCACATCGATTAAAAGCTCATTACATAGTTAATATAGAATAATAGGGTTGAGAGCCTAACCCCACACACTGCCGCAAGCACTGAATTTAAACTAAAAGACAGATGAATAAAGACAACTACAACTACTGCTACCTTTTGGAATACAAATTGCTTTAGTAGTGAATTGATGTTAGCTTTCAAATAGGAAAAAAATAGCTTTCGGAATAAAGATGAACTCAAGTGACAGCGCCTAGTGACAATTTCTCTGCTCTTGAAACAACTACTAGGATTCAGCTCTACGGAGACGGTCCTAGTTTTTCACTCCTCTAAAACCAATTATTAGCAAGTTGTCACACTAGACACTGGTAGCATGTGGCCTTACATTGATTGTATTATAGGGAATTACACAAATTTGCTAGTAATTGATTTAGACATTGACAAGACTTCGCAGTTAAACCAGACACAAAACTTAGACAAATGGGGGGAAAATAAAGTCTGTACCACAGTGTATTGTTGATTAGGACACACGGGCAGGTACTGAGAAGGAGCGAGAGGAGAGTGGAGAGGGTAGGACATCGCTGAAGTTTGGAGAGGATCAGAAGACTGGATAGGACAGATTGGCTAAGGATGGACAAAGGAGACAGGAGACGACAAGGAAAGGAAGTTAGGACAGAAAGACACTGATAAAAGTGAACATAAAGAGAGTTTTAAGCTTTATGGGTAAATTTGTGTTGGGGTTAGGGATAGTCAATAAACAGATAACAGACTGGAAAGAGATTTCAGATAAACCAGGTCCAAACCAGGTCTTAGTCAGGTCTAAACAAGGTGTAAACCAGTTTTGATCCAGGTCTGAACCAGTTATTCTAAAATGTCTAAACCTTTGATATATTACAACCACACAAAACACCAATGACTAAATGATGTCTTTACATTGCAATGTCAGTAGTGTTAAACTGAGATGGCGCAGAGAAAATAATCATGATAAAATTGCAATAGTTAATACTCTGATTTTGTGATGTAGTGGGATACGCAATAACAAATTCAAGAAAAAGAAAAAGTTCATAAAATAAATAAGATGCAGTTAAGTATTTGTAGAATTTCCTTTTGGATAATTCTACAAAAATGCCATAATATTATAATCGAATAAGCCGCATCTTCCCAGCTAAACCAATCAATGCATTACAGGTTCCACACACTCACCTGAGAGGGCAGGTGAGTGGTTGGTTGTGTTTGGCCCACGCTTTGGATTGATTGTTGGGGGGTCTTCTGCTGAGTGCTCCTGCCAATGTTAGGAGTGTTGTAAAAGACAAAGCTGCCATCGGGATGAATGAACGGCTTTCCTGTCAATGAAGATGCATAAATACATGAAGAAAACTGGACGAGAAATATCAGGTAAATCATCAAGCACCACCTGGCAGTATTTGAAGTTCAGAGCTGGTACTGAATATTTACACGTTTTACCATCTGCTGGATTTGTTTTGATTAGAAAACTTTGGACTGACAACTATTAATTAAAGCCAGTCAATTATCTCATGAGACGTGTAAAACTAAAGCAAGACTAAATATCCATGGGTTTCAGAATGATGAGAAATAGGGAAAATATCAAGAAAATCATGACTAAAATGTGACTTTTGAACGTGTAAAGGTGCACTATGTCGCTTTTCTGGTATCTCTAAGTGTTCACCTGTGTGTGGGTTGACCAGGATGCTGCCAGGAGGAATCCCTGAGGCTTCCAGTGGTAGGATGTAGTAGTTTGGAGTATCATTAACTGGTGGTGGTGGTGGCTGAGAAGGGACATTTTTGACAATTTCATGGTGTCCCGCTCCCCTTGTGTCATTGCTGGGGTGGCCAGTAGGTGTACTGGAGATAACGGGCCGAGAGCACGGGGGTGGGGGCAGCTGGGGACGGGACAAAGAGCTGGACGAAGAGCCGACACTACTGCAAGACTCCGAACCTAAAAAAACACACAAAATGGAGAGGTATCGATGAATGAACAAGAGCTAAACAAAGACTAGGACAATGTAAACGCAACTTGATTGATTGGTCTTTGTTTGATCCTAGTTTAGTCCTGAAAGTTCTGTGCTAGTCCTGGTTTGGTCCTGATCTAGTTTTCATTTCCGGGTTTAGTCGCACTTTTGAAGTGTTTGTGGGCAAATGCACATTATTTAGACATTTCTAAACAAGGACTAAACCAGGAAAAAAATTACGAAGAGTAATTCTGGACAAAATCACTGAGTTACAAGGCAAGGCAAGGCAAGTTTATTTGTAGAGCACATTTCATACACAAGGCAATTCAAAGTGCTTCACAGCAGGAAAAATGCATTCAAATCACAAAGAAATTACAGAAACAGAAATACAATAAAATTAACTAAATTAAAAATGATCAATCCAACTGATTTTCTAAACTAATAAAATCACAAACAAAAGAGAAGAGTGCAAAGAAAAAATCCTTTCAGTCATATGCGCAGCTAAACAAAACTGTTTTTAGCTTAGATTTGAACATTGTCAGAGTTGAAGCCTGTCTCACATCTTCAGGAAGACTGTTCCAGATTTTAGCTGCATAAAACTGAAACGCAGATTCCCCATGTTTTGTCCTGACTCTGGGCACCAGCAGGAGGCCGGTCCCTGAGGTCCTCAGAGTCCGAGATGGTTCATATGGCACTAACATATCCAAGATGTACTTTGGTGCTAGGCCATGGAGAGACTTGTACACAAGCAGAGCTGCTTTAAAGTCTATTCTCTGAGCCACAGGGAGCCAGTGCAGAGACCTGAGAACAGGACTAATGTGATCATACTTCCTGGTTCTAGTCAGGACCCGAGCAGCAGCGTTCTGGATGTACTGCAGCTGTTTTACAACTCGTTTGGAGAGGCCAGTGAGCAGGCCGTTACAGTAGTCTAATCTACTGGAGACAAACGCATGGATAAGTCTCTCTAAATCTGGTTTTGAAACTATATTTTTGATTTTGGCAATGTTTTTTAGATGGTAAAAAGCTGCTGATGTTATTGATTTGACGTGGCTATTAAAGTTCAAGTCTGAGTCCATTATTACCCCCAGATTTCTAATTTGGTTTGTAGGTTTTAGAGCGAGACTCTGGAGGTGACCGCTAACACTTTCTCTTTGTTTCTGTGGGCCAAAAACGATTATTTCAGTCTTGTCTGAGTTCAGCTGGAGAAAGTTGTTTTGCATCCACAAACTGATCTGTTGGATGCAGTGACAGAGTGAATCTACTGGTCCATAGTCACCTGCCGATAGTGAAACATAGATCTGAGTGTCGTCTGCATAATTGTGATAGGACACATTTTCACTGCGTATCAACTGACCTAACGGCAGCATGTAGAGGTTGAACAGAAGGGGACCCAGGACTGACCCTTGGGGCACTCCACAGGTCAGGGTCATGTGGTCTGAGACACAGCTACCAATTTCAACAAAGTACTTCCTGTCTTCCAGATAGGACCTTAACCAGTTTAGGGCAGTGCCAGTGATGCCCACCCAGTCCTCTAGTCTCTGTAAGAGGATCCCATGATCGACAGTGTCAAAAGCAGCACTCAGATCTAACAGAATTAAGACTGAGGCTTTGCCCGTGTCAGTGTTCAGGCGGATGTCATTTGTCACCTTGACAAGAGCAGTCTCAGTGCTGTGATGAGGTCTAAAACCTGACTGAAAAACATCAAATGAGTTGTTTGTTAAGAGGAAATCTGTGAGCTGTTGGTAAACAACCTTTTCAAGGACTTTGCCCAAAAATGGCAGATTAGAGATGGGCCGGTAATGACTCAGTACTGCGGCATCAAGACTGCTCTTCTTTAGGAGAGGCTTTATGACCGCAGTTTTCAAAGACATTGGGAATGTTCCAGATTGAAGAGACATGTTAACTATGTGAGTGAATGGTGCTAACAAACTGTTCAGCACAGACTTTAGAAATCTGGTGGGTAACACATCAAGGCAGCATGTAGATGAACTCAGACTGGTGATGATCTCATGGACAGTTTTGTCAGTTACTGGTGCAAAGTGAGTTAGCTCTAAGTGTCTTGGTGGTTTTAGGGTAATTTTTTGCATTGTGGGATTTATAGCATTTTTAATGCCCTGAACTTTGTCATTAAAGAATAATGCAAACTCATTACACTTGGATGTGGAAATGAGTTCTAACGGCAGCTGAGCTGGAGGGTTTGTTAATCTGTTTACTGTGGCAAACAGGACACGCAAGTTGTTACTGCAGCTTCCAATTATTTCAGAAAAATATCTTTCCCTAGTTCTACATAAGATTAGGTTGTACATGTTCAGCTTTTCTTTGTAAATCTCTTTTTGAACCTGGAGCTTTGACTTGCGCCATTTCCGTTTGGCCCTGCGGCACTCCCTTTTCTGTGCCCTGACCGAATCATCATTTCTCCACGGCGCCTTCTGCTTATTTTTAACCATTTTAGCCTTTATAGGGGCGATGGTGTCCAGAACATTCAAAACACTAGATGTAACAGAGTTCAACAAATCATTTACATTAGAACATGAGA
Organism: Eucyclogobius newberryi; assembly: GCF_026437365.1. Classification (NCBI taxonomy): domain Eukaryota; kingdom Metazoa; phylum Chordata; class Actinopteri; order Gobiiformes; family Gobiidae; genus Eucyclogobius; species Eucyclogobius newberryi. The sequence continues at coordinate 13,613,142 of NW_027315723.1, read as the reverse complement.
CATTTTCAAAGTTTATCATTTCCATAAACAGTGCACCTGTGCCATCACTTATGTGTCTCCTCTGAACAACTGCAGGACCAACCGGAGGTTGGGGAGAAACAGACAGGTCAAAGAAGACACAGAAATGATCAGACAGAGCAACATCGATCACATTAACATTTGAAATATTTACTCCCTTTGTAATTATGAGATCTAGAGTGTGTCCTTTGCTGTGGGTGGGGCCTCTCACATGCTGAGTAAGACTGAAGGTTTCAAGGACAGCATCAAGCTCTTTAGCGTTTCTGTCACAAACATTATCAACATGCACGTTGAAATCACCTGTAATGACCAAACCATCAAAGTCTGTGCATATGACTGAAAGCATCTCAGTAAAATCATCAATAAAACTTTGGCAGTGCTGGGGAGGCTTGTATAAAACAATGAAGAGAATGGATGGAGACCGTTTTAGCTCCATTTTAAAGGATACATAATCAAATGATAAAAACACCCCAAAAGACAACCTGCGGGTAATTATTTCATCTCTAAAGACAGCACAGACTCCACCCCCTTTTTTGTTTTCTCGTGTTTCAGATTCAAACTTAAAGTTGGGTGGAGTAGATTCTATCAGAACTACATTTCCTGTGTTTTTGTCAAGCCATGTTTCAGTTAAAAACATAAAATCAAGATTATAAGAAGAAATAAAATTATTAATTAAGAGAGATTTGTTACATAAGGATCTGACATTTAGCACAGCAAGTTTCAGACTAGTTTCAGTGGGACTGGGCTTTATCTTTTCACAGGGAATATGAATCACATTTCTCAGATTGGGCCTGACTCGCATTTTGTTTTTCCATCTGTGTGATGATGTGACTACAGAAATAGCACTAGGGGGGGCTCTTTTTACATAGGGCCCCGGGTTGGTTTGATTTTTAATGTGACAATAAGTCCCGGCAACGCTGAGACCCAGTGCATCCTAGCTATGGGAGATACCAGGTAAAAGGCGAGGTTGGATGGGTGTTGGGGCTTTTGTAGCCAAGGAGAGTTTGGGACCAGGTGAGAGGCGAGGGGGGATGGGTGGTGGGGCTTTTGTTGGTGTAGTCGGCATAGCCCTTGCTATATTGGGCGTGAGTGGAGCCATCTTAATGCCTGATTTGATCTGACTTTCAAAATGGCTGGGAAGGCCCATGGGTGAGAGTGGAGATGAGAAGGAGAAAGATGAATCTTTAGTGGGAGTAGATGTTGCAGGGGGAACCCAGGGCTGGTGTGAAGGCAGGGGCGATGACAGGGATGTTGTTGGGCTTGTCACAGATGGGTCCAAGGGCTTTGAAGATTGTTCCTTTGCTGGAGGCGGTGGAGGTGAATGTGGAGCAGCTGGAGCTGAATCCTTTGCTGGTGGTGGTGGAGCAGCTGCTGATGAAACCTTTGGTGGAGCCTGAGGTTGTGGTGCTTTTGATGTTGAAACATTGGCTCGGTCTCTGGCTGATGGAGCAGGAATTCTTCTCTCATTCCTCTCTTCTCTAACTATCTGCTCAGGACCCTGTCCAGGCCCAGTCCAATGCCTCAGAGCGTGGAGCAGGTTTTCTGTCAGCACCCTTACTCCACCTCTGCATAGGTGGGGGCCATTTCTCTTAAACAGGTCCTCTCGTTTCCAGAATAGATAGAAGTTCTCAATGTAGTGTAGTCCTCTCGGGGAGCACTCTTTGGACAGCCATGTGTTCAGCTGAAGAAGCCGGCTAAACTTGTTTATCCTCCTGTCGATGTTTGGAAGAGGTCCACTTATGAAAGTTTTGATTTCCATTTTATCAAGCACGTCGAATAACTTCAAGAAGTCTTTTTTCAAAACTTCAGTCTGTTCCCGCCGCATGTCCACTGCACCCACGTGCACAATCAGCTGTTTAGCTCCTCCATGCTTAGCCATAATATTTGGAAGGAGTGACGTTATCTCAGAAACAGTGGCGCTTGGAAAAGAATGTGTGTTTATCTTTTCATGCGTCACGTGACTTATCGCGCCGTCCCCAACTAAAACAATCTTCGTGACCTTGGCGCCTGGCACAGATCCTCCTCGCTGTATTTTGGCCACATCATCTTTCCTTTTTTCATTTAATTCCATCTCTGAAAGTGGTAAAAATCTGTTGGTGAGCTGTATTTTAGGTGACTTCACGTTATCTTTGTATCGTTTAGGCTTTGCTCCAAGTTTGTTCCAAGAAACAGCCTGGTCTTTCTGGTTTTTAGACAGTTTTGGAAACGACACAGAGTCACTGCGGTTTAGGTTGAAAGTAGCAGTTTTTCTTGTAAAAAGTGTGCTCTTCTTACCGTCGGTTGACACAGGAATGGTATCGTGAAGAACTTTTTCAGATTCCAAAACAATCTAACTAACTAAACCAGGTTAAAGTCAAGACTAAACCTTGATCCAAATCAGAGCTAAACCAATGTATAACTCACATTTAAACTGGGATAAAAAAGATCTAAACCAGGACTAAACCCGGATTCAAGGACCAGGATTAAACCACCACTAAAGAAGGATAACCACTCCAGCCATATCCCCAAACTTACTCTGCACACATTGTGAAGTTATTAAAATATTTGACTTGAATCAGCAACTTTGGCTTCCTCCATTTCCCAGAATGCCTGCCGGGCTTTGTGCATTAAGTTGTCATTTATAACATGTGGGTGGAAGGACTTGATAGTCATAATTAGAAGTGTTTTCAAAAGACACGCAATTTCACTGTTGTGCCTCCTGCTAATAATATATCATCTCAAGTGGCTGTGCTTAAGTTATGTCTCCCGTTTTTTTTTTCTTTTTAAATAATTACCAAATGTAATTAAAAATAACATAATTTTCTCAAGGATTCGATTAAACCTCTGTAACCATTTAATAACAAGATGAATAAACAACAATATAAAAATGAAATATTACTATTAATGGTGACAGCCTGAATTTGAATGAAAAAGGTCTAAAATGGATAAAAGTGGATACTTTGACTGGTCAGCTAATAAAGTTCAAATTAGTACTAAACCAGGGGCTAAAGACAAAACGTAAATCACAAACTGCCCCACATTTTGAGAACCATCACTCCATCTGATATTGTTCTATCAGTTGGGGAAGGATCATTATTTGTTTCAAAATAAATAACCCGTTAAATATGTATCATGTAAACCAATGGTAAACCAAAAAAGAATGTTCCAGACCTAAACAAAAGTAAATCAGGTCAAAACAAGCATGGACTAAAATTAAAACAGGTCTTAAATCACATCTAAATCCGGATTAATGCTGATTATATTATAATTGCCTTACAGTACAGCATAGTAGTAATAGTAATAGTATAAAAGTATAATAGTATCTTACATCACCACACATATGCCTATAATAATAATGATAATAATAAAAAATAAAAAACAATGATATGTAAATCAGCATCTATCCAAGTGTGCAAACCTAGCTCTGCCTGCAGGCGCTCTTTTTAAATAAGCCCTTGTATCTCCATGCTATCGCACCACAATTAGCTTTGACAGGTGTCCGGTGGCAAAGCGGTTCTTGGACTGTGGCGCGACAGTAAACATTTGTTCTGATTAGAAGTGAGAAAGCCAGAGGGGACGGTTTCAAGTCTCATGGAGGCTGTGAGCGAAGATACTAGATTTCTACATAATAACCAGCCAATTAGTGCCATCTCCGCCCCGTACTGCGGCAGAGGGCATGTTTACTTACAAAAACGGCATGTGAATAATGAGGATATCCTTTGTACAGGGGGATATTTAAATTATGTGTCACTTTTTGCACTTAAAGAAAATCTACAATCTGTTTATCTAACGTCAAGGTATAAACTGTTTGGACTAAATAAATGTAAATATATGCATTTCTCTGTCCATCTCTGCATCCTCTGTGCAATATTGCCATGGATTCAAGATTAAACACTTTTCCCACTGTAAGGCAAGTACTTCTTACAGTATAGTAAAATTGACATGTAGTGAAGCTCACCTTTCAACGAGAGAGAATATAATAAACTGTAAATATATATGCTTCCTGGTTTTGTCTTCCGTATGACGATTCTAAGGGTTCAGTCACACTTTTTTATTTCAGCTCAAATGACTGTGGTCCTTATGTAGACTCAGTTTGGTCCTAGTCCCAATTTGTATGTGACGTGTGCTGTAAGTGGACCATGTCTGCCTCCTGTAGACTTTTGCCGTGTGGTCGTACCGGTTTTGGACAAGCGGCCGGTGCTCTTGCTGCTGGCGGTGCTGTCCCCCCTCACCAGGCCGGGGCAGACGCCGCTGAAGCTGCGAGCCTTGGTGATGGGGGGACGGGGGGCGAGGCGATGGGAGCTGTCCGAACTGTCGGTGCTGCTCCAGGGCCGAGGGTCTGAGGGCCGAGCGAGCGTGTCCGTCTCTGAGCTGCTCTGCCGGCTAGCTCCCGACCGACCCACACCCAGCCTGAGGAGAAACAGTAAAATGATTTTTAGATTGTTTCTAGCGTGTATTTGTGACAAACAAAAAGCTGCTTACTAAACAGTCTATCTTCAAATTTCAGAAAGAAAATTTATCAAAAACGTGATGTAGTTATCTTGTAGGAACAAAGTCAGCAAATTTAAGCTCATGAAGTGGTGAAATCAATAACCCTGTATTCCATTTAGTTATTCGCCCTCGGCATCTCTTTTATGTACAGCTTGACGCCCCGTCAATAAAAGATGACACGTACAAGACAAAAACGCAAAAAGAAGAACATTTATGCTTTAATTGGCAGAGCTTTGGGCCCACACGAGGAGGAGGAAAATCCTATTTACGGGAAAGCTTTCTTCTGGCCAGTGTTGGTCTGATTTAGAAGAGACTGGGACTACATTCACACGTCCTGGTTTGATCCCGGTTTAATCCTGATGTAGACTTGGACTGAACCAGGACTACATGTTGACCAAACCAAGTCATGTTCCAGGTTTAGTCTCAGTTTAGTTCCAATTTTGAGTGGATGTTTTATCGTCTTTTTCACAGCCAAACTAACTTGAAATAAATAAAGAGGAAACTATGGTCCTACTATAGACATTGAGTTATTTGATATCTTAATAATACTAATCTAAACATTCTAGTTCAAAATAATCAAGTAGAAATAAAAGGTAGTGACCGAAATAATTTGCAACATTCAGAGTCAGAAGAGGATCAAATAGGCAAAAATGTAAGTACTTTTATATAAAAATACTGTTGTGTATTTGTTACTGATATTGTTATGATACAGGGTAGTTATAGTAGCCCAGCTTCAATAAGTGAACATTTCTGAAACTATTGTTATTTAAATTAAAAACAAGTACGTAGTAGTAGTAGTACTGTTACTACTTGAAGTCAAACAATCCATTTAAATGGCAGGGATTAAACCTACCTGAACATCTGACGTCTCTGCTGGCTGCTCATGCACACGTCTTCCACCTGAGCGCTGAAGGAAGAAGAAAGTTTCAATGTTACAGGAGCCGATCTGACAGAGTAAGACTCTGAACATTCAGACATGACTCTAATTGCCCCTAATACGACAACACGGAAATACCCAACAGACATAAGGTGACGGGCTACAAAGACTTTTTTTCTCGGATGACGAAATACAAGATCAAACTAAAAAGAAAGAGACATTACTAAAGACAAGGTGTTACATGAATAATCTAAGTAATGTAATTGAGAAAACATTGCATACAAAACAATAGACTGATTAGCTAAACAAAGAGGAAACGTGACTAGTTTTGACGCAGCTTTGATGCATGTTGTGGTGTTAAAACTGTGTAACGCTCTGCTCCTCATGGTTTAATCTGCTTTTATGATGGTCCCACAAACTGCAATCGCTACTTTGCCAAGTTAGGGGGTAAATGCTCTACCCATTAATTCACAAAGAACATTTAACAGGCCAACAAAGAAATGTCAAAAGAAATTCCCTTTATGACCCTTTGTGGTTAAAGTTACATTTTTATTGTTTTCTAATCAGTTGCAGGGGCAATCGTCCCTTTCTCTAGTTGATGACCGAAAATACTAAATTGTTAAGTGAACAAATATAATATATTAATTCCTCAAGTATTGAGGATTCATTCTTGGTTAAAACAAGTTTTATTCAAGTAATAAATCAAAAGCCTCAACTTGGAACAAATTGCTAAATAAATTGTAAAGTATTAAGTATCCCAACATTACTGCAAATGCTTTCCAAAACTAGTACAACCCAGAGAATAACCAACATCTTGATATAATTAAGTGATAAGTAAAATAGATGTTTTTGAAACTTACCTTCTGTCTAGGAGAAAATTATCACCCTGCAGGTAAAAGAGAAAATTGCAGTGAGTTAGAAAATGATAGATTATTATTCGACTATTATCTTTAACATGCGATTTTCACTTAAGGTTGGCTTCAAGCCACATTCAAAATAACATCTCTTGATTTCTTTCCCCCAAAAATCTGAGTATTTCATCACAAATCCAGCATTTGTAATTGGTAGAAGCAAAATGTAGTGATTTGCACATGAATAACAAATGACAGCGATTTGAACAAAATGGCTGCCCCTGATTTCACCACAGCCTCCTCCACCAATCCGCCCACACACGCCTCGCTTTCGCACATCGTGTGCAAATATCCTTTCTCGGGCTTTCTGGTACGCCATCTCGCACTCCTGCACTGTTCTGCTGCTTTTGTCAGCTTTCAAACCAATCTGGCACGGACATGGCGCATTCAACGACACAGATGCACTTTTACGGGCGAACATACACACGGCATCGCCATATTGTAATGTACTGTGCTCCAAACAGAACAATAATTAAACATGACAGCTTGGAGAAGAGGGAATCATTATGTAATATATATTGTCAATTACGCCCAAATTATTAAAAAAAAATAGGATAAATTAAAGTTTTACACAATGGATTAAAGGTGCACTAAGTAACTACTCTGGTGGAAGGTTCGCCACCTGCTTGTTTCCAAGGAAATGTTACTGCTTGCCTGGAATGTTCCACAGTATGGCATTAAACTTATCTATGCCCATGGAGACAAGACATGCTGTGGAGAAGCAAAGCTGCTCACGATAAGAATGCGAGGTCATTTTTTACCAATAAAAACTACTCTAATTATAATAATTCCAAGATAGATAAGTTTAATGCCATGCTGTGGAACATTCAAGGCAAAGCAAAAAAAAATAACAAACAAAATAAAAATAGTGCACAGTGCACCTTTAATTAAAAACAACTATATGGCATTCCTATTGTTTCCTTTCACCTTCTTTCTATTGCCAGTCATGCAAACAATTGATGGACGTTTTCAGATTCTACAAAAAACTTCATGTTCCACTCTTGAAACAAGGACATGAACCAACTTTATATTACCGGTAATGATCATGCTTATTGTGCAACAAAAAATCTATAGACATTTTACATGACCCTCGTCTCACTACAGGCATATAGAATGTTATCAGGTCACCTAAAAAGCACCTACATGATATAAAGTGGCTATATAAATCTGGCTCTTCCATCAATTTGCCCATTTCAGCATCCAAACTAGTGTGGCAAGAACACACTGCATTCAACAATACACAAATGCACACAAACTTCTTTAGCAGCTAAGTCAGTGTCGCCAGATTGTGCTGCAACTCTTACCAACGACTCGGTGATAAAAGTGACAGCTCAAAGGCGGAAAGGGAAAAAAAAATAAAAAATTAAATAAATAAAAAACAACCTACCGTGATGTCTTCTCGATCAAAGCTGGAGTTGTCTCGTTTCAGAATGTAGCGCTTCTGAAAATCGTCCGCCCTGTCATCCTTGATGTGCTCCGAGAATTTCTGATCAGGGCTGTCGACCATTGAGAGCAAAAGAGTGGCAGCTTAATTTGAAGGCAGATGCTGACAACGCTGTAGGATAAAGGCACTTATGGCTACACTTCATGTTCTACTACGCTCACCAAGCACAATGTAACGCTGTGTGTAATAAGCTGTATAAACATGTAATTACACTGTACTTCAGGCTTGGTGCGGTGGGTTCTGGTTACAGGTTGATACACAGCGCGTTTCATTGTATAGTACGCTTAAAGTTTAATGGAACGTTTAGGTTGAGGGTCCAGAAACTGCTCGTCTCCATGGAAATGTTACTGCTTTGTTTGAAATGTTCCAAAGTATAGCATTACATGGATCTATCATGTATGTTTTTACTGGTGAAAAATACCCTGAAAAACATGCTTTCTTACTATTGGTGAGTTACTGTTATTGCGCACTAAAAGCTGGGGTGCCTAATTTTCAAGTATTTAAACCTTTCTAACTCATTCCAAGCTCTCAGAAATCCTTTGGCACGTCGCTAATATTGACATGCATACATTTTTTTGGGCCACGAGCTTTAGATAAGCTTTTTCAACCAAAAAAGCGCCCTAAACAGCTCTCACCCCAAAGTGTCGTATAGTGACTCAAACGGCTCTTTCTTATAAGTTTGAACAGATAAAATGTTTAATGATTAGAATAAGACAATGTGGAGGGCTTGTTTTTTCTTCACAATGTTCTGCACTTTCTTAGTATAGACACAAAAGAAGACAAATTAAAGCGTCATGTTGCGAATTGCAGTGCTGCTTATTAGCAATTTCAACACGCTCCATTTCAGAAACGGAAAACATTATTCAAAAGGCACGTGAACAAGCTTTTTCCCGACAAAGACATAGTTTCGTGTTTTAAAAGTCTCACATTCTGGTGTTGGAGGTCTTGTTGATAACCACAGACTTGCCGCTAGGGTCTACATTGTGGTCCAAGCCGAAATACGCAGCCACCCGATGTAACAGCATCCGGTGATAGGACGACATGGGCGGGAACTTCCTCTGCTGGCTCCTACAAGTTAAAATACAGGCTTAGCTGTAAGATTTAAAGGAAATCAATGTTTCTTTTGCAGTAGAATTGTCCATGATGAATGCCAGACATTTTGTTTTGTTCAAACTAAATAAACATTATTACAGTTTGGGCCGTCACAACAGTATTTTTATTAAATGATTCTTTTTGAGCATCATCTTATTTGACGGATTCAGACAGGGTTGTAAGTCTTCATCAATAACCGACAGCAGCTGTTTGTCTTAATTGTGTGACATGAAGCAAAGACGTGTCAGGATCCATCTGTGCACAGTGTGTCGGCCTGTCTCCCATTTCTCACTGTTTTTCAATTTTATAAAACAATGCATCGCACTCTTAATACACTCATGATTCTTACTTTGGCTTGTCATGATAATAACTATATCGATTTCAATAAATGATAGATGAACTATAGACATCATGTTGTGGGCTCAATAGTTATCAAATGAAGGTAAAGATGGAAACTATATTGAAAAATGATTACTATTGCATTGAGCGTATTGTGTCTATTCTTACTCATTATTGCTGATGAAGTCCAAGATGTCTTGCTCCAGTTTGAGTAGCATGATTCGATCCCTGAAATACAAACACACAATATGTTAAATACATCTTCTAAATGTAGTTTCCCTTTCTGTGTCTGTCCGTGTCTTTCAAACCTCGGATTGCCTTTGAGCGTGTTCACCAGGAACTCGTGAAGATCGATTCCAGTTGAGTCTGTGTAGTCTTGACTGGAGTCTGGAAAAAAAACATGAAAAAAATTATAATATCCATATAGTGAAAACAAAATGATCGTTCGCACGTGTCTACTCGTACAGGGGTAAAATCCTGTTTTCCCTAAAACAGTGATATAAAAATATACTATACTATATTATACTAAAATATATATTGTTTTTACTTACTTACTCCATGTGTGGGAGCGAAATCAAAATCCAACATTTATCTATTTATTTATTTCATATCTTGCTAATAGACCAATGCAGAAGTAATTATAAGCCTATATTAAAACGCTAAGCATAAGGACAACTAGACGCCACTGTCATAAATTGACTAATTGAGCTTCTAAATGTAATTTTCTGAAATGTTCCAGTCTGTTAACTCACCAAATTAATGATAAACACTTAATAAAATGCTTGTTTGGACTATTGATATGCAAATTGTCACTGGGTATTTACCGGGAAAATGGAAAAGACTTCACAAGAGGGGTGACATTGTTGATGGGACACCATTTTTTGCAGCGTTTTGTGTTTGAATGAGACAACAAAAACGCTGATGGACTGCCAGCCGAGCCATTTACGAAATTAGAAGGAAAAGCAGTCGCGTAATAAAGTAATGACCCAAGTACCAGGGAAAATATTACAACAGGTAGAAATAGGCTACTTTGTTAAACTTGAAATAAAATGTAATGTGATCATTTGAAAATCCTGTTAAAAATCTGTGTTTCATTTCACATCAATCGTAAACTTTCCAGGAGGAGGGTCTTCTACCGCACGTCTCCATGGAGATGTTATTGTTTTGCCTGGAATGTTCACCAGTGTGGGTTAAACTCACGTCGTACTTATTTAATTACACTTTTTATTGTATTTTATTGAGAGCAGGGACACCTCTTCCCAGATTGGGCTTGTATCTTGTCCTGATGGTGTTACGTGCCCGTCTCCATGGAGATAAATCATTTTAAAGCCTCTAGTGTCAGTTATAACATTATCACAAATTCACTCTCCAAGAGATTTTCATTAATCTTGTGTTGAACTATCTAAAGATGCAATTAACATTATTGAAAAAATCTCAAATTTGAGTTTTTATTGTAAAAAGGAGGCGTGGAATAGCGAGGGGGAGGGATGAACATATAGAACCCCCCCTTCGTTAGTGTTAGCGTCTCGTTTTCATAATTGGAGCGTGCCTCCTCGGAGCTGGTGACACCTCCTCTCGCCTGTGGGAATCCAGATAATTGCTTCACACCTTGAGCTTGTCGCAATTAACTTAATCACGCCAATTATCGGCCCATAATGAGATAGCGTTTCAAAAGAGAGGAAAAAAGAAGTGATTTTTGGACAAACAAGTGGAACAAGAACATTGCCAAGAGCGAAAAATGTTTAGGTTATGACACGATGGGGGTATAATATAATATAATATAAGAGGGTGGTAATTTACTTGAGTGGCATCATGCCCTTGGGTAGGTGAGTAGAGTGGACAATATTAGCCAAATACAACATGTATGCAATAACTATACAGGATATAATTAACAATTAGCAATATATAGTAAGTAACACATGATGATGAACCCCTGTTCCCTGCAATTTTAAAAGAAAAATTATAGGTAAATTAATTGCTTTACTATTGTTCAACATCTGCACTGCGTCAAATTCTAATTGAATTTCCCCCACTGCCACCAAAATAACTGCACCTACATGCAAAGGGTACACATCTGCTGTTACTAGAACATAAATTCACATTTTGCCGTAAGAAAAACCTCAATGTTTTTAGATGAGGCCCCAGGTGCATCTTGGGTACTCCTGCAAAGCTGTGATTACAAAAGTTTCCTGGCACAGCCCTCATAAGACTCTCAAAGGGGAAATTTTGTTTTAAAAAGTAATTAAGACGTATTCATAAAAAGCCACCGGAAAGTATTTACCTCTGGACAGCATTTTTCGAATTGTCTTTTCTGGTTTGTCGATTTTGTCGCCCTCTTTTTCAGCTTGGTCCTGCGTTCCTCTCTCTTCCTTTTCAAATGTCTTCAAAGGGAATCCGTCCTGTTAAAAAAAAGAAAAAAGAAATTACAAAAAGTCCCCCCCAATCTAAGTTTAGGGGTTAGCTAAACATCAGCAAATTGAAGGAGCAAAAAGCATGGTGACCTCCCAAGGATTGAAAAGACTGTGGCTATTAAAGAAAATGTGTCTACATTTCAAAGGTCTTGCACAAGGTTGAAGGTTAATGATGGCAACCGCTAAGGATCATTTTGAAAAGCTTATTTTTAGGATTAATAAAAAACGTAATCTTCCAAATTAGAGAGATGGTTCAATGGTCATTCTGTTTAAAACGGCTCAATTTTCCACACCCACTCCTTCTATGGGTCAGCCTCTGTCATGCTCCAAGTGAGTGACAGAAAGATTAAGCCAATCACGGTTTAGTGTGGATTATTTATTTTTTTGTTAAAAATGCAATGCAATGGTAGTAAAAACTTTTTTTAAAATAGCCAACATTTTATGCCATATTGCTCACCCCAATGTGTGAACTCTTTACTCATGTAACAGTGAAGGCCAAATCATCTGTGTCCTAGTATTTGCAATATTAAATAATTGGTCAAGATTTTATGCAAGTTGTCCTACCTTTATTTAACTAGGGCTTCTGGCACAAATAATACCTCAACACATCAACAATTAAACTAATAGTAAATGTATTAGAGGTAGTTCTTACTTCTACTTTGGTAATACCTTCATTAATGGTATTCTTATTTCAAACACAAATTCTTTCCACCTTTGAATGCAAGACATTTACACACAATCCTTCCTGGATCGACTGCTATATTGCAAAATCCAAATCGCTATGGCAATTAATCTGGCATATTAGCTTGTTTTTATTAACGGTGTGAATAATACATGAATCCCCCAGCAAAATTAAACAGCGCAGGCAGCACAATCCATTTCGATTTTTGAGGCGGCTCTTGTTTGTCCACTGCGAGATCTCCAAAATCAATACATTACAAACTGTCTGCGGAGAGTGGCATTGCGTTTTGGGACCTGTATTATTAAAAACCGCCTCATTTTTGTAGAACTCACAATCCTTTTCTCCACAGCGCAATACACATACACACATACACACACACACACACACACACACACACACACACACACTTAATACCCACTCACTTTAGTCTAAGAAGTATCTGATTTGCTTTTCAGGCGATTCTTCAAAAGAATGAATACGGGAAGCTGAATAGGCGAGAAAAGGGTTGCCAGTGCACCATAAGTGGATTAAGAGCACAACTCGAAGGGAAGCAAACATTTGAGATACTGTGTGTTTTGGAAATAAAATTATACAAGATGATGAGCAGGAGGGGGTGGGTTAAAGACAGAGGAGATGTTCATAAAGCAAAAAAGGTCATCGAGTGCGATCCTTGTAACAGCTGCAAGGCATGATAATGATATGCTATGTGCGTTAGCCGCTAAGCAGAAATGTAATATGCTAATCCGGAACGTGATGGACGACATTCACTATCTTTGTGTAGCGTGAAAGTTGTACTGCTGTTCTTACTCCTACTCACTTTGCATAACCAAAATGTAGCTATAACTCAAGAAAATGTACTGCTCATTCAAAACGACAAGCACTATCACTACTACTACTACTACCACCACCACTACATAAGTGATCTGTTCTTCTGGATCTACCTCTGTATCTACCTGCGTTGCACCAATGAAATTTCCCCATGTGGGACAATAAAGGAATATCTTATCTTATCTTACCACAACCACTACCACAAGTCATAATAATAACTGTCATTGAGGCTATTTAATGTAGTCTTTGTAACAGCCGCAATCACAATCAGAATGAATATGCTAATCAGGAACATGCCCTCAAGTATAACAGTACAAACTAGTATGTACCAAATTTGATTTTTATTAACTCAAAATGTGTAACATACACTTTTGGAAGCACCACATGAAAATTGGGACAAACTAGGAATGAACCTGAACTAGAACATGACTAAAACAGGACTAGAACTAAGGCCCTTGGACTAAACTGGGATGAAACCAGCAACAAATCAGGACAGTGAATGCAGACTCAAGTAAAAGTACTCAAAGTCAGTTCACAAATGATGATCATTACTATTACTAAAAGCAGCAACTGATCTTAAGCGTACTGCTCATAATAATAATTCTCATGAACTCAAGAAGCTGTTAAGTGCGATCCTTGTAACAGCTGCAAGGCACGATAATGAGATGCTACATTCTTTAGCCGCTAGCAGCTAAGCCAAAATGTAATATGCTAATTAGGAACGCAACTGACTAATTGCCCGGGTGAGAATTTATGCACTGGAGGAGATGACAGCAGCGAGTGTGTGTGTTTGTCAAAGGATTTTCTCTCATTTTCCCCTTCTTTTTTTGGGTTTAAAAGTAGTCTTTTTTTTTATGCCACCCTCGTCGTCACGTGCTAGCCGCTGGGGGTGATGTGCATGTGTTTTGCGATGCCGCCTCATTTGTTTCGTGACACGCATTTACCTCGAGATAAAGGCAAAACAGCGTGAAAATGACGGTCTTTTGAATGCATAATGAACGTGCTGTCAGTCTGAAACAAAAACAGCTGAAGTCGAGCATTGAAAGCCCCTCTCCACGATGGGCCATTGATTAGAAGTGACTGGAGTACAATGTAAGAATAGTCTATACGTTTTTGTTTTTGTACAGGGCTGAGCTAACGTATGGGAAAGGGTTTTAAGACTGGCTAAATGCAATGGAAGGTGGACTAAAATATACCAAAAATAAAAAAGGAAGAATCTAAGGAGGTAAAGAATAAGATAAGGAAAATGGGTTGTGCATCTGATGCATGCATCCTTCAATACCTCCATTGTCGAAGTGGTTGGAAAGGTTGGTGACACAAATTGGCATCCACGTATCCATCAATCAACCCCAGGGTAGCTGTGGCTAGCTAAAACCCAGCCATTATTATAATTACTAGTCCTAAAAAAGCAATGACTATTAACAAAATGTCACAATAAATACTATATCAACCTATTGTTCAATAAATACGATATGTATAACATGTTAAATATTTATCATATGTATAGCTACTTTACACTTATACTAGTGGTAAATCTTTTTGGGATTTTGATGTTGTTATATAGAACTGTAGATGTGTTAAATTTACGTATTAGTGCTGTCATGATCTAAAATTGGGAACTCAATTTCAGTACTTAGTAAAGGTTTGCTACTCGATACCACAATGATGAAAAAACAAAACCAATTTTTTTTAGATAACTTGATTTTGAACATAAAATAATATTCATTAACATGTTGTCCGATACATAATAAAAGGCTATTCTAAAATGATTCAAGAAAGGTCAAATTTGCTCATCTTTTCAGTAACAAGAATAGTGTGTATCTTACAAGTTTTAATATTGATAGTATGTCTGCATTTTGAGCATTTATAGGGTTTAATAATGAATCTATGGCTTAATCTATGTCTTATTATACTCAATACTCAAATGTGCAATCCATAAGTTTAATATATAGTTAATGTATAATCAGGCAATAGTTATAATAGTGTCAGTGGCATTAAGTGGTCTAATACGTTGAACCAGATTTTACCAACATTTCTGTTATTATTCAGCTATATAAAAATAAATGTTTATAGGCATAAATGCGAGTAATATAGCAAGAAATAGTTGATATTTATTGACTATATGGCGTACAGTGGAGTACATGAAGTAGTTTTGTTTATACAATTAACAATAAAAAATGAAATGTCCGCTTACAGCTGCAGATATTTGAAGGGCTGGTATTACAGAACGTGTACTCTTCTCACTAATGTATTTTTGAGCTCCAGTCTTTATTGCTTTACCTCAGCCCCTCTGGGTTCGCCTCTGCCCAATAACACGAGCAGAGGGGAAATATCAGGAGTATTCAATTAGATGGCTCCACGGCTCTCTGCAGCTGACGCGTGGAGATTGTAATTTCCACGACATGATTGATGGCGGTAATAGCGGACATCGTGTGAGTGCCGACCATGCGAGACTGTTGGGGGAATATGCCGCCCTTTCTGTTTTTTTGCCGCTTGATACCGATTGGCAGAAACAGGGCGCGCCAATGTGAACAAAAACGTACCCGGGGCGGCGCAAAAGGCGTGTAATAGACCTTTTTTTTTTTTTTTTTTAAACCAAAAGGAGTTTATTTTTGTTAAGTTTGTATTGAGTATATTTTCTACTTGAGAATACCATCGTTGTGTCCTTGGGCAAGACACTTCACCCACCTTGCCTAGTCAAGAATGTAGTGTGTGATTGGTGTTAGTCGGAGGGCCTGTAAACACACATTGTCCACTTCACTTCAGTGATTCTACCTTAGAGAAGCTGTGGCTACAATAGTTTAACACCAGACGATCAATAATGCATACAATTATTTAGCAACATTGATCCGCTGGAAAACGGCTATATACAGTAGGACTAGTGCATTATATTCATTACTACTGCAAATTGTAAACATATGCTAGTGTAGAGAATACTGTCCCTTCATTGGTTTCTGGCACGCGCAGCTGAGTTGTTTTGGGAAAAGTACACATTTTTACCACTACATTAGCAATTAAGACTGCAATTTAAAAGGGCACAATGTGATTTTCTGGTATGTGTGTGTGTGTGTGTGTGTGTGTGTGTGGATTGCACCTTTAAACAACTCTTCATTAGCTTTTTTTTATTGCTGATTGGCCAAAATTGACTGAACTTGGGAACTAAAGAACCTACATAGCCTGCACACAAAGCCATGTAATAGACAGATTTAGGATTGAAGGGGGGGCTGCTGGGGTGGAGGCAGGAGTTGATTTTGCAAACTTGCGCTCAGCAGGAGCGCCTTGGTTTGATGCGGGGATGTTTCGATTGGGACGCCGTGGTATTTAATCATAGCTGTCAGACGAGCGGCTCTAATCAAGAGAGGGAGGGGCTGCCCGCTCAGGTGAAATGAGAAGAGATGAAGAATGAAGCAGTCAGCAGTCCGGTCTACCTGCGCGTGGACCCGTCACTGCTGTCAGGCCAACGAACGAGTAAATTGGACATCAAGGAATGATTTGGGTGCAATTTTATTTTGATTGAAGGACCTTAAATGCAAGTTGATAGTCAATGGTTGTCATGCATGAGACTCTTTAAGCCCTACAAGCTCGTCAAAGGTTAAAACAAATTGAAAACAAACAACTTTCAAAACTAGCATATAACTAGACAAATTATTTTAAATAATTGCAGAAAAATGGCAGCAAATTTAATTTGGACGTCTACAATTTGGTTCTGAAATGTACTGGATTCATTGGATTGTATTAATTTAGTTGCTCATATTTCAATCTTCTCTCAAATGCGGATATTCCTAGATGTGAAAACTGTGAAATTAAAACTCGATTTAAAACTAATAATATTGCAATTACATCAGCTTTAGTTTGTTGCTAGATTATAATAGTTATTATGGTTATGATTGGGTTTGAAATTGTATTTAAAGTTATTCCTTGCCGAGAAGGGGGGGGGGTCTACACACAGGGCATGCTCTGGGACTGTTTCATTGTTTGTTTATTTTCTAACTTTGTGTTGGTAAAAGACATTTTAAAGCCCTGCCAGGCAATTGCATTTGTGATTTTGGACTTTACAAAAATAAACTGAATTGAAAAAACAACATTGATAATCAATAACACAGTAGCATAGTGCACCTTGATCGTTCATAGTAGTGGTAGTAGTTCTAGTAGTTCTAGTGGTGGTGGTAGTGGTGGTAGTAGTAGTGGTAGTAGTTATAGTAGTGATGGTAGTAGTTATAGTAGTGATGGTAGTAGTTATAGTAGTGATGGTAGTAGTTATAGTAGTGATGGTAGTAGTAGTGGTGGTGGTAGTAGTTATAGTAGTGGTGGTAGTAGTGGCGGTAGTGGTGGTGGTAGTGGCGGTGGCAGTAGTGGTGGTAGTGGCGGTGGCAGTAGCGGTGGTGGTAGTAGTGGCGGCGGCGGCGGCAGTAGCGGTAGCGGTAGCGGTAGCGGCAGCAGCAGCAGCGGTAGCGGTAGCGGTAGCGGTAGCGGTAGCGGTAGCGGTAGCGGTAGCGGTAGCGGTAGCAGTAGTAGTAGTAGTAGTAGTAGTAGTAGTAGTAGTAGTAGTAGTAGTAGTAGTAGTAGTAGTAGTAGTAGTAATAGCAGTGGTAGTGTGTTTTGTTGGACGTTTACCTGAGGAGCTGCAGCTGGCTCAGGGATGGAACAGGGGTAGGACTCTTCACAAACAGCCAGGCTCCTGATGAGCTTTAGCCTGGTGTTGGACTGGGTTTTGGGGAGCAGGTGAGAGCGGGCAGGGGGTAAAGTTATAGTCATGGATCAAATCACTGCCCAACGATATAAAACATGGGACAGGAGCAACATGACAAGACCACAACAGCCAACAGGCAACTGTTCAAGCAAATTCAACGTTTCACCATGACTACACCAAGCAAAAAGGCCACAGCTCCAAACACTTTCAGCTTAATTAACATACACAATATTATTATTAGAAATATGGGTGGGTCTAAATGTAACTTTAAAAGATCTGTTTTAGTGGAATCATATGGCATTGTGTTATATACTTGCCAATGTAAAATTGCCAATGGCATTAAAATACATTGCAAAATATAAAATAATTAACATAATTAATAACACATTTTTTGCTGAAAAAAATCAACACCACTATGACTTTTATAGATTACCTATTAAAGGTGGAATGGACGATTTTTTTCAGCAACATTTTTTATCATATTTCCTCATGGCGTGGATAAATCATTTGTCCTGCCACGTATCAATCATAAAACGCACCTATCGCTCACCTGCAGCCGCGTGCGGTTCGTCCCCACGTTTCCGCGTGCCTAAGCGCATGGATCTATCATAATATAGTTCCCTCAGTGTACGGGGCAAAATGAAGACGGAGAAAGACAGTTCGAGCTGAAGCAGAAGTGGACAGAAATCCACGGGAGACGAGAGATGCGATGCGCTCCGTTGCGCTAATAAACAAACGCACGTGTGTGTTGTATCAGTCCACACGGGGGAGTGCGCATGCGCACTTCCGCCTGAGTTCTCAAATCGCCGAAAAATCGTCCATTGCGCCTTTAAATAAAATATACAAAAAATATTAGTTTTTTAAGTCTATCAACAATATAGTGCCACTCATAAGTTGTGTTGCATTGATGGGCAAAAGTAATCCCAAAACAAAAATTCATGCCTCCAAAGCCTTCCTGCAACTTGGCATTCGAAATACAAAAAAGCTTAAGTCAAACTAGTGTTTCCAGATGTAACCTGAACATCACAAGCCTTCAAAATCATTCACAAAATGGCATCCCAACATTTCAGCTCCTTTTGACATCTTCAGCCAAAAACTGCACATTTTTTCTTCTTTTTGTTTTTTTTGACAGCATTTGCAACTTCCAAATACTCAATCCAAGCATAGACAACACCAGTCACATGAATACCCATCATGCATTTGGGGTGCAGCCTACCTTGGAGTGCTTCACAGGCTGCCCACAGTTGAAGAACAGGAGTTAAAAGTTAAACATCAAAACAACACAACACAACCACAAAGAAACAACGCAGTGAGAACAGAGCGAGAGGACGGAATTTAAAATGTATGCGCTACATTTGGAGCAAGCCGCCGGGTCAAGAAACGATACACAAAGGCAGGATAGTAAAAGAAATGAGAAAGATGTGTGTAAGGAAAATTAAAATGATTTACAGATGCCAGAGATCTAAGTGTTTTTGAAATATCGTGATGGTAGAACCATTAGAAGTAACAAACGTATTGGTAGTTTTATTACTTTGCCTGGAACGTTCCACAGTATGGCATTAAACCTTTCCATCACAGTTGAGACAAGCCACTACCCCAAATAACAGGTCAGATCTGTGGAGAGGCGGCCACTGTCACAGTAAGAATGTACGTTTGCTTAAAATTACCTTGAAAAACACCTAATGTTGAATAAATGCAAGATGGATGAGGCCGTTCAATGCCATAATGTTGGACATGCCAGGAAAAGCGATAACATCTCCATGGAGACAAGCAGTTGGCTTATGCTCCACCAGAAAAAAGTTACATATAGTGCACCTTTGAGGGAGTACTTGTAAATTTACTATAAAAGCAAACGTTTATGATACCTCAACCCCCACTGATTGTGACTGATCACCATTAAAATGAACGAAAATGCTCCACTGGATAGAATTTATAAGATTGTATTTTCTCTTACCATATGCTCTTATAAAATCTCTGTTGTAATACTTTGCTTTTCTGCCTCTTGCACAATTCTCAGAAGACCCAAACAATAAAAAGACTGAGGCATTTGGCTGGGCGAGTGCTTAAGGCCAGTTTTCCCTCATTGCTCTGGGCTGCGTTTAACTGTCGTGTGGAGCCGACACGGGCAAGTGAGAGACGGAGGAGGGAAAGGGTTCATGGACCAGAGGACCTCAGCCTCTAAGTCTGTGGATAAACAGATGGATGAACAGTGGAGGAAGGAAGGGATGAGAGGAAGAGAGGGAGGGATGGAGAGACGGGGCAGGGAACAGCAAAGCCACATCTAATAGTGCTCAAAGTGTTGAGCTGCATTTGAAGCAGTGTTGCCACAATACTAACATCTCAAACTCAAATTTTGATACCATTTTTGATCCCACGATAATTAAAAAATAATGTTTTAGGTCAAGGTCTTAGACGATGGGCATTTTCAATACAAAATGATGGTAATCTCTTTGTTAAACATTGTGGTCTCAGACTAGTTCCAATAAAGCTCAAAATCATTCTACAACAGTTCATAAAAGGTCAAATTTTCTACTATTTTGTGATTTGTGAGTATTTAGTTTCCATCATAGTCTTAGTATTGACATCAGTAATGATTTTGGCCCAGTCCTTAATCGTCGGCAAAGTGTTTTTTTCTTTTAAGCTGTCTAAATATGTAACTAAACAATTCTTCAAAAAGCTTGATGTATTTTTGTTAATGTAAAGATCATTAATAAAGTAATGAAGTGTCAATGTAGGATAGGATTCAGTGATATATATTAGTCATGATCATTTTCACCATTTTGGTTGCAATGCCAAAATGTGATACCGTACATACTTAAAAATGTATACTTTTTACTTAGAACTTTTTTTTTCCATGTTTAAATTAAAACTGGTCAATAATTTATGTTTTGTTGGAAAAAAAAAAATCACACACACACACGCACAACCTCCCACGCACAACCTCCCACACACACAACCTCCCACACACAAAATGTCCTTTGCACCTGCCCTCCAAAAATCAAAAAGGACAAACCCTCCCCTCTCACTCTCATTCACCTCCAGGGCCAAATCCCAAATCACACCTATAAAAAATTCAAATGGACTGCTGTTCGCCACATCTCGCAGGCGCATGACCCGCTACAAGCCCTCCCGCTCCCCAGACGACTCCCTCACCCCCACGCAGCCAGCTATCCTTTCTATATCAAGGTAGTATAGATGTGGGATTGCTGGACTGTGGCTAATTGTGCGAGCCTGTGGGGACAGAACAATGCCCGGCAGGAGATACAGAGAGGAAGAGAGAGAGAGAGGGGGAGTGTGGAGTATGGGTAAGCGTGGAGGGGGGGAGGTGCCTAGGGAGAGGGAGGGCGAAAGGGCTAGAGTCAGCAAATGTAGGGTATAGCAAGCAGCCACCTGTCCCGAATTGCAAAGGACAAACCACAATGTCAAACTGTCTCTATTACACTCCCTCTGTTGTCATTCACGAGTACTAGTACGAGTACTAGTACGAGTACTAGTACGAGTACTAGTACAAGTACTAGTACAAGTACTAGTACAAGTACAAGTACAAGTACAAGTACAAGTACAAGTACAAGTAAAGTCATTATCAGTGCCACATGACTTGGAAATCGTTTAGTCCAGACTTGGTCCTAGTTCAATCTTGGTTCATAATATGAACCAAGATTGAACTAGGCAAAGATTGAACTATGGCTAAAGTACAATTTTAGTATGTTTTTTGTCCTAGTTTTATGCCATCCCGGCTTAGAACTGCTTTAGTACTCGTATCGTTTAGATCCAGTTATGTCCAACTTAGTCATGCATTTTGTATTCATTTGATTATCTTATTTAACCTTTATTTAGCCAAGTAATTTAATTGAGAACCAATTCTTATTTTCAACTAGTCTAGACTTGTTTAAAACCTGGTTTAGGCTTGGTTTAGTCCAGATTCTTGAACATAATAATAATGTTTCCTTAACTGGTACAATCTGATTTAGGCACATAAAAGGAAGATATTCAAATGTGCTACGGCATAAGGTGAAGTTTAATAGTAAAATACACTGCAAAGAGTATATAGATATAAAGAGGTCTCAGTAGAAACCATTTTATTTTGCACTGTATTGGTCATTCTTCATCTTCCTTTTTGACACAATGAAGATTTCTTCCATTTAACCCGAACTGGAAAGAGCAGAGCCGAGCGGTCAAAGTTCACTTCAGTGCCGCGAGCCATTCTGGGCTCCCTCTTTTTCATGAACAATTACATCCAGGTGAATTTAAGGGAAAGATGGAGGGATGGAAACTCGTAACCTTTATGTAGGACAGGTCAGTGAAATACATGGGAGACATAGCGCTACAAGGAAAGTCAATTCAAGGTGATTATAGGAGAGAGAGTTAGCAAGGGCAAAAGAAGGTGGATTGTCCTGGCTAGTGCGGTTTGGACTAATATATGATCTTCAATGTGATGTCCTAACCATAAACCACAATTGAAATAAATAATGCATTAAAATCATTTGTTATAATATGGAAAGGGGAGGTATGTTGCTAGAGTTCAAACATCAGATACCTAATGGGAGGCTATTTAAATGTATTTGAAATGAATAAAATGCTGTAGTTGCAAATGTTCACCTACACTACAAGTCAGGCCATTTACAGCTGACGGTAAAATTGTGTTTAGATTATGGTCAAAATCAAATCAAATCAAATCAATTTATTTTTGTAAGGCCCAAAATCACAACAACAGTTGCCTCTGAGGGCCACAGGGAGAAATGAATCAACAATGTCTGTGGTGGCGATGAAGTCAGACAATGTCTGTGGTGGCGATGGAGTCAGACAATGTCTGTGGTGGCGAGGGAGTCAGACAATGTCTGTGGTGGCGAGGGACGATGTCCCAGGGTCCTCTGTCCTTAGACTCTCCTTCTCGGCCAGGAAAAACTACAAAAAAAAAACCTCTTTGGGAAAAAAGCGTAGAAACCTGGAGGAGTTCCAGTGAAGGAGAGATCCGACTCTCACAGACGGACAGACGGACACGAGGGATAAATGAGTTATTACACATTTCTTATTGTAACCCAGTGACCTCAGAAGTGAAATACAAATCTGGCCTGAATCTGCCATTTTTTGTAGAGTAAAAAGCCAAGCGCACTGGAGTTAACTTTGTGTTTTAGTGGCACAGAAGTTGCAGCCGTCAGCACAGTGATGAAACGGCTTTAGAGGCTAAGTGTCTAAAGTGTCAAAGAGCTAAAGTGCATTGGGGAGAAATCTTTTACTACTTCCACAGACTTAAATAAATGCAGTCTCAGACATTCAAACACTACTCTTACAATTGTGGACTAGGCCTGCATGATATGCGATAGAAACAAAATACTTGATGTCGAAAATGAATTATACTTCTGTGATTTTTACATTTTTACCCTACGTACGCTAAACTAAGCTACATGCAAATAAATTATTAGTTCTTCTTCATCATAATCATAACTTTATAAATAAAAAACAGAGAAAACCTGTTTTTACATACACTTTTTTTTCTTCAAATGTTGTTCTCTCTGCAATTAGTCTAGATTAAAAACATTCCATTGTCAAAAACAGTCCACAAATGTAGGCATATATTACAGTACAAGTACCACATATGCTGGACACACATTTTGCTTTTTTATCTTTATCAATTTGATATTACTGCAGCATAGCCAGTGCAGATATGTTCGCTCCCCGTGTGGGTGTCATTTGGCTCCTCAGGGTGACAGCGAAACAGGAAGTTGGTCGATAAGCCACAGGATTTGAGCTCCAGATAATCTGCCTCTCTGACCGACTCGAACATAAAGCCAGATTGTCTCATTGGCTACGACCTAAAAATAGGATCCAGGCCAATCCTTTTTTTTTTCATTTCTTCACTAAATTTGATCATATTTAAAGTATATTGTTCCATTGCGTTTTGCAAAAGCAGCCTACACTTGTTTAACAAGTGTAAATGTTGTTAAATGTGTTAAAGTCGAAAATGACATCAATATTGAATTAATTAGCACATTTGACACAAACTGATGCAAACCTCTCCATATTCAAGAAGAAGAGACTACACTAGATAACTATACATAAGCTACAAGAAGTTGTCGTAAGCTTATGTTAATTGTTATTCATTGACTGTATCTATCATCCATTTGTGCTGGAATGGGCACTATTTTAGTTAATTGACTTGAAAAGAAAGAAAGAAGGTAAAAATCTAAATACAATTATACTTTAACAACTTGGAGGTTGTACAGTTTGACCTCAGCAAATGTCAAAATGATATAGACTTGGAAGCAAACTCAAGCATATAGTGTCCTTCTAAGAAAAAAAAAAAAGAATAATAAATTCCAAATTATGCCAATTTAACACAATCCCACTCAAACATTGGCAGACGTTTGTTTAAATGACCTCAGCGCAGAGTCAATATGCAGCCAAGCCTACATTATTATTTGCAGATTATACTTGTGTAGTCAGGAAGAATTGGGCTGGCCTGGGCGTTGTGGGAAATCATCGCACAACGCCGCAGGTGACAGGCGATCCCTAAGGGCAGCTGAGACGTTCACTGACACTTAGTGAATTTTCATGGGGAAGACGCGAGCAGAAAAAGTAGAAAATGTTTGGTGGGGGATGTCAGTTGTCCTCACCTCAGCGTCAAGTCCATTCGTGACACTTCCAACTTTGCTAATTAGCAGCGGCTGAGCTAGCACTTACAGTCATTTGACAGATTGCTTCTCATGAATATGTCAAATGTACGAATAAAAAATAGGAGACCACAGCAATTTATGGCTGAATTTTTCACAGTTTGACAACCGTCTCCGGCCGGTGTCTGTTAAATGTCTTCGTGCATCTTATTCTACAGTATAAGCTCATACGCCATAGGAAAAACTGAATCGTTACCCAATGATGATCCGCTGCAGATTTTAGTCCAAATATTTCAACCAATACACCAACTTTTTAATCAGAAAGGAACATATTTGAATTATTTGTATTATGATTTGCCTTTTAACTGTTATCTAGGGGTAATTTTTAATGTATAAACCAGAACTAAACCAGGCCTTGACCACTAAACCAGTACTAAATCAAGTCTTAACCTGGTCCAAATTAGCAAGAGTTAAGTATGGCTACGTCATACCCAAGAAAGGGATAAATAATAAACTGGACTAGGTCAAAACTGTTTGACCAGGACTGAACCAGAACTAAATATGAACTAAATGATAACTGTACCAGTAGATGCTAAACTATGACTGAATCAGGACTAAACCAGGTCTAAACCATGACTAAAACCAGGGAGCTAATAGAGAGCTAACAGCTAATATTGTAATGAAGAAAATCAAAAATAGTGATTATTCAGGTCACAATATAATCTTAAGAACCAAAAAAGAATAATCAATTTTAGAAGCAAAAGTCTTTTTAAATTCAATATTCAATGCAGCGTTTTTTATTGGTCTGTTTTAGTCAAATTTGGCTTTATTTTGTATTTCAGAAAGTAAACTTGTGTAAAGCGGGTCACAAACAGTAACCGGCTTTACATGTTGGACCACAAGAATGTGTTGAACCACAAGAATGAAAGAAAACTAAACAGTAATAATAGTGAATAATTGTTAAATCGTGATGTTTTTTCTCACAATAATCGTTTCACACATTTAATATTGTGACATCCCCAATTGTAATGGTCTCATGCATCTTCCCAAACGTATAGTTCACATTACGTTACCTGCGTTTCCCTCTTGTTGTTGGGGCCGTGCTCATCCCGGCTCGTGCTCTGGCTGTCAGTAGCTTGATCTGGCCTGGTGGTGGCGCTGTTGTCTTTGGGGGACGACACTCGGTCCTCGAAAACCTTCATAGTTTCACAGTTGACCGAGTCGGACATTCTCATTGCAAACCTTTACTGGGAGGTGACGTCAAGTGCAGAGAACCTACAGACAGGAAATAAAGTTAAGAATCTAATTAAAAAAAAAAAAAGAAGAGCCCTTCCCTGTATTTATCAGGGCTTGGTACTGGCACACTTTGCAGATCTGAGCCAAACACATAATGCAATTTTGAACAGACCCTTTATCCAACGATCTTATATTACCACTAGACAAACCATACAATTAAAAGGAAGCAAGAAACTGAAATATGTTAATAGAGAATAGAGACACCATTAAGTTTTACATTTGAATCTCCCAAAAATCCAAAATGGCCATCACAGAAGAGACCAGGAAATCGCAGAAAGGGTGACAGAACGCATTCATTTCTCAGCATTGCAGATCTGCAGCTGCTCTGTCAAAGACAATAGGCATGATTGGACAAGATGCAGCAAGAACACATTTTGCTGCTGTGAATTTGAAAATCCTCAGAGATGTGTGGGCTCAGGAGCCTGACGCGCAGATTTGAGCTTTTAGAAGAGGTTTAGTAATTTAGCCGTTCAATGCGTGACACATTTGCTCACTGGCAAAGAGTGAAAAGCAAGTGGAACGGCTTTAGGTTTATGTAATAAGCCAGTTTCGAAAGTGCTGCATAAAACATGGTGGGATTGTGAGTCAGTATAGTTGTATTGGTAATAATTTATTTCACTCCCAGGGGCACCATGTAACCAGAACAACTTCCCATGCTTGCATCCATGGAGATGTTATTGCTTTGTCTGGAGAACTACATTTAAAGCTCGAATGCTCAGAACATTTCCGATGTCACCTACCTATCCACGCCTTTTTCTCAATAGTAAAAAAGAAGAAAATAGGTTGCTACAGATTACATTACGAAGAGGCGGGGCTAATAAATAATAATAAAGAAAGAAACATGTAAAATAATAATCAACCTCAAGTTATAGTTTAATGCCAGAAAAAACAGCATTAGATCCATTCTAAAACTATACGTATACATATATATATTGCTCTTTTTTTTTTCAGTATATATATATACCTGTTCGAATGAGGATCTAGTTTCAATATTAGATTTTTCTTTGTATCATTTATTTTCCTACCTCATCAAGTACACAGTAACACACCGTGTCCAGCCGGTAATAAAATGTAATTACATACAAGGTTACATGTTATTACCAGTTGTTACATAGAGCATTCCATCGTACTTAATGATTTAAGTACTATCAAGTGTCACGTGTCGTATGAAATGTCTCCTATCTGGTTGAGTGGAGGTGTTAAAGGCGGTATGGACGATTTTTCGGCGATTTGAGAACGCAGGCGGAAGTGCGCATGCGCACTCCCCCGTGCGGACTGATACAACACACACGTTTGTTTGTTTATTAGGGCAACGGAGCGCATCGCATCGCTCGTCTCCCGTAGATTTCTGTCCATTTCTGCGTCAGCTCGAACTGTCTTTCTCCGTCTTCATTTTGCCCCGTACACTGAGGGAACTATATTATGATAGATCCATGCGCTTAGGCACGCGGAAACGTGGGGACGAGCCTGACGCGGCTGCAGGTGAGCGGTAGGTGCGTTTTATGATTGATACGTGGCAGGACAAATGATTTATCCACGCCACGAGGAAATATGAAAAAAAATTGGCTGAAAAAAATCGTCCATACCGCCTTTAATGTAAAGCCACGACCTCTCTGTGTGAAGTCATGGTGTAAGTTCTTCCTACTGCCCCGATTATGCAGCGGCCCCATGCAGCCTTCACACGACAACGCAGAGGAGGAGGAAACATCTGGCACGCACGCTCGTGATTAATAGGTTAATTAGCGCTGTTCACAGAAAACATCCCCACTACTGACAAACAAGGCAAGCATCACTCTGAATACTGTGGTCCAATCGATTCATAAAAACGTATCCCATATGTTGAAAAATATGCTGCTCTAGGGCATAAAACTAGAAACAATTGAGAAAACAATCAATAAAATAGGGTCATTGGTTGTCGAAAGGTATCCAAAAGGTAGGAGGGTTGGTGATGTATTTTAGGGCAGGGATGAGCAATTATTTCCCCCCAAGGGCCATATTCGAATCCAGGCAAGTAGCGGAGGGCCGGCCCGCAATCATTGGAGTGAAAATTAAAAAAAAAGAAAAAATTAAATATTAAATAAAATATCACTTTTCTGTCAAATATAGGCTATTGAATCTATCATTTAATTAATTTCATGTCATCTTTATTAAGGATATAAGTGCAGACAGATGTTACAGACAAGTTAAAAATAGAAACTAAAATCTTTCTAGGGACCGGATTAAAAACATGCCGAGGGCCACATCTTGCCCCTGGGGCCACAAATGCCCAGGTCTGGCCTGGGCATTTTTTCCCCTCTGGCCGAACGGGCCGTAGTTTGCCCACCCCTGGGGGGACATGGAGAAATTCAAAGAGGGACATGGTACATTTTGGAAGGGTTTTCAGATGAGAAATTGTTTACAAAAAACTGGCTATGTTTATATGGACTCTAAACATCTGATTTCTGGTTTTATCTGATTATTCTAATGTCCATAAGATACTTCATGGCTTTTTTTTAGGGGTGTAGTGGTTAACCAGTTGCAAAACAACAAGGAATTAATAAAATATGTCCTTAACATTGCAAGGACAAATTTAGATTCTAATATATAAAATATGTATATATATGTATATATATGTATGTAGTATGTATAAGATATGGGAAAGACTTCCACTGTACATTTGCAGATAACATAAGGGACTCAATTCTTGCAAATAACAGAGGGTTTGTCAGAGAAGCCTCAGTAAATTTACATGATAAATATTTGTGTTCCCTCTCAAGGCTCCATATATGGGGTATTACGAAATGAACAATGTTGGAAATGTCATGACTGCGTTTCCAATATAGAGAAAAGTGTCGGGCCTCATTCAGGGCTGGTTACCATGTGACCGTGTCACCCAGGCTTTGCCTTATCTGAGCAAACGTATGCTCAGAATAAGTAATGGACGGCAAATTTTGAAAATGTGGAAGGGCCTTAATACTCCTACACGGAAAATGTGGAAGAAGAGCATGATGGGAGCCGATTGAGAGAATGTTGGGGAAGGTAAAGTGGTGTAGTTTGTTTAGATGACTAAATGTGACATTTTGTTGTTGTTGCACCTCAGAGATTTAGCTGTTGCCATTATGTTTTTGTTTTGTTTAGTCAAATGCAATATATATATATATATATATATTTGAAGAAATTAAAAAAAGAAAAGAAAACACTACTCAGCCATTTCCCATCACCGCTCCGAGAGGCAAAGCGGCCGGTGAAAACTTGATTGTTTACCTGCATCCCAAAAGAGCTGAGGCAGCAGGCTCTTAAAAAGGTGCCGTCCCGCTCCTCTGTGTCAGAGTAATTGACTTCTATGGGGTCGCTCCTGCCAGACGAATGTAGCGCTGGTGTCAAGGCTAAGAGGTTAGCTGAAATTTAGCAGTGCTCTGGAGGGCAAATGTTGAATTTCAATGACCTGTCAGAGGGTTGACAAAAGCTACTTGGGCTTCTGCTTTACATTATTTTTACATTGGGAAGGAAAACAGCATAATTCTCTGGAGTGGAGCACGTCTTTGAATATTTAGTGTCTGTGGTTGACATTTTGATGAGTGAACCCTCTCGAGTGCTGCGCAGAATGTTCCCCATATTGGACACATACTTTCTAGAGCCTACATCGCAATAATAGCAGATTCTGTCCCTTCCCGTTTCATCCGTCCTCCTGAAGAGCTGGAGCGTGGGCCTAAATTCGACTGTAGATTTTGATAAATTCAGATTCGACTGAGGCTGGCGGACGTCCAGTAATTGCACCGTGAGCCTGAGAGAGCCCCCGTTGTTACGGCTGCATAAGTAATGTTCATCATTTGATCTTTGGCGTTGCATTAAGACAAGCGCCTGGGAACGGAGGCTCTGGGAAATCAGACGTTTTATGAGAGAAAATCAACAATGAGATCAGCAGCAGTTTTACATCTCATTCACAACCATGTCATAATATCATAACATCTGCTGTGTAACTGAGGCCACATCTTGCTAAGTGTCGAGAGGCAGAATCACACAGGAAATGATTTGGTCAGGCCGCCATCAATCATGGTTTATAGTTACATTAACTTAAGTGTGTTCAACATGAACATATTATTGCTTAATCCGTTATGACGGCAATGACATACTCTAACGGTGGTAGTTTGAACTCTGAAGTTGCATTTTATGAACTGTTAATATGTTTAGTGAATGCACTGGCTTGAATGTGCAATAAATCAAGCCATTTACAAGGAGCAAGTGTCAGCTTTCATGTCAAAAATAGCCAACACGCAATATCTACAAAACTGAGCCTGTGTGTTTTGGAGTTCAAATGTGACTTGATTTGTATAAGACAAGGAAGACAGAGGTTGAAGCCTTTTTCATAATAAAGTTGACTCTAACCACATCATGTTATGGGCTAAAACTTTACAGACGATCTAACTAATTCATACTATAGATTGGGCTGAAGAAAAGACATGACAAATGTATAAATATTACACAATTGGGGAATGCAATATCTTTAGAATATTAATTAGGGCCAAGTCAATTTTTTTAAAATTTTCTCCTTTAGAAAATAAAATAAATGTACTGAACAATTGCAATTTTCAATTTGATTTCATTTTTTCCTCCTTTAATTTATCACAACAACTAATTTCTTTCAAAGTCTGATCTCTGCTCCAGGAGTGTCTGTACACTTGACAATTTGATCACGTTTCAATTTAAAATTCATTAACAAACTAACATAAATTGTGTTTTAACAAATTCACAAATTCTGAATGATTAAAATTCAGTAGTAGATAGTTAGATAAATATATAAATGATAAAATCAGATGGTGTACGTACGTGTTCGGTTGCCCTCAGTGACTGAGGCGAAGGAGGAAGTGGCTGGAAAGGTCGTTGATGCGGATCCGGTCGGTGCCATCCAAGAGCTCTGTGCCATGTCTGCCTCAGCTGCTCCTCACAGCGCCACGAGCCTCCACCGCCCTCATGACCCCTGCTGACCTGTAAATAGAGGTCACAGGTCAGAGGTGTCAATGTCGACGCCAACTGACAACATTCAGGACGTCAGCAACTTTGAAATACTTGAGCATTGGTCTCGGATGGCGCAGAAATGTGTGGTAAATTGAAAGTGTATTTTCGAGGGCCTTTGTGTGCCGATGTGTCATAAATAATGGATTAATCCTGTGATGGGGGCTCGCGCAGCAGAGGCGGCAACAGGAGAGGTACCCCTGCCAACCTTGTAAAAAACAGAGTAGTTCTCAACCCAAAACGCACAGCCATTTGGTGCCACATAAATTCCCAATCTTCTCGCGTATATATATATATATATATATATATATATATATATATATATATATATATATATATATATATATATATATATATATATATATATATATATATATATATATATATATATATATATATATATATATATATATATATATATATATATATATATATATATATATATATATATATATATATATATATATATATATATATATATATATATGTACAATCTCTATTTTCTGGTGAATTCCTTTGGAGATGAGCTGCAGTTTGTTGTGATGGTTTTGCAGGGTGAGGTTGGTGGCTAGGTAGACGTCTCCAAATGTCAACCCCGTCCCAACACTCCAGTCGCTATGAATCATTTATGACCAGTTTGATTTGCAGCCACCGTATTTTCATAAGCTCCATATTAGCATTTCTCTAAAGTCTCAGCGTAGTGCTTTAACATGAATGATTGGCTTTTATTCAGTTCATTTGCCTATTCCCTCTGTCCCTTGCCCCCCTCCCTCTCTCTCTCTCCCTCCCCCTCTCTCTAATCCTCATCTGAGTGAGCAGGACCGGAGCCATGCTGACTCTGGCACTCGGCATTGCCAAAACATGCTTCCAACCTGGTCTTAGCGCGCCCAAGATCCGTCCAAAAAGGTCAAATGTGATCCTTCTCTGCTTGGAAATGTTTCTTTCTCGTGACATCTCGGCCCGCACCCAAAGGAAGTCAAAGGCAACCAAAAATCATGATATTGTTTAAATAGTTTGAATTAACTGAATATGACTAACGCAAAAATGTAGCATCAATATATTCCACCTTATTGCCGTCTTTACAGTAAATTTAAATAAAATGTACAAGATTTCAAAAGCCGGTAGCGTTGCCGATAATGTTTCCCCATAGCAACTCCATATCAATGTTGGTTGCATTTCAAACATTACATTACCAGCTGGTGGTCAAATCATTGCCAGTCAACTCTTCATAATTTGTTGAAGCCAAATAATTTTCTGGGTTAAATTTTAGAGATTTTCACCTCTCACGATAAGGAAATTGCAGTGATATTTTATAAAACAGGATTTTTTTTTTCAGTTTTCAGGTTGCGTACCCACTGCTACTTGGAAAAACCTTGCTGGCTTGAAGACTTCATACCGTGCACAGCATTATGCATTCGAAAAACACACCAGCACCTATCTTTCCATGTTGACAGAGCAGATGGGGAATTTTTTATTTTTTTTTTAAACCTTGTTTGCTTCAATAGATCTCTTTTTAACCAGATTTCTAACAAAGACGACAAGGGGGAAGTTGCGCGGTCCGTTGCCGTATTGTGCGCCTTGCCGGTAGGGAGTGGTTCATTGGTATTACACTCACCACGGAGTCAAGCCTTAAAAAAAGAAAGAGCAGCAGTAGCAGCAGCAGCAGCAGCCTTCAAACACATCAAAACTAGCCATCATATGTGCAGACAATTTACAATGCAAATCAAGCGCAATTACATTTTTGAATGACAGCCAGACAAAGCTTACAAGAAATGACACAATACATTCTTCGTATATTCAGAAATTTATTTTTGTACATGGAAAAGTTGAAGGGTTATTTATTATGTTCAAAGGTGGTAAGAAATACCTCAATCATAAAAAGCATGGCGCCAACTTTCAACCCACGAGTATGACCTTTTCCTCCCACATCTCGGCTGTGTTCTGGGGCTCTGAACAGCTCATCTGCAGGTTAAAAGACTTCACTCCCCCAAACAGATAAATCAAGCGCTAATCTCTGGCTGCGGCGTAATCACAAAGAAAATTTCAACAATGATTTTCAGGACAAAAAAAAAAAAAAACGGTAGCGTCTTTCAGCTTGAGGTCTTCGATTGTAATCATAAAATAACATTGTTGATGCTTCATTGCAGCTGACGAGCTTTTTCACAAGTGTCACATAAAAGGAGGAGTGGAGCCGTGCCAAACAGCTGGGAGATTGTCGGCGTAGATGTGGAATACAAAGTAGTTTGTGTCACTAAAGCACAGCAAGGTTACTCTATTCTTCCCCCATTATTTCCATGACAAAGCCTATGCTCGGAATAAATCTGTGAGGGGTAAAAACATGGATTCAATAATAAGACGAGCTTGAGAGGCACGCAGACGAGAACATGCAGATCAGCGTCTAATAAAATCAGTCGTCAAACAAACAATTAAATGGAATGCTAAATTGGGTTCAACACTCGTGCCAGCGCAATAAAATTGATTTTGCTGTTTTGCTTAACTGAGTAACTAATCTCCCATTTTCTCGCTATTTCAGCTAATTGCAAAAAAACGGTTGAAATCACTGACAAGGGAGCTTTATAATTGAAGCAGACGGCGATTAGCGTGAAGCCTATGAAATGATATCACTTTGACTGGCGGTATTTTAGAAACGGCTGGTTGGTTTAAAGAAGTGCCCGATTGAATTAGGCGAAAACGCACAACAAATGAGCTGCTAATTGCACGGCTCGTCTCTGCCTCGGGGTCGCGCCAAGCTCACTGAACGCAGCACGCCGGCATTAATAAATGAATTCCACAGCCGTGTGTGTAGGTAATCCATTCTCCCTCCATCCCACAGCACACGGAGGCTTCTTGGGAATGTCAATCGGGGCAATTAGAGCAGAACCAACAAACATGCAAAGATTTTAGAACATGCAACTCCAGGAGTTTTCACTTAATCTACAGCCGCCTTATGAGGAAACTTCAGAAGTCATTAAAAGTCCATTTGCACACAGCACCTGCACTTCAAATAAGGGAAATGATCGCATGGATGGGAAAAACACAACGCAGGCTGTAGGCTTTTAACAGGCGCATCGTGGTTAATTATAATTAAAAGCAAGAGTTAGTAGCAAAGGATGAGATTAGAAGAGCTCTGGCTGTGTTAAAATTGCTAAGACACGGCACTCGCGGACCACCAATTGTGATGTTACGCTTAATTTAACGCGCCAAGACATCCCATTAGATTACAAAAGAGCTCCACCTTCATGAATATGTCTTAATAGAAAAGCACAGTCAAACAGCACTTGGAGAAAACAGAAGTAATTATTTAAAAAATGTCATAAAATGTTGGCTACCTACCACTTTGTGTGCACCACCCGCCATCCCATGTTTTACGGGAGCGTTTAGTTTCCATTGTACAGGAGGAGAGGGGTTAGCTGGTCCGCTGCCTCCTGTTTGCTCAGCTCAAACGCATGCGAAGAGTGGAAGACATGGGCGAGCGGCAGTGTGAAAAAGGAAAGACGCTACAGGGAGAGCGAGAGAGGGAGGAGAGAGAGAAAGGGGAGGAGGGAGAGAGTGAAGAGAGAGTACCTGCCGTAAGCCATCATAGCAAATCCAGCCTTGGAGATAGCGCCGAATCAACAGCTGGCCCCTGAGTGATGTCATTGCCTCGCCAGCCAATCGCCGAGCGGGAAAAAGTCGGAGTCCGAGCAGCAGCCGTATAGTACAGTA
>NW_027315723.1:13466324-13578676 GCF_026437365.1 Eucyclogobius newberryi | reverse complement strand
GAGAATCTGAGTCGGATCTCTGAAGCTAAGCGCTGTTGGGCCTGGTTAGTATTGGGATGGGAGATCAATGGGAATCACTTCACCGATCATGTGACAAAACCATCAGCTGACGTCATCTAAAACAGCATCAACCATACGGTGCAAAATGATACGGTGAAATGCAAATACATGACGATTATGCAAAGTACCTTCTCTCACCTTTCCTTTGGGGTGAAAATGCAAAATAAATATTAAAAAAATTACAAAAAAGTGCAGAAGTGGGAGGGGGTAGCGACAGCGAGAGCCAGCTAGGTGCTCGAGAAGCAGGTGGAGCGCTGATGGGGAGGCACTGGCTGCTGAGAGGACAGGCTGTTTACTGGGCGAGCGGCCCATTAAAAGCTGGCACCAGGCTGTTCACGCAGAGGGTACTGCTAAGCCCACAAACGCTATGCTACCTGAAAACACACTCTATGAAATATACAAGAGGAAATGTGTAGAAGCATGCTTATAGGGTTTAAAGCTTCACCGTTACGCCCTTCACTATATGTCACCTCGTAAGACATGAAGCTATAAATACACGATATGCCATACTGTACTGCAGTTTAATGCCATACTGTGGAACATTCCGGGCAAAGCAATAACCTCTCCATGGACTCGTGCAGTGTGTAGCCACCTGCTTTCTTTAAATTGCTAAGCCCAAATAAGGTCATCGATATCAAGAAAGTTGTCAGATCTTGTGTTGACGAGGTACTTGACACAGTGACAAAAGAGTCCTGGGCTATGCATAGCCCTGCGTCTAGACTCATATAATGTGATTGTTTTTGTCCTTTCACTCACTCCAACTGCAAACACGGTGGGCGGCAAAGTTCCTGCTGTCACCAAGCAACCGGCTCCAGGCTGCGACAAGCCACGCGATCCGATCCCCGCTCATAATTGAACCATTCGTTATGCCTTGTCTCTGAAGAATTATTATTATTGCACATTCTTAATCCCAAGGAAAAGGTCGGAGATTGAGCAAACAATTTATGGATAGACGGCTGAATTATTTAATGAGCAAGCAAAACCAAATATTAGTGAAAAGAGGATTTTTCCTTCCCAGCGACCCCTCCCAGGATGCCTGATTAATTATTTACTCGTTGAGTGCTGCATCCTAGGACCAAAGCTATTACAACCTGGACATCTAATATAATATCGTCATCTCCGAAAACAGACCTGTAACCTGATGTAATGAATTGTCAACAACGCTTATGCTAGTCCCACCAAGCCATAGCACAACAATATTGACATGTGGACAGAGCTATTAAAGTGCATTTGTCAAAGCGTAATAGGTTGCGTTAAAAATACCAAGGCGTCATTCATTACACCAATATTGTAGAGGTTGACATTGCAAGTAAACATAAGTACATGGCCCCATAGCTATTAAGACATCAGCAGAAGTGAGAGAAAGGCAAAATCGACTCTCCGCCCACAAGCGTTGGGCCGAAAACGAGCCATCATCATAGTCCCGATCACTAGTGGCAACTTTATCTACTTACGAGGCAATATAATTCTCATTAGTGTGGAAAATTAGAGTAGGCTGTTAGTTCCACTGTTATATAGCGCCATAATACAGAAACAAAGATGTCTTACTACGGCTTTGTAAAGGATTCCTGCTACTATTGAAATGTTTTATTGCAATTTGTGAACTGCCAAGTTCGTTTTGAGACACAGAATCTGAGGAAGGACAATGCAAGCAAAAATCTCAATCAATATTTACTGGATCCATTCCAAAACAATTGATTAACTTGAATTGCTTTTCAGGAACTGCTTTATTCAATGTTACAGGCTTGTATAAATTATTAACGTGCTGTATCCTCTAATCTTTGCCAAATGAAAGTATAGTGTCAACCAATAATTATGTGTAAAATTAATGGAAAATTAAATAATGTTACTATTAGACCCAGGTTCTATTCAGTTAACACCTGGAAGACAAATCTCACAATGAGTTTAATGTAATAAACCAGTTACACTGTAATAGCCTATTATTAGCCATTGACCAGTGCCATTCAGCATTTCATTTCAGATATTAAAAAAGCCAGGTATCAGAAAAATAACACATTTTTAAAAGCTTTAGTTCAGCTGAGATGATTATGAGACGCAACAAAAACAGTCAAGTCAAAGGTTTAGAATGATTGTGCTCGTAAACAAGGATAAACCAGGCCCAAAAAGTTATTCAATTATGAAGCATTTCAAGCATTAAATATTGAGCCCTATACTAATAACCAGGTCATTTTGAATAGAAACCTGCCTGTATAACTGACCGCATCGACTGCATTTACACAGAAAATGATCTGATAATAGTCTGGTTTTGCCCGGGTCGTGATGAGGCTAAGCTAACCATCGTTACCTGCGCAAAGAGCTGCTAATAGGGTCCACACACCGGTGCCAGAGCTGTCACGCACTAGCATGGAGGTGTTTACGGCTAACGCGCTAGCATTACGCTTCCGAATACACAGACAATATACGACATAAAGCCACCAGGAGCTCACAGTCACGAGAACGCGGATTGTCGTGTTATCTTACCGTTTCAGAGTGCGCACGGAGCTGGTACCGATCAGGAGCAGTAGCTTGTGTCAGCGGAGCGGCAGCAGCAAACACCAGCGTCAGGACTTTACGCACGGCACGTACGCAACACGGGGCTCAAAGAGACGTCTTATCGCCTCAGGATTTTAGCTTAGCAGCGACTCCTCCACGTGGAGTCCTTGTTGTGTTAGCATTTGCACATCATTTGCATGCATATGGGCGAAGAATAGACGAGCTGAGTTATTGACCGCTGTATTAAAACCCACGGCGCATGGCGAAGTGTTGCCCACCGGATGTGATGTAAAAACAGCCTGAAATCTACCGGGAACAGCCTCAGAGGAGCGGAGTTTGTTTCTTTCTGACAGGTATGATATTGATCCAGTGAAGAGAGATCGCTGCTCAAAAGTTATCATGGTGTAGGCTGGATTAGATCTAACAACTAGCAATGCGAAGAGTGGAAGTAGTGACATGTTTAAGTTGCATTTGCTAAGTTACTAAGCTAGCTTGAGAAGCTTGAGCACATGTAACTAACTTTAGTTGTGTGTGACATGTTATTGGAGTGCTAAAACACTGTCAAAGTTAGGAAAACTGTTACATTTTAGAAATGCTGTAGCTGTTTTATTCTCAGTTCATGGTCTGCTGCGTCACAAGAACAATATCTGAGTATAAGGCTTTCAAATGGTCAATGTATTTTTTTTTGTAAACATTAAATCAGTTGCATGTAGTAGGACTGGTAAGCGTGCTCTCCCTTGATATCCTCTGGCACTGGAGTGAATTGGCCGATCAAAGAGGTGCAGGGTAAATGCAGTGTACATTGGACAGACACAAACACACATGTTGAATTTCCATGCTTTTAGGAGACATTGCATTGACTTAAATCCATTTTCTGGGGACTGAACCTCACCATGTAGTCACTCACTACTTGCTTGAATTTAACCTAAACCCTAACAATAACCTATTTTAATCCTGAACTTTAAATCATGTTGTCAATCTATTATTGAAGCGATTACGCCATTTGAACCTGATTTCTGTCGCCACAAGGGACAAGGGCCCCATGTTGTGAGTGTGCATATATGGGTTTGAGTCCTCACAATGTATTTAAGTACCGACCCGCACACAGAGTACCAAACAGCACAGGTGCAGGTGTTGCTGATAACATTAAAATCCAACATGTCAAATTAAGCCTTTGCACGGGGCCAGAATGCTCAGTGCCAAATCTCCGAATAAAAACCTCCCATGAAGCTATTGTTAACCTGGTTTGTTACAGATAAATGCTGACATTTGCTGCTTCAATTAAATGGTTTTAATGTTGTTGATGGCTCTTCTGGATCGTTTGAAAATGTCAACATCAACTTTGTTAAAGAAGACATATTATGCTTTTGTCTGCTGTATAGTTATGATTATCGATATGATTGTTCGAAGACCACAGAAATCAATGCAAATTATGTACAGCCGGTTTTCTCATGTAATGTAAATAAGATTGACTAAAAGCTTACCCAAAGCCCTGTTTTGCCACAGACCTATAAGAGTGCAGTGTTGTCCCATTTTTAAATGTTAAAATTGGGCATAATGAAAAACAAATATCGGCCTGTGCTGGAGAATTGAGGCCAAAAGCAGATACGCTAAACAGTGCATTTATTGACACAATAATAGCAGCCAACCGATATACACTTGTGGATCCTTGTTTTGGCCCTTAAATCCTAACATTGATCCAAAATGACAAAACAGATCCGCTGACTTCTTGGTGAATATTATGGCGCTGATTTCCACCTGCTCATTGCAGTACCTCGCTGTAAAAGCTATCACAACTCAAATGTTTTCTGGCTACAGGATTCAGGAGCATCACTTCCTGAATACCACGTGTGTAACTGTTTGCACCAAAAGAGCAGCAAATATCGGGGATCAGTGAAATTGGGGATAGTCCAGAGCAATGCTTTTTGATTGCCGGAGAGTAAAAATAACATAACAACTATAACAACTCATCATTCAGTCTGTTTTGCATATGTTGCATCAAGATATTAATATATTATATAAATCCATCAGAATTGTGCTAAAACGTGTTTCAAACTTTTATTTATAATCTTCTCTTTTATGCAGCCATTAACCTTTTATTTTCATTACAGACAATGCATTGATATTCTAATTTTGCATATCTCCAAAACGACAAATTTCAGGTTCATCTTTTTAATGTACCTCCCACCTCTCCTCCTGACCAAGCCAAATGCTAGATTTGGATACGGGTCCTCAGGCGCTGCACTGCTGTCGCCCACTCCTCCTTCCAGACACACTGCTTAAATGCAGAGGACACATTTCCTTATAGGAACATCAAAGTCTACAAATAAAAATATACATTGGCTCTTTGTACTTGTAATGTACTTTTAACTGTGTATTTTTCTGTCTAATCTATGCAGAAGCTGCCTGAACACGCAGCGGATGAGGACTTGCTAATGGAAATGGATGATAATGGCCCGGAGACCCCTCGCTGTGAAACAAGATGGTCGCCGCAACTGTCAAGGCTCCCGCTCAAGCTCCTGCAGCGCCTCATGCCTTTCCAGCGCGAGGGGGTGGAGTTCGCCCTCGCCAAGCACGGACGGTAAGAAAACAACTGAGGACATATTATTTGTTTTTTCCTTTTTAATTGTTTATTATTTAACCTTTCAATAATTAGTATGGATTATTATAAACAACCTTGTCTTAATTTTCTTCGAATTAAAATAAACATGTTTTATTAAAGATGCACTACTACACCCGCTCTTTATGGAGTTATTGCTTTGCCTGAAATGTTTCACATTATGGCATTATTATTATTATTAAAACGTTTTCAATGCAGGTGTATTTTGTTTTTGTTGTTATTGCAAAATCTAGAAATACATGCATTCTTACTGTGAGTGGGCGTGTCTCTCCACAGATCTAACCTGTAACTTGGCCTGGTGGTGCCACCTGCTTGTCTCCATGGAGATGAGTTTAATGCTGTACTACAGAACAGAGAAAGCAATAACGTTTCCATGGAGACAAGTGGGTGGCAGAAACGTTACTGCAGAAAAGTTACAAAGTGCACCTTTAATTTAAGTAAAGTTATTGTTGAACTTATATTGCACCACATCCACATATTTAAGCTCGATAGTCTTCCGCAGTTTGGTCAATATCCAGTTGGCTTATTTTATTTTACTGAGCAATTACAACTCTGTGAGAACTTTGTGAACTGCCCTTAAGAACCCAAATCTTTTGAATGTGTCGTGTATTATCAGCAGGAAGTAGCCAAGACTCTTCTTCCTTTGGTCCATGTCCAACCAGTCAATGCACG
Source organism: Eucyclogobius newberryi (assembly GCF_026437365.1). Lineage (NCBI taxonomy): Eukaryota > Metazoa > Chordata > Actinopteri > Gobiiformes > Gobiidae > Eucyclogobius > Eucyclogobius newberryi. The sequence goes on along the minus strand of NW_027315723.1, from coordinate 13,572,831 downwards.
CAGGGGGTTAGCCAATCTGAGTTAGTCTGCTGTGATGTCGGGGCGGCCATATTGATTCGAGAACACTGGGAGGCACTACTTTGGGGTCACGGAGTCAATTGGCTCTCTCTGCACCATGTGGACAGCCACCTCAGTCAATTGGCGTCAGGGTGACAGGCAGAGCAGCCCCCGAGGGTGAAGAGCGGCGGGGAGAAGGCATTGGCATTGTTATATTGCAAAATAATGTATGTGAAGGAGTAGAGGAGGCTAGCTCATAACAGTGGATCTAATCTAGTTGTCTTGACTGTATATTGATGGACATGTTCACTTGATGGCCACCAAATGCACAACAGAGAAGGCAGTGCCCTCAGGACTTTGTTAGGAAACAAAGCTGGTACAAAGTGCTGTAAGATAAGATATTTTGAGAAAAATCTTGCGATTATTCACAATTATTGACTCCAAGACCAAAAAATTATCAAATCTTTAACTTTTGTTCGTATTTACATAGTCTAATAGTTTATTATTCCTCTAGTATGTCTGGTGAATGTAAGGTTAAAGTGACAAAAAGCCAGATGAAGAATTGGATTATAGATCGATAACAAATTATTTGCTCACACTTCTTAAATATTACACTTCTATTGTGACCTGAATAACGGGGATTTCTCTAATCTCACATTTCACAATACATCCGATACTGATGACAATGAGTTTTTATTGTATTTTTCTTTGACTTAACATTTCAGAAAGTGCATTTCACAAAATGAAAACAATTATTTTCTCTGTTTTGATGAAATAAGACACAGCTATAGGCACTTTCTGATATTGATACGGAATGATTCTCAGTGAAAGTATTGCCTGAATCAAGTATTGATACTTTTGTAACACAGGGCACATCCTGTTTCCAAAATGAATATACCACTTCCTATAAATACAATAATTTAACGTGGTAATTTATACTTGACAAAATGGGTACTTAAAGCCTCAGTGCTGCCCTCTACTGTCTGGGCAGAATTAGCCAAATTGAAATAAACTAAATATTTAGCAAGATTTAGTTTTTTTTTTTTTCTTACTCCCCAACTGAATAATCACAATTTATTAACAGAATAATATTGACATCTGGTGCAAATCACAAATTATTTACAATATAAAATCCACTGCAAGCAACAACATATTCTTTACATTTCCAATTCTTAATTATCTAAAACCTGGTGACCCTGTAGTTTATGACCTTTACATACTTGTTCTGAAAAGTTTATTTCTTATTCGTTTAGCTGTTCATATTTCAGTCTTCTATCAAATACCCATGTATTTTACTTGACTTATTAGTTGTAATAAACCCATTGTTATTTAATTGCAATCCCAATTTTATATTTCTTCAATTTGAGCTAGTGATTGTGTCACTAGTTTATATATAATAATCAGTTTGTTTGGTTCCCCCACCTGTAAAATCCTGCAAATTGCTTTTCTGTGTGCATTTATTGTTGCATATTAATTCACCATACATTACAAACCCTCCCTGTCCCAACTTTACATTAGACACATTATGTTGAAACTGTGAGGTGATGTGCCTTTAGACCTACTCTGTTGAATGTATAAGCTTCTTGTTTCAATGGAGATCGTTTTGCTTTGGTTGGAAATGTCCAATGAATGGCATTAAACTCCTCCACCTCCATGGAGACCAATTCAACAATAGGGATGAACATGGTGTGAGAGCGAGTTATGGGGTATTCCTTGTCTAGTAGTTACATGGATTTCTTTGGCATATTCAGAAGCATTACAAAAATAAATGTCCACTTGACGTGAGTGACTAAAAACAAGCTCAATTGCGCTTTTACACCTGGTTTTCCTGTAATAAAAGCTTTGCCAAACTATCAGTGTTGTATAAACGCACAGAACTGCAGCGAGTGACAGCATTGAGGTGGCTCCGGCTCTGCTCTCCTCAGATAAGACCAGAGGGAGAGAGAGAAAAATACACCAAACCAAAATGTACTAACACTAGCCTGATTAGAGGAGTGGGCAACAGTCGGAGATGGTAGCGTAGCCAAAAGCTTTACTGAAGTAAGAATGCTGTTACTTCAGAATAATACAACTGTCATAGCTGTTATTATTGTTATTACTGTTAATATTAGTGTTGGTGGTGATGACGATGATTTTATTATTATTATAACCTTTATTTATACAGGGAGGGCCCTTGAGAGCAAGCTCTAATTTACGAGAGCGCCCTGTTGACACATAAAATATTCAACAATTACAAAAATTTAATTTTTTTTTAATAAAAACACAATATGGAATAAAATAATGATCACTGACACCTAGGGTAGTCTTTCAAAATATATAAAATAATTTAATTTATATGATGACGATGACGATAATGATAATAATTTAGTATACTTACCTTCATTATATTATTGGTATGATTATTCCTGTTTATGTATTTTTTCATTATAATATTTTTTTCCCTTTTTAAACTGGCCTTAATCGGTGAGGATATGTGTGTGTACTTGCGAGTGTTTTTAGTTGCTTGAAAATGGCTTAAAAATACTCTTATTGTGACTGGGTTCACGTATTCACAGACTAGACTTGTGAATTGGCCTGCGGGCGTGATCTGCTTGTTTCTATGGAGATAGATATGATTTATAGTATATACTGTGGAACATCTCCACAAGACAAGCAGGCAGCGGACTCTCCATCAGAAAAGTTGCGTGTTTCACCTTTTAATGTAATTGGAAGAACATTAAACACTACATAATGCATTATATTCTTAAATACAGGGCATATAGATGAGAAAAAACTAAACTAAAAACTAAAGAGTAGTGTGAGAAACACAAATTTGGTCTTGTGAAAAGAGTAACCAAAACCTGACTGTAATTACTCAAACAGAAGTGAAAGTATAATTTTCTTAAACGGTTACTCAATGAAATGTTCTTGAGAAAACATTTTCCCACTTAAGCCTCGCCCTCAAGTTCGCTGTAGCCATTGATCTCAAAGACACCACATTTGTCTGTGTTGAGTCGCCAATAGAGACAGTAGATGCAGTTGTATTATGAGTTATTTGCCTCCACGCAGACCTTCTATAGAATCCCTCAATAAATTACCTTGTCAATGTGCTAAAGCGAGGGCTGTTAATCAGTCAATTGTAACCAATCAATTATTGAAATAATAGTCAACTGAATTATAGATAATACTAGAACTGTGTAATTAATTGAGTTTTAATCAAGATTTTCGGGTATTGTCAATGATCAGCTTGGGTCTTGTTATGGAAAAATGTCATGCCTCGCTTGCGTCAAAATCTCAATGTCCAGATACTAGTGGTAAATGTCTGCTGCCCGTCATCAGATCACAGGACGTGCGAAGATGAACATTGTGTTGTTAAGATGGGACAAAGAACAACTAATCTGTTATTATGAAGCTAATCTATCAAGGCCTCGTCCCCATTTACTGCTGTTAACTGGTTTCTTTACTGTAGACGTGGCATTCTGGTTTGGTGTAGAATGTGTGTTTCCTGTTTTGACTTCACTTAGGGACAGATGGGACTCTGGGAGGGACAGATTTGTTTTTACTTCTGTGCACACACTTTAATCAATCGTGATTGGACTAAAGACAACTATGCTCACGTTTTTCCTTTTTATTCAAGTCTTTCAATAGAAAATCCACAACGGTCTGCAGTTCGTCCTCTGACAGTAATGGCATGAATGTGGTTTAGAGCACGAATATATCCGCTCATTTTGTGGTGTTAAATGGTAATGATTGAATGAAGTTTAAAAGCGTCACTTTAGATGTATCTGAATCTAATTTAGTAGAAAATCTCCTGTTCGCAGACATGACATATGATAAAGGATGTGTATTGATAGTATTGGATGACATGATCATTGATTCATTAATTGGTTTGTTTCAAAATTATTACTAAACCAAGAACTACTCTTTTGTTTCTCGTCATCTTCATTATTTTGAAATCAGCTTTTTTATTTTTTAAATCATCTTGATGCCCTACTGAATTATTTCTATTTTTTAGACAATACTATAGAGTTAAACATAACGCACTGAATGCCTTTCATTAATTGCAGACTAGTGTATTTTTAAAACAAAAAATTGTATCATTGACTGAGACGGGCAGATGAGTAAATGACCACTTTCTATTAAAAAAGCCCAGATGAATGCTTTATGTAGCCGTGTAGGAGTCACTGTGGGGGCGAACCGTCCCATTCCATTGTGTTCGTGATGCATCAAAAGTAGACTGCCGAAACGTCAAATATAGAGTAGCTGCATTTCGAATACCAAATATGTCTATGCGTGTGGGAGGGAGAGCGAATTTTATGGACGCATAATGTAGCAAAGTAGCATAAAATGTTGACAATAAAACCTATCAGATGTAGTTTATTGTAATATGCCGTTTTGGAGTGTGCATTTTTTTCCAGGTGACAGTTTTAAATACTCGGAAAAAACTCTTGCCTTCTTAAGAACTGTGATATCCATTTGGTGTGCTGTTATGCAACCTGCTCTAATTTGTTTAAAATAGTATTGAAACTGACAGTAGGGATTTTGAGAGCGTAAGGGTGCTGTGTTGGTTCAAAAACAGCTCAATAAATGTGTGTGTATTTTGGTTAGACTAAACTGGCATCAAACCGGTGTGAATGCAATCAGAATTTCCTTGTTGAAGTTTTAAAAAAGTGAATGGACTTTAAGATTAATGCAAAAGTGCAGAAAGAAAAACAACACTGCTAGTTATTTTGTGTTATTTTTGCGGCTTTTTGATATTGTTCTTATTATAGACAATATTAAATTAAGACAATTTTTTCAGTACTCCTCTTTTACATGTCTTCAAAAGCAATTAAATAACTTGCAAACAGTTTACTTCTCGTGTGTATGGACATGTTACAGTTTTTCATGTTTGAATCATCTCAAATGTGCAAATAAAACACATGTGCAAATAAAACATAACACACCGTAGTCAGCAGAACAACTGACCACTGCATCTTTTCTAAACCCATTTCACGTCATAGGTAAAAAATGTCTTTATTACATTATTTACTTTCCTGCAGTGTCCATTTCCCCAACACATAACATACGGTTTTAAATCTGTTATAAGGATTTATGCCTCAGCTGGAGATCTGCTCTACTACGAGCTGTGAAAAATGTCATTTTACTGGCCATTAGTAACCAGGGGGCCTAATAGCCAACTTCCCATTATTTGGATAGCATCAATCCAGGCTGCTAGAATGAGCTTTTATTTAATAAATTCACTTTTTAAGCCACTGATAGCGGAGGAAGTGCAGTTGACACCTAAGAGGAATTGCAAATAAATATTTAGACCATATTAAAGTGAATGTCTGCGTTTCTATTTCACACAGGCACACAAGCCAGCCTCATGCCTGTGCTGAACCTATGTTATATTTGCTTTAGAATATCCAGTGTAATGGCTTGAAGGGTGTCATTTCCTAAGGTTTAGAAGCATGTTTTCTATTACAGTCCGACACAGGTGGAGGTATTAGAGCAGACGCTTAGAGATACACGATGAAGACATCCGCTCTGATCTGTGAGGAGGGACCCTGTGGCTTCTTTCACTGAAGGCCACTTTGTTTTGGTTTAAGTTCACACTGCACATTTAGAGCTTTATCTGTAGAGCCCTTTGAGTCCGCCCTCTGTGGGCCTTCTGTTACCCAAGCTGCTCTGAGCGGGCTCTAAATTGGGGTGATGCTGTAACACGTCGGAGGGTCAGAGCCTGTTTCCTGATGAGAACCTGTTTGTGACACTCTGCGGCTGCGCTCACAGATAACATTAAAGACGCTTCGACGACAGGGACCGTGCCGTCGTCAGGCAACCGCCACGGAGCCTCAGCGCGCTCCCAGGCGTCAGGACGACACTCAGGTTATTTAAAGGAGGATGATTAATGTGTGGAGAAATGGCAAGCACCTGCCCTGCCCCCCCTCCTCCCTCCTGCCGCGTGTCTTTGTTCCCGGTGTGTGCGTTGCCACGCTGCCCCGTGCCTCACACTCACGCGCCGCTGCGTGCTCATTGCGCTGACTGGGCCAGTGTGCTGGCAATTAGAAAAACCACCAGTGGCAAGGTGCACATTAATCATGTTCCTCGGCTGAAAGAGAGAAATGGGGCGGAGAGGGGGAAGCGTCTGGGGAGGGGGAGAGCAGAAATAATGAGCGCTGTGTCGGAGGTATTCAGTGCTGCTCAGCTGCACTGTTTGCTCTGACATGATGTTGGAGGCTTTCATGAATAAGCAAGGTCATGACAATAGGCCCGGAGCTGCGGGCCAGTCCAGCAGAGCTGCTGTGTCTCTGTGCCCTCTCTCCATCCACTTCTCTCAACTCTATTGTTCTGTCAAATGTATCGCTTTGTATAATGAACCAACCTAACGCCACCATTCTGTTAAGCATAATCTATCAGATCTCCATCATACTCTGTCCTTTGTCCTAAAAGTGCAGAGGGAAATTTCTCTAAAATGTGCACTGAATCAGTGCTATTACTTAACACTCTCTAATAGTTGTGGTGCTTAGAGGCTGCAGACAGAACATAGCATTAGGCATGTTAAGAAATACACGCTGGTCCACCACTGGAGGCTCAATACATATCTACTACTAATGTCAACCCATCTATACATACATACTTCCGCACACTAATTATTTAAGTTAACTTTTTTGGCAGTATTTATTCAATGCATAAATATTATCTGCTCATAAATACATATGTTTTATGTTTTGCACAAAACCACACAGCTGTAAATCCAAGTCATGTGGTGTCCAGTGGCCATTGGGATCACTTTGCTCCAAACCAGAAAGTGTGTTCTGATGAGTAGGGGAGTCCTCCATGGCCCTGGGCTCCCTATAAGATACTGAGGGATCCACCCATACCCGAGGGTCTTCTGAAGTTAGGCCTTGTCTTACGCCTGAGGATCATTAAATTATCTGAAATTAGAAATTATCTTTCTAAATAAACAGCTTTTTGTGACTGTGGTCACAATTTTTTTTCTCAAGTGATATGCCTGTTAGATTTTTACTGAATTATTTATTACTATTTCTGAGAGTAACAGAATGTTGCCTGCTCTCACACACCTGCGCCTGCTCTCACACACCTGCGCCTGCTCTCACACACCTGCGCCTGCTCTCACACACCTGCGCCTGCTCTCACACCCCTGCGCCTGCTCTCACACCCCTGCGCCTGCTCTCACACCCCTGCGCCTGCTCTCACACCCCTGCGCCTGCTCTCACACCCCTGCGCCTGCTCTCACACCCCTGCGCCTGCTCTCACACCCCTGCGCCTGCTCTCACACCCCTGCGCCTGCTCTCACACCCCTGCGCCTGCTCTCACACCCCTGCGCCTGCTCTCACACCCCTGCGCCTGCTCTCACACACCTGCGTCTGCTCTCACACACCTGCCCTTCCTTCACCTGCGCCTGCTCTCACACCCCTGCGCCTGCTCTCACACCCCTGCGCCTGCTCTCACACCCCTGCGCCTGCTCTCACACCCCTGCGCCTGCTCTCACACCCCTGCGCCTGCTCTCACACCCCTGCGCCTGCTCTCACACACACCTGTGTCTGCTCTCACACACCTGCCCCTCCTTCACCTGCGCCTGCTCTCACACACCTGCGCCTGCTCTCCTTCACCTGCGCCTGCTCTCCTTCACCTGCGCCTGCTCTCCTTCACCTGCGCCTGCTCTCCTTCACCTGCGCCTGCTCTCACACACCTGCGCCTGCTCTCACACACCTGCGCCTGCTCTCACACACCTGCGCCTGCTCTCACACACCTGCGCCTGCTCTCACTCACCTGCTCTCACTCACCTGCTCCTCCTTCACCTGCGCCTGCTCTCACACACCTGCGCTTGCTCTTACACACCTGCGCCTGCTCTCACACACCTGCGCCTGCTCTCACACACCTGCTCCTGCTCTCACACACCTGCGCCTGCTCTCACACACCTGCGCCTGCTCTCACACACCTGCCCCTCCTTCACCTGCGCCTGCTCTCACACACCTGCTCCTACTCTCCTGCTACACCCGATTGCTCCTCATCTAGTCATCAATACATGCGTTCGCACATCCGGGAACTTGTACAGTAGCAACCGAGTCCGCCATTTTGAAAGGGGCACAACCGCACGTCTACTACATACAATATCCAGGATATATGAGGCCAAAATGCCAAAAACCTGCATTCTGTTAGGACATTGCTCTGTTGTCAGACCAAGGAATGATAGCTTTGTCGTGTACCTTAATTTGCCGTTATCGTCTAAAGAATCAAAGTATTCGTAGCTCATTATGCCGTAGAAAAGGATGCAGTCGTGGTGGTTGCTAGTATATTACGTGCCCCTTTCAAAATGGCCGCTATTGGGAAGTCCCAGATGTATGATGTCACAGCGAACGCATGTTTATTAACAGAGACTAAATTGCAAAACCCAAACTGGTGTGTACAGTAAAAATTCCATAATGGTAATGTAGAAAAGTGCACAAAAAGAGTTGTTATTGTTTTGATAGCTTTTACACAGTGCACTTTCACTTACAATAATATTTCAAGAACAAGAACAGTTTTGACAAAATGTATCACAAAGGTCTACCCCCACCCTATTACCCCCCAAGATATTGTTATTAGGGTTTCAGATATTTCCTATTGCAGCAAAGTACACTCAAATTTGGTGGGTGATTGAAATTTTAAGCCAAGAAATGTTGATTTTAGTCCAGATACAACAGATTTCATTAAATGAGAGACGTTACCACTCACGCCTAATAATAATTATAGGAATGAGAAGCAGCCACACGGGTATTTGTTACTTGCCAAAATACGCAAAATAAAGCAATTTAATTATAAATTCAGCACAAACTCGTATTATTTTTGCCAGCCCATACATCACGTATGACTTGCTATGACCTCATCATTCATCAAAATAGGCTCCATCTGGCAAGCAGTAATGGCGTGACTTAAAATAACAGTGTTTTCCCAATTATCTAATAGTTTTAAAGCCATTCTAAGTCATTTGATTGCGTTATGTATAGAAATAGGCAAAATAAATATATTTTTTAAGCCATGAACAGTACTTGAAAAGAGAGATTCAGTTATGAAGAACATTTCTGATTTTGTGTTTTATCGACAAAAACAAAACATTGCCACGAATACATCTTCTCAAAGCCTGTTCAGATCCAAGCAGCGTAACTTAGTTTTGTGTGGGAAATTGTCTAGACCAAGCTTCAGTAGGAGAAATGACAAAACAACAATCATGTGGGATTGTAAAAAATATTGCTACACAGGCTGATTTCTCTCATTTCTGATTTCAGCAAACTGCAAGTCCTAAGCACTGATAAAAGAGGCTATTGTCAGGAAGGATATCTGATGTATAAACATATTAGTCATTGTTATTTGACAGCCAGGTACATAATAGGTACACATATTGCATACATTGTAAATGTAGATATATATTATATGTTGTGCATATGTGCTGTATTATTATTATTATTATTAATATTATTATTATTATTATTATTATGACATTTCTAAATGTAGCTGAAATATTATTTAATTTTACTTTGTCTAATATCATAGTTTATTTGGAAAGTGATGTCAGCAAATCTAATCTCAAAATGGTTTTAATTTTAAGATGTAAACATTAAACCTGTACCAGTAAATGGAAGTAATGGATTTAAGTAGGATTATTTGGCAGTAAAAATGCCTTTTTAAAGGGCAGTTTGTTTTATAGAAGCAATAGGATTAAATGCTTGTAAACCTCAACTAGTTTTTCAAAATTAAAATATTCACTTATTCCGTTTTGCTGTCCTTTACTCAGTAAAGGTATATGCTATTTTATGTTCCAGTAAAGTTTACTGGAACATAAAATGGCATATACCTTAGACAGACATTGCGGTACTCATAATAGGGCTCAACAGTTTTGTAAAATGTCTTAAAGCACTTTTTCAAAAGAGCATTGAGATAGACTATGTTTTTTTTATTTTAATAGTAAGATTCTTATGATTATTGTTTTTGAGCAGTGACATTTGAGAGAAGACTGCAGAACAAATACAAGAATCCTATGTATTTTAGAACATGTTTGTAGAGATTTAAACTATATGGTTAGCAAATTCACATGATAATATTGGATAATTTGTTGTTTGAAGAGTTACTCGAATAACTGAAGTCTTTGCAATTTGCTAATTACCATTTCATTGGTAAATCTTGCAGCACTAACTTAGGACCATCTCTACTTTTATAACAATGTAACAATAGTTGAGGCAGTAACTTTTATATGCAGTCATGATATTTTACAGACCATCCCATTTACAAACTTCTCCTGTTTGTGTTACAGGTGCATGATCGCAGATGAGGTAAGAACGCACATCGCTGGCTCAGGAAATCTATTTTCTCACCCCCCAACAGGCCTCCAAAAAATAAAACCTGTGACTTTGCTACTTGCAGTCCCAAATGAATTTGTCAGACCATTGCTGCGCTCCTCACAAACTTAATTCATCTTGACACTAGTCTCATCCACAGGCCTGATTACTCCTGGACCTCACCTCAGTCAGTACGTCATGGGCAATTTAAACAGACTTACTCGATTGTAGAAATATATCAGCGAATAATTTTGTTTTGAAGATATGCAAAATCCGATTACCAAGCGTGTCACTAATTTCAGAGACCCTCACTCTCACTCTCACTCTCACTCTCACTCTCACTCTCTCAGAGAGACATTAATATCTGTCGGTAACAGGATACCTCCCGTGTTTTTGCCTATTAGAAACATTGTTTAATTATCAATGTGGGGAATTGGGTTTGAATGATTTTGGGGAAAAGTACATATTTTTCAAACGTGGCAAATTTAAGTATGTCTTGGAGCATTCATATGAGACTACAATATGAACTGCTAAACTAATACAATAATCACATGCATGTCAGAAGTTTGTAGAGCTTTTAACTACAGGGTTAGTGGGTTTTACAAAGAACCAGACCACATGGAGACTGGGTATTTTGTTCTCTACAAAGGGCATTATATTACAGAAATAATAACAGCCTTTTGTTACACTTCTACAGGCAGAACTCCTGATCTGAGCTGAGCACTCGGAGACCTCTGTCTTCTTTTTAATTTATATTTAATATAAGACATTTTCCTTAAACTGTATATATTCGTGGTTTGGCCTTTTAATTTCCACTGCTCCTTATGGGTGCCACATAATGTCTGTCTGAGGTTAGTGATCTTACTCTGTAAATTATTCACAACACACAATTAATTCAACGACGAGAAGAAGGTTGCAGGTTCGACTCCCTGGTCGAGCCTTTCTGTGCAGAGTTTGTTTCTCCCTGTGTAGGGATGGGTTCCTCTGGGCTCTGGTTTCCCCAACAACCCAAATTAAATCCTCAGCTCCTGACCAAGTCAGGCAAACGATCTGGAGATGGGTCTCTGTGCGCGGCGCCGCAGCAACCACTTCAGACAGGTTGCCCCAGCGGTATTGAAGGATGGGTCAAATGCAGAGGACAATCTTTCCTAAGGGGACACTAAAGTGTACCTTAAACTTAACAGTAAACACAAGACCTTTTATGATAATTTCGCTAAAATGATTGAATCACTGTTGCAGATGACACCCCCAGCTTTATGAATGACTTGTTATATATTTGTTTGTTTCCTGCTCAGATGGGGCTGGGGAAAACAGTGCAGGCAATAGCAACAGCATACACCTACAGACAGGAATGGCCTCTGCTGGTTGTTGTCCCATCCTCGCTGAAGTACCCCTGGATCGAGGAGCTGGAGCGTTGGGTCCCAGAGCTAAAGCCCGGAGACATCAATCTGGTGGAGAACAAGAGCCACACTATGTAAGTCCAGATATAATGCAGTGTTCACAATAGTTTTAAGAGACTATGGTGGTAGTGGCACATATATATATATATATATATATATATATATATATATGTGTATATATGTATATATATATATATATATATATGTGTATATATGTATATATATATATATATATATGTATATATATGTATATATATGTATATATATGTATATATATGTATATATATGTATATATATATATATATATATATATATATATATATATATATATGTATATATATATATATATATGTATATATATGTATATATATATATATATGTATATGTATATATATGTATATATATATATATATGTATATATATGTATATATATATATATATGTATATATATATATATGTATATGTATATATATGTATATATATATATATATATGTATATATATATGTGTATATATATATGTATATATATATGTATATGTATATATATTTTTTTATCATAGATAAGACATGTTATGCTTTTGTTGTTACACTGGTATTTACCCACCTTGTATTCATTTATAACACGTATATAACACACGTAGATCATTATTTTATATTTTATGTATTAAAAACTGCAATAATTCATCTTTGTAATAGAAACCGATCTTTTGACTTCCTGTTCCAAACTGTAGAACTGATTCTCTGCTGCTGGCCCGCCTCTTCATAATGACATTTCACCGTAGCAAGCAGATTTTCATTAAGTGTTTTTACGCAACATTTGTTTATATTTGTTCCTTTTTTTTAAAAGAATTGTACAAAGTATAGGTACTGGGCAGGTGAAAACAGAAATACAGGATTACTCAAACGTGCATGGATCCCTCATAATACAGCTCTGTGTAAGCTAACATGAAGTTAAAACCATTATAACATGTTTAAAAGCCCATGAAGGTCAATTTTGCATTACATGTCTCCTTTAACTACATATAGAAAATGTTACGCTTGATCTGATTTTTGCATAATTTAATTGCAACTATGGTCAGAATAATATCCTCGTATGCAATAGTGCCAAACAACCTTACACATCAACTGCAATATAACTGTCTGTTTTAAATATTTAGCCTTTTAGCCTACATTTGTTCAAAACAAGATAATTTTTACATCATCATTACAAATAGCAAATTACTTTTTAGAAATAAAATAAATAAGTACCCACAAAGCACAGCTCCCTTCTTCTGCTGTTGGTTTGTTGCTTTGCATTATGGGTCTGTGTGTTGTGCATATCGATTCACAGGGTACCAGATAATGACGTTGGGGACTGCAGCGTAAACATCTGCCTTTAATTTGAGTTTAAACGATACTTAACATCTGTTTACATGTGCTGACTCTGAGAAAATGGTCCACAAGGTACAGCCCCCATTTTAACATTTCCTTTCCAAGGCATTTATACTTTTTTTTTTTTTATGTACATGTACTTTTTAGCCCTTGAGAAAGCTATTGACAAGCAGTAATTATGTTTGGTTGGGTGTAGTGGTAGTGGATCACTAAAAAGTGTCTTCACCCACTTCTGTCATGATTGAGCATCGGTAAATTAAGTGGATTTTACCAATTACAATGGAAATTGAACCAGCTTTAGTTACTTCTTAAAGACAATATGATACTGTGTGTAAAATAATCTAAATCAAAATAATGTTCTATCACGAAAGGGAACAAGCGGTAGAAAATGGATGGATGGATGGATGGATGTTCACTACTTTCCAAAATACAAATGACAGTCATCATAATTTTCAAGTCATCAACCTTTAGAGTACAATTAGTGACTGTGGAGAGTTTCTGCTTGAATTTCTTTGCAGGATGTCAGAAAAACCTCCCAGAGCTGCTGTTTGGATGAGAACTGCCTCCTGCCCTCATAGATCTTTCACATGAGGATGATCTAAAGGTTCTCAATAAGGTTAAGGTCAGGGGAGGAGGGAGGCCACACCATGAGTATCTCTTCTTTTATGCCCATAGCGGCCAATGATGCAGAGGTATTCCTTGCAACATGTTACAGAAAGCACGGCTCTTTTTTGTGTACCATGTAAGTGGTCAGTCAGAAACTCCATATACTTTACAGAGGTCATTTTCACATCTTCAGGGACCCTAAATGGGCCGACCAGCTCTATCTCCATGGTTCCAGCCCAAAACATGACTCTGTCAACTCCTTGCTGTTGTCACAGCCTTGTTGGGACATGGTAGCCAACCATCCACTACTCCATCCATCTGGACCTTCCAGGGTTGCATGACACTCATCAGTGAACAAGACTGTTTGAAAATTAGGCTTCATGTATTTCTGCCACTGGAGCCGCTCGTGAGCATTGCTTAAGGTTGGCCTCTGGAGGATACTACACCTTGATGTTCGCGGGACTCCAGAGGCACTAGCAGCTTCAAATACCTGTTTGCTGCTTTGTAATGGCATTTTAGCAGCTGCTTTCTTAATCCGATGTATTTGTCTGGCAGAAACCTTCCTCATTGTGCCTTTATCTGCAAAAATCTGTGTGTGCTCTGAATCAGCTACAAATCTCTTTAATAGTACGATGATCACCCTTTCGTTTTTGTGAAATAACTAAGGTTTTCTTACCTTGTCCAAGGAATTCAACTATTTCACTCTTTTTGGCTCTAGAGAGATCATTTTTCTTTTTGCTTAAAAATACTGGTCTACTTAATAATGTGGAACGTCCTTTTTAAGTAGTTTTTCCTTTAATTGAACCTACCTGGCAAAATTTCACTGACCCAAAGAGCCCTGAGACACAATCCCATCCATGAGTTTCACTGGAAATCCAACAAAAATTACCTTTATGACACTGAAACATAATTTGCATCATAATTTGGAACACGGTGTAAATGTATTGGAATATCCCCCTCCTCAACTATTAGGGCTTGAATTCAGTTTGTAATTCATACACGTTGTTTTTTCTTGTACTGAAAGGAAATAATTGTCATTGTCAGTTTATCATTCCAGATTGAATACGTCACAAATTCAAATGGTATTAAAAGTAGAATATTTTACATACTGTCCCTTCTCCAAATACGCCACAAAATAACAATGATGCTAGAATTTTGTTTTATGAAATGTTCTATATCATTATCGACCTAGCATATCACATCAGCAAAAAAATCCACATTGTATTAAATATATAATCAAATCTAAAACAGTTCAAGCATCTGTCTCATTCCCCCTCCCTTCTATTGCTGTGAAATAACAAGTCCAAACTCCATGTTGAGAAGCTGCATCATTTCATTCTCAGTCATTAACACATAACCCATGAGGCATTCTCAACCTCTTCGCGCCTCATCTGTGCAACCAGGTGGGGATTTTTATTTATTAATTCAAAACAAAAACTAGAGTTAAGTTGAGGTGATTATAAAAGTAAATGCAGCATAAGGCCTGCATGGCACATTAGTCAACAATGCAGAAATTCTGCCTCAAACAGTGAATCGATATACAGTGACAGAGTATGAAGCTGTTTTTCGCCGTCAGCAGCATTTTTCCACTTCCGTACGTTTAAAATCCCTGCTCCTGTTCAATATTGCAAGACATGATTTGAGTGTCAGGTTTGTGCAGCCTAGTGACACGCGGACACTTTGAGATTCATTTGTCAGGACCCACTCGCCTGTCCATCAAAATGAGCTGTTACTGACTCGCTCTTCCACACCGAGCGAGTGAAGGGGAGTCATAGGAGAGTGTTAGACCCCAATGAATGAGTCCATCAAACAGGAAGGAAAGGCATCTTAGATATACTAATAAAATGCATCATGTTAGTGTGTGTTATTTTGTGTCAGTCTTGACTGTGTGGTACTGTGCAGGACACACAGCCAGTAATAGTGGGACAGTGGCTCACCCCTAAACCTGTTTCCTAGAGTGTTACCTAGAAAATATTAACTGTGTTTCCAAGTTTCCTGTACTGGGTTAGGATTAATCCTATTGCCGCTAACATGAAGTAGTGAATCATTATAATTCTCATATCCACACATTATTTATCGCGCTAATTCCATTTGATTTTAAATTCTGATAAGTGTTTCCAGGCAGGCAGACCACAGGCAGACCACAGGCAGACCACAGGGAGACCACAGGCAGACTACAGGCAGACCACAGGGAGACCACAGGCAGACCACAGGGAGACCACAGGGAGACCACAGGCAGACTACAGGCAGACTACAGGCAGACTACAGGCAGACTACAGGCAGACTACAGGCAGACTACAGGCAGACTACAGGCAGACCACAGGGAGACCACAGGGAGACCACACGCAGACCACACGCAGACCACACGCAGACCACACGCAGACCACAGGGAGACCACACGCAGACCACACGCAGACCACAGGCAGACCACAGGCAGACCACAGGCAGACCACAGGCAGACCACAGGCAGACCACACGCAGACCACAGGCAGACCACACGCAGACCACAGGCAGACCACAGGCAGACCACACGCAGGCCACAGGCAGACCACACGCAGGCCACAGGCAGACCACAGGCAGACCACAGGCAGACCACACGCAGGCCACAGGCAGACCACAGGCAGACCACAGGCAGACCACACGCAGGCCACAGGCAGACCACAGGCAGACCACAGGCAGACCACACGCAGGCCACAGACCACACGCAGACCACAGGCAGACCACACGCAGACCACAGACCACAGGCAGACCACAGGCAGACCACAGGCAGACCACAGGCAGACCACAGGCAGACCACAGGCAGACCACAGGCAGACCAGAGCCTCCGCAGAAAGTAGAGCTTGCTCTGGCCCTTCCTGTAGGCCGTGTCTACGTTCTCGCCCCAGTTCACTTTATCCAAATCACTAAGCCCTTCTTCCTTTTAGTGAAATAACTTGAATTCAGTGATTTCCCTCTTCCCTTGCAGGGGGATCAGTAGCAGTAAGGTGACTGTTTTGGGGTACGGCCTGCTGACGTCAGATGCCCGGACTCTGGTCGAAGCCCTGTCCCGCCAGAGTTTTGCTGTAGTCGTCGTGGACGAGTCTCATTACCTCAAATCCCGAAATGCGGCTCGAACCAAGATCTTGGTCCCCCTCATCCAAAACGCCAAAAGGGCCATTCTGCTCACCGGGACTCCTGCGCTGGGACGGCCCGAAGAGGTATGAAAACTGAACAAATCCAACCCATATTCATGGACATGATTATTTCCTGACTTTGAACTGAACCAGACCTCTTCTATAGCAGGGGTAAATGCTCCCAAATATCAGTCTACATATACCGGTAATCTGGTGTAGCTTCAACACTGCACTCTGTTGATTTGCTCTGTACAATTTTACAAAACTGCATTTACCGGTACTGGCTTTCAAGTAATTTTTTCAAACTTCAAAACTTCCTCAGTACTGATAACACATTTGATGCCTCTTGGCCTGCCGTTATAACCAAGTTAAACTTCAAATATTCTCACAACAATGACTTTTTCCAATTAAAAGTTATATTGAACATTTAGCTGTTTCTAGTTGTGTGGTATTTGAAATCTTGGATCTCTAGACTCCATATAGACTAAAATGATAAGAAGTAATATGTGCAAAATTCAAATATATGACCCAAAACTCCAATAAAACCATGGGTAAACTTTACTTAAAACGCAAACACCCTGAACAGGTTGCTCGCCATGGTAACCTGTCCCAACCACCGAAAACCCAATTAACTTGTGTCTCTGCGGCCCTACTTATCCTTCAGGATTCAGCCTTCTTATTTCAATAACCTTTGTTGCAAAAACTTCATTTACAACCTCTCGATATGAACCGACCGCAATAAATGAGACATGTAATAAAAAGAAGCACGCAGGAGGGGGCGATTGAATTTGGAGACAATACGAAGGGGGTTGTGGCCAGGACTATTTTGTTTAGATAGCGCCGTTGCTTCTTCCACTCTCCATAATGATTTATTATATCATTTTATATGCCATATTGAAGCAGTAGATTGCAGCCACATTGCCCTACGCCGTGTTGGTGAATAGGAAATCCTTTCAGAGTTTCGATCTATGCTCACAATACAATATCAATAGCAAGTGGTGTTCGCTAATGATGCCGCAATAAGGCTTTGTACCCAAGCACCCATTTCTTTTCCCCGGAGCTGTAAATGTGTTCATCTTTTGTGCTGCAAATCAGTGCCAGTACCCCAGCTGAACTTAAGGCCAGGTGTAACTTTTAGGCCTCGGGTGTAGGAAGCCATACCTGGGTAATTTCCTTTTGTATATGCTCGACCAATGGCTTTGAACCTATGAATCTTAAAATGCATATATATAGTTCCTTTTACTGCCCCTTATTGGCTGGATTTTTTATTTTGGTAATGCTAAAGTGAATTAGTTTGCAATATAGTTGGCCTTGGCTTTCAATATTTAGACCAAAAATGTACTATAGCTAACTAGCAAAACATTTTCTTGGCTGGAAATAGTTGTCTTCAATGACAAGTGTACTGACAAGTCGGAGTTTGTTGTTATTTTGACACGGGCAGAGTTCACCTTTAGACAGCTGGGAACAGTTGACAAGCAGTGCAATATTTTAGCTTGGTTGCATAGTTTTATTAGTTGATAGAAAAAAACGACAACTGTTGTTCAGGCCATAATCGCACCTATGCTGTCTCCCCTGTGTCTGTGTGGGCAGGACAATTCAATAATGTGGCGAGGTGCAAGACAATAAATGTCATAAAAGTTAGTGGGAGTGATTTGATTGAGTTGGAAATGATGATGACTAAATATAGGGCCTGACAGTTTGCTGCTGCTGGTAAATTATACAAGTGACAATATCTAGCTTGGACACAGTGATTGTTCGTATAAGATAAGCATGATGTAATTGTCACTTGCACAATTAAAGAGGCACTATGTTACACTTTCCCTTAAATGTCAGGGCTCGGGTTAAGGATTTTCACTTGTATAGCGGTGCTGCTAAACAATCCGTTATTTTTTTCAAATTTGTATAGCAATTTGATAATTGCATAGCAAAACACGAAAGTGACTAACAATCAATATTTTCAATTGATATAACACGATTATTTAAAATGTTTTTGTAAACATTCTATTTAAACAAATCAAATAACAAATCTTAACAAATTAACCTTTAAACACTTTTAACAGTTTAAAAAAAAAATCTTGCAAATAAAATGAGTTGTTGAACAAATTAATCAACACAAAGTCAGATGGCCTTATTTACAACTTTCTTCCATATCATCATCAATCAGATGACTATTTGCAGGAGTCTCATTTACATATTAATTGTCATTACACTCACAAAAAATATATATTAAGCTTCTGATGGAAAAATAAAAGTTGCTGTTTGAAAGGTTGCAATTTGAATAACACATAAAATACACCATGATGGACATCATGCATTTTATGTGTTATTCAATTTGTACAGCTCTATTTGACATTCCCTTCCATTATTCGCTTTGCTATTTGATGACGGTCCCTAAGTACTCTCGTCTCGGCTCCAGCTGCGCATTCGGATCAGTGTGATTCCCTGCGCCGAAAATACTCATCTGATTGTTAAAAACGAGGTTGTTGTCACTTGGCAGTGTAAATATGAGTATTTTGTCATGTGAATGATCTGCAAAGACCTTTGCGTTTAGGAGCTATTGACCTCGGAAGTCCGCACGTGGCTCCTCCCACTTTCTGACTCGCGATCTGAGACAGCAGCGGGTCTCGTCATGACAACAGAGCGTCCTACATGTGTCATGCCGTTATTGACGATCAATTGACTAATGATCAGTACTTTTAGGCACTTTGGTTATACAATTGAACACACATTTTTGTATCGCCAAAGCCGCGATACAAACACACTTTTTTATGACGAATGCATCGCATTTGAGAGAAATTGCGTTGCATTTTGCGATGCGATACCGCTTATTCTGAACCCTGAATGTTCAACGCTATTGCATTTATTAATTTACAGGTATTGCTGAAATTGGCCTGTTGGCATCACCTCCTTGTTTACATAGAAATAGATTATTATTTTAATGCCATACTCTGGAACACTCAATCAATAACATCTCCATGGAGAAGAGCAGGAGAAAAAGATATATTGTGCAATGTGTACCTTTTTTAACCCATATGGATTTTGGGATTCTGATGCGATACCGATATAAAAAGAGGTTTGTGGTTCCAATAGCCGATATAACTGCCAATATATTTAGTAATGTGAAAGAAATTGTTGGTATATTGGTAGCTGATTATAAAATGATTGTTGGCCTCTTAATAGTGATTTTTTTTAATGCTGAAATGTTTGTTTGCAAACATTCTTTTTGATAGACTTAGAATAATATTATTCATTATTATTGAAGTGAATTCATGAGCCTGTGTAAATTCTGACACCTCTTTTCACTGCTCATTTGCCGTACATGTTGATGTCAGTCCAGTAAACAGGGATACAGCCATAATCACTTTACAGAAGCTATTGAGAGAACAGAGGCAATGTTTTCAATGTTGTGGTAGCATTTTATGTGCTAAACGCTAACTAAAGTGAACAGACCAGGAGGAGAAACTTTTGGAAAGGTTAAACCCTAAACACCTCAAATCCATAACATCAGCAGCTTTTTACCATCTAAAAAACATTTCCAAAATCCGAAATATCTTGTCTAAACCAGATTTGGAGAGACTTATCCACGCGTTTGTCTCCAGTAGATTAGACTACTGCTCACTGGCCTCTCCAAACGAGTTGTAAAACAGCTGCAGTACATCCAGAACGCTGCTGCTCGGGTCCTGACTAGAACCAGGAAGTATGATCACATTAGTCCTGTTCTCAGGTCTCTGCACTGGCTCCTGTGGCTCAGAGAATAGACTTTAAAGCAGCTCTGCAGCACCAAAGTACATCTCGGACATGTTAGTACCATATGAACCATCTCAGACTCTGAGGACCTCAGGGTCCGGCCTCCTGCTGGTGCCAGAGTCAGGACTAAACATGGAGAATCTGCGTTTCAATTCATGACGATGTGAGACTGGCCTCCACTCTGGCAAATTTCATATCTAAACTAAAATCAATTTTGTTTAGCTGTGCATATGACTGAAATTATTTTCTCTGCACTCTTTTTTCATGTCTTGTAATTGTCTTGTGATTTCTGTCATGCCTTTGTGATTTGAATGCAGTTTTTCCTCTTGTGTGTCGCACAAATTGTGGTCTTCAAATTAAATTGCCCTGCTTTGCCTAGAATTATATTTTTCTTATATTTTCTTTGCACCTTTGGTTGTATTTTGATAATTACATTAATTTACTGAATGAGTTAGTGCGAGATTTAATACAAAGTTATCAGATTTCCTGATATTATTTTAAACTTTTTTTTTTCTCTTATCACTCACTGGTTTAAAATCTGAATTAAGATTGTGTTTTCAAATTCAAAATGACTTTATAGATTCACAAAAAGGCCTCATTGCGTTTCCATTTTGAGTTGTTTTAGATCAGTATTTCGATTTAAAATATCCGAAATATAACGATGATCCACGACCACGGGTGTAATAGATCAGAACTATATAGCAGACAAAAGAACAATAGGTTTTCTTTAAATGTCGTTTACAAAACTCTGGACGGACCCACTATATAAAGATACATAGTAGGAAAAATAAACCATACATGAATGCAGTATAGGAAATGTTTTTTCAGGAGCTTGGCAGAAGTAAAAAAAATAAAGTACCGTAGTTGAAATGTATTTCCTGTATTTGTCCAGTTCTCGCTCTATGGCTTTAGGGTAGTGTCATCTTCTCACAGCCTCTCCATGCACTTTAAAATAGCTTTATAAACTTATGCGTCAAGTGGAAAGTTTTCTAAGGAAGATTCTTTTTTTATATAAAGCCAAGTACAAACTAATTCACTTCTTGCTCGTAAAGCTGAGACTAGGTACCAGTAAACTATACTTCTGTATAGACTACAAACATCCTATAACCTTATCATTGTTCAAGGGATTGTCTTTTATTGAAGTTGAAGAAAATTATTTTGCTGTTTATATTTTATTTGTTAGTATTTTTGGCCGAACGGAGCCTTGTTAAAGTGAATACAAAATAAAAACAACTACACGTACAGTATAGCACAGTGTGTGGTACCGGGTGGGTCAAATGCTTTGAGTACTGACATAGACCTGATAATGTGCGGCATCAGAGCTTTTGTCTATTTGTAGTGGAACAACCTTCTTATTCAACCATAGCTAGATGTATTTGTACGTCACATTTGAAAACAGAATTATGCCATGTTTTCCACCTTCAGAAAGTTGTGTGTCATGTATAAAGTTTTGGGTGAAATCTCTATCTTTGTCATGTTTAAAAGTGTCGCTGACATATCGGTGTCTGTCGGGGCTCAAAGTGTGCTGTGAAAAACCTCATTACCCCCGTCATGATAATTAAGTGACAGTTTGCAGAAGGCTGCAAATGAATTCAAGTCGAGTCGAGAATAAAGAGGTGTGTTTTTGAATGTGCAAAAGCCTGACTGCAGTGCAAGATTTTTTCTAATTTTATCATCTGTCTCCCCTCTCCATTTTTCTCTCACTCGCTCTGTCTTTCTGTTTTTCTTCCTCTTCTCTCTTCTCTCTCCTTCCCCCTCCATTTTGCTGTCTTCCTCTTTCTCTTTCACTCTCCCTTTATCTTTTCTATCCCTCTCTCTACCTCTCTCCCTTTTGCTCTTTTCTTTCTGTTACGCTTTCATTTCTTCTTTCTTGCTCTCACTCTTCACCCCCCTCTTTCCTTCCCTTTCTCTCCTTTCTCTGCCCTAGTCTCTCTCTCGCTTTCGCTTTGGCTGCATTCGCACTCTTTCTCTTTTGTTTTGTCTCTCTCTCCCTTCATTCTCCTTACTTTCCCTCTCTTTCTTGTTTGCTCTCACCACCTTATCTTTCTCTCTCTCTTTCTCCCTTTCCCACTCCCCATCTTTTCATTCTCTTTTGATCTCTCGTTCTCCCCCCGTATCCCTCTCCATCTTGCTCATTTTCTCTTTTCCCCTTCTTTCTTTTGCTCCTTCCCCCCTCTCTTCCCACCTCTCCCTGTTCTCTTCTCCATCACTCTCTTTCACTCCTTTCTCCCTCCCCCTCTCTCTCTACTCCCTCCTTGTCTCTCTCTCTACAAACTAAAACACATTCTGAAACATTTTACCCCGTCTCTCTGCTTGGCGTTGGCGTGATAAGGCGTACTGTGACACCCTGTTAGCTCGCGGTTCAGGGCAGCGTGCTCCTGGTCCGTGACGCGCCCTCACTTCCACCCATCCATTATATTCTGCCTCCATAAACCTGTGAAGGGAGAAACGCTGGAACAGGGTCTGAATATAGAAATGCTGTGCCTGCTGTGCGTGGATTGTCTGTCATTACTTCACAAATCACGCAGGGATTGGCGAGAGCGGGGCAGAGTGTGCAACGACAGGTTGATGGTTGATTGTTGAAGTTTTTCCATATCGTTATTTTATCATCGAGTCGTTTCTAGTCATTTTAACCTATGAAAAGAACAGAACTACATTTGAACAATGTTTAGCATTGACACTTTTAAGCACCTGCCAAACATGTACATTCATTCAATCATCTTCATGTGCATTTGACCCATCCTCCAATGCCGCTGGGGTTAAACATGAGCAGCACTGTGCCACATTACATACCTGTAGTTAAAAGCTTTACAAACATCTTCTAAATTGCTCTGTCGATGGCTGATATTAATTGATACCAATGAAGGAAGAGATGAGGAGGGACAGTAATCTATATGTATGTGTGTGTGTGTATATATATATATATATATATATATATATATATCTCATTTTTAACACCTGTCCGTAGGAGGCATTATTTTTTTTTCTAACTCGAAACACTGTTACCTTATTGCTACTGAACAGCTCAAAGTAGAAAAAAATGTCTGTCAGTAAATAGTCATAACATCCAACAAAGGCCCAACCAGATCCCAGACCAAACCACTATCAGATACCTGATCCTACTGCATTGGCGCTGATATACGATCCCGGTATTGGTATCGGTGCATCCCTATTAAAAATGCAGAATTGCACCATATATATAAAGCTCAAATCTAATCACTATGCGTGTCAGAAAAATCTCCATCTCAGCACATTTCAGATCTAGTACCCAGGTGGTAGATTAGCCGAATGTGCATGTTTCCGGTTCTGAAGGACTTCAATTGTTCAGCTGCTTAGGCTTTTAGACTTGCTCAGTTCTGAAAGACTGAAACAATTATTAAAATTCAACATGTTTAAAATTAATATTTGTTTTATTATTTATTCAAATTAATAAGTAAGTTGTTGCAAGTCAGATGTTGTGGAACAGGGGGCTGGCTCTTAGCAAGGAGGTTGATGGTTCAAGGCCTCCCGACTGGCCTCCCGACTGGCCTCCCGACTGGCCTCCCGTTACTATTGGTTCTTTTGTCTGCTTTTCATCAAAGACAAGTGTTGGGTACATTTGTGAATATAAATAGCCCCTTACATATGCATGAATATGAGTGCATGGTTGTCTATCATCGTACGTCTGTTCAGTCCTGCAAATAATAATGTGAATTATTCCCTTCATAAGCATGCATTTTGTTTTGGAAATTTTCTTCTATCAGGTGCTGTCAATTCTCTGTCGATGTGTCCTTCTCAAAATCTGACAATCATTTTTTATCTAAAGAAAACTAATTGTATAACCACCTTTTTGAAGACTTCTCTATTCAATTCCTCTTGGTTTCTATTGCTTAGTCTGACGAGGTCAACCTCATTAATTGGCTGGGAGACAAATTACTTTCCCTCTTCCATCCGCTCAATCAGAAGACTGACAAAGTAGGCGAAGGACAACAAGACCTTGACTAACCCATGCTGACAGTAGACTCATCATTTGAACAGGTACAGTGTCTGTTTTGGCCCAAAAAAAACACTCTGCCGCCTTGAGTTATAGCGCGCAACAAAGTAAATTGAAGTTGGAAATGGTTCAGGAGTGATCTATGTTTTTAGTTTTGCAGTACACATTATGAAATGTATCGACTGACACGTGATAGTGCGAGCAGTATGTTTCAGCGTGAAGGTGAGGAGCCATAGGGGACCAAAGACGTTTCCAAAATTAAACCAGCCCTTTGCCGCTGCAAGTGTTATGTCCTCAAAGCAGGATAATTTAATTCAATATGCAAGACAAAGTTCGTCAAGTATAGTTTTATTTATGTTCACAAAGTCATCACAAATATTTACTGTTGCTGGGGTTCACATAGAGGTGGAAATATATGGAATTAAGGATGAAATTGTGATTGTTGTTTTGAAGTTAGGCAAAATTTTTATATCGGGTAAAGCAGTTTATTTGTAGGGCAATTCGAAGTGCTTCACACAACCGGGGAAAAATGCATTCAAATCACATTACATTGTATAATTAGAAAAATATGTAAAAATTATGCTAAAAGAGCTGATTATAAATAAACTGATGTTCCAAACAAAGGGTATAACATGCTATTTCTGCTCTTTTTTTTTTTTTTTTTTTTTTCATTTGCTTCCGTCTAATATTCAAGCCTAAAATAAACATTAGAAAATCTTTGCACATTTTAGTTCAATTGCTAAAATATCTGATCATTCTTAGCAGGATTTTTTGTTATAGTGTATTCATTGGTTAGTTCCTAGTCACTAACATAAATTATTTGTTTTAGTTGTATACATTTATTTTATTTTATTTTTATTGAATTAAAATGCCATGTATACCATGTCACAGTTTTCCAATAATAAACCAATTGAGATTTTAAAATGCTTAAAATGTAACTTGGCATCCATTCTAAAGTATTCCGACACTACAGTCTGATAAATGCATTTACTGTCTGTGAACCAGCAGCGGGTTTGTCAATTCATCTAGTCCAATATATAAAAAGAAAGGGGTTATAATCTGTTGACAACCACAGGATAATAAAAAAGGATTGCTTGGATGATAAGAAAGTGTAAAAGACTGAAAAATATAATCTATGCATTTAAAAAGGCATTTTGTTAAGCGATAACCATGTAGAAACAACGGTGGCAGTCAACAGTTTTTCAACTCATGTTTTGAAATTGAACACAGCACCTTTTAATCTGATTTTGTTTTTTCACAGCTGTTCATGCAGATCGATGCTCTTTACCCAAATAGATTCGGGACGTGGTCCGATTATGCCAAGAAGTACTGCAACGCCCATTACAGGTACAACAACAAAACAACAATAAAAACATTCTGAATATCCCTGCACTGCACTCACACAAATATACATGGCGACAACACTAACACTTGGTCCAAAGGCGTGTGTAAAATGAGCTGGACTGAAAACATCTCACTTTGATTTTTATTTTCACATTTTCCTCAGAGTCTGCATGAATTAATGCTGCGTTCACACTTGGTCTTGCCCCAGATTTAGTTCTGGGTTTAGTTCAAGTTTAGTTCAGATTTTGATGTGGATTGTGCAACGTGAACTCAATCAAAGACTCAATCAAATACGTGAATGTAGTGTTTGTAGTATTTTATTAATCACTTAACAAAGATAAATAGAATAATAAGTGGCAAATGGTCCAAAACTCTTTCTAAAAATGTCTTATTCTTTTTTTCTTTCTTTTTTTGCTCTGCCTGGAATTTTTCACCGTGTAGCATTAAACATATATTATGTCTTTGATTACAGTTGTTTTATTGCAAAAAACAAACAAACATAAAATAAAACATACTTTGACTACCATGCTTTCTTAGGGTATGCCTCCACACAGATCTGACCTGTAACTTGTCCTGATGGTGACCCTGCATCTTTTTAAAAATGTTATTTTCTCTCATTTATTACATCAGTTGACACAAATTTGAATTAGTTTTAATCAGAAATTAGTACTATTCTACTACATTCTAATGATTAATTCCAAAAGTTTGAAATGCTTTCTTATAAACCTTGCATGTAAGAACTAACACTAACAGTTGGTCTAACGCTAAACTAAAAACATGTCACCTTGCGCTTCATTTTCACATTTTCCTCCGAGAGTCTGACGGGATAGAGATTCGACTGTACCTGACTAGTGTTTGTAGTGCTGAGTGCAGAGTTTACTTTTCCCTGGCCAGATGAAGCTGAAGTCAAGCGTTAAATGCCGATCGGCTGCCAGTTTGCCAGCGCTGATCACTTACATGTGTGAACAAACCCTTCAAATACATTGTTTTGGACGTCCATCAAAGTCTAGTGCTCAGTCAGGGATGAGCCCACAGTCATTAAGGAGACACTCTCAGTATTATAACAGTTTGATAGGCAAAAAATAGAGGTGTGAGATGCATACAAATATATACTGCATGTAGCATTGGCTTTGTGCAATTATCAGACATACCATTAGAAGGGTCCTGACTAAATTCACATCTATGCTGGACCATGAGTCTCACCCCCTGCAGGACACTCTGTCCACTCTGGAGAGCAGCTTCAGTGACCGACTGATCCACCCTCGCTGTGTGAAGGAAAGGTTTCACAGGTCTTTCCTTCTGCTGCTGTCAGACTGTATAACAAACACTGCTAGCCCTCAACACGTGCAATACTGATTTAACCATGTGCAATACTGTCATATTCATGTGCATACAACTGATGTAAACAAGAGTGTTTTATTGTGTTTACTTACTTACCATTAGTATTATTTAGTCTTATGCTAGCTATTTTTACTTTACTTTATTTTATTAGGCCCGAGCGCCACAAGCTGGCGAGAGGCCTATTAATCTCGTAAGGCCGTGCGAAGCACGGCTGCGAAAGTGCGCACGTAGTGCGCACGAAATCGAGCGCGAAGCGCTCGCCCACTTCCAAACACTCACTAACGCACTCCTCCACTCATGCACGCCCCGTGCATACTAATTAGTTGTAGGAAAATGGAACATTACCGTTGTAAACGGGCGAAGCCCGTGCAAAAGTTCGCACTAAACGAGCACTTTACATTGGGATGACGACCGCGAAGCGGTCGTCATCCCCATATAAAGCACTCATTTGCGCTAAGTAGCTCACGAATACGTTCCCCATCTCTTGCATGTTCCGTGCATATAAGCATGTAATGCAAAAATTGAACATTATTACTGTATAGAGGGCCAAAAACACAAAGTGGGCGGAGCCCACTCAAAATTATCGAAAGTACCCGTCAGTGACCAGGGACCCACACCATGAGGTAGGAAAGCGCGAGCGCTTTCCGAAAATGTATAGTTTATGATATTTGAAAAATGGGAAACATTGTTTTCGCATCGGAATATTATTCTTTCTTTCTTTCTTTCTTTCTTTCTTCTTCTTCTCGGGACCAACCCCCCTATTTTTCACCCAGTGAACATTGACGAAAAGTCACAAAAATTTGCACACCTCTAAAAATCGTGCCTCTCTACATTCTGGCTATTTCCCTTTTCTAAAATAAAAAAAATTGGCGCGTCAGCGCCACCAAATGTACCAAAAATGCATTGAGAGATGGGAAATGACCCAAAAAAAATCTGATCGTAGAATCATGAAATTTGGCGCAGAGGTAGATGGTGACAAGAGAAGTAAAAAATATTATTACGGCAACGCCGTCCCCCGAACCAAATGTCGGCCATATTGCTTCAAAAATGGCTAAACATGACTTCGGAGTCTTTCCAAACGTCGTACTTTTACGAACTCCTCCCAGGGCGTTGGCCCTAAAAAGCTGAAATTTGGTGAAAATGCTACTGAGGAGTGGGACATCAAAAGTTATCCAAATTACATTGATACCTCTCACGGTCTCTGTGCGGCGAAGCCGCAAACTGTAACTAAAATTTCAGAAATCTCCCATATTTAAAATTTCTGCCGTTTGCGCAGATAAAGTCCGAATTGCGTCAAATTAGAATCAGTTGTTAAACTCTTTGCCCTAAACCTACTTGAAGTGAAATAAATTCATTTGGCGCCACAGCGCCCCCTACAGATTTTATATGGAGGTTAAATGTTTAGTTTTGCGAAATTATATGAAATTTGACACACAACTCAATTTTAGCATCCCCATCAAAAAAGTCAATGAGACCCATGTCATAATTGTTATGGCGTTGCCGTAACGATGACCGAAACCTCCCATGTTATTCCAATGGGGCCAGAACATGTTTACACTTTAGACTTTCACAAACTCCTCCCAGGGCGTCAGCCCTATTAACCTGAAATTTGGTGAGACTCATCTTCAGGACCATCAAAAGTTATCCACATTTTCATTCAAAGAGTCACGGTGTCTGTGCGGCAAAGCCGCACATTTTGCCAAGAATTCAAAATAAAATTGCTTTTTGATGGTAAAACAAAGGGGAGAACATGTGACAGCGTCACAGATTCAGCAGTAGGCGTGATAAAAGGACAATTGGGGCGCGTTAGCGCCCCCTCCTTTTGCGGCGTGGCGGC
The DNA here is from genome assembly GCF_026437365.1 of Eucyclogobius newberryi. NCBI lineage: Eukaryota > Metazoa > Chordata > Actinopteri > Gobiiformes > Gobiidae > Eucyclogobius > Eucyclogobius newberryi. Next base: position 13,543,804 of record NW_027315723.1, on the reverse strand, counting down.
GGCGTGGCGGCGTGGCGAGGGCCGATCATTGCCGCTTGCGGCTATATTTTTATTATTATTATTATTATTATTATTATTTTATTGTTTTATTTTTATCTTTTATCTTTTTATTTTATTTTATTTATCTATTTCCCCCCCTCCATTCCCTATTAAGATATGAGAGGAGTTTTGTTAAGAGTTTTTTGTTTTGTTCATAAGAGTTCTTCTATTTAGAGTGTTCTGTTTTTTTTAACTTCCTATAAGTTATCTGTCCTTTCCTTCTGTATCTACTGTGTTGTAACAACGAAATTTCCCCATGTGTGGACATTAAAGGATTATCTTATCTTATCTTATTATGACCAAACTTCGAGTATAGGACCAGACTTTAATAGGATCAGTATTCACATTTTTGAAGGTCACAGAAATGCACCTTTTTTTGTCGGTTTTATTCTAGCACATCTGTTCTTCACTTCACCTTTTTGTGGTCATACTGTTATGGCCTATTCAGATATACACCTCATGTCCGCAGACTAGTAGCTTAAAGTTGATTATGAACAATCCACCGCCAATCGAGTGTGAAGAATTCTGGCAGAGGCTTGTTAAGTTTGCCCTCAGCCAACATGGAAGCTAACCAGGCTTTGTTTAGCAAGCCAGTTCTATTCTAAACTCCATTTGGCTGATGAGTTGTGAAAGTTTGAGTCGCAGAGTTTTTTAGCGGGTAGACTCTCTTCCCTGGCCATTAAGACACTAGATTTGGACAATAGCTTCTCGCTGTGCAAAGTGCCCTAAAGCAAAAAAGAGCAGATCCCCGGCTGCTGCACAGAGGGAGAGATGGAGGAGGGAGAGCGGAGGAGCCAGGCATGTCCCAAGTGGGAATGTTAAAATGTGTTTAACTATTCTACCAGGCCATTAAATAAGTATGTTTGTGCTCTAATTTTCTACTGTCGAAATGAGCAAGAGGCAGCAGCCGCTTACAGTCGTAATCAAATTAGTAGTGTGAATGTTGAGTCAGTGGGAGTATTTAATGGTAACTTTTTTTGTGAAATACATTATAAATACCGGTAAGCAACTTTTCAGCGCTTATGTTCGTGCAAATACGGGGTTCCTTGTGACTCCTGTATCCGCTTTGGCCGGGCCGTGTTCTACATAAATAAACATTTCTGACGTCATTATGCAAATTTATTCATATTAAATTAATTCAAGATTTACACCTTCGGTAATCTAATTTCCAGAGTACTCTAATTTCACAGCTGTTATGATTTATTTTCCAGTAGTAGTCCAGTATAATTTCCCTAATAATAAGGTAGGGATGATTTTCCTGGTAATCAGATTTCTCAGGTGAACCAAATTCACTTAATATAAATCTGATTTCTTGTAATCCAATCGGATTATCCAATTTCGGGTAGTACTGAAATCATTGTACCGAAGAAATGGGTAAGAATGTGTACTTTCCTTTTGTTAACCGTATATAAACCCATGTAAATGAGTAATTGCAAGCTATGCCATACTGTGGAACATTCCAAGCAAAGCAATCACATCTCCTTGTAGACTTTCCATCGGAAAAGCCCTTTTAACACGATCAAAAGAATAAATACAAAATAAATATCGCCTAACATGACACTCATGGCTCTGTTGAAGATGCACACACCCTAAACGTTCCTTTGTATTGGACAGCATCGTTATCGCCATCTGAATACCCAAATCGTCTCAACATTTTCTAAATTGATTGACAAAATGAGTGCTTCCTTACTTTATATCCTATTGTAATTGCCTAACTGTTGCTGTAACTCCTTTTGTGCGCAGGTATTTCGGGAAGCGTCGGCAGTGGGACTGTCGCGGAGCCTCAAACCTGGACGAGCTCCACAGACAGCTGAGTCAGATCATGATCCGCAGACTCAAACAGAACGTCCTGACACAGCTGCCTCCCAAAATCAGACAGAGGATTCCGTTCGACCTGCCCAAGGAGGCCGCCAAGGTACACTCGTATTATTTTCAAATCGTGAAAGGAGAAAGTTGGTATTTAAATCCGTCAAACTTATTCCTATCGCTCACAAACTATTTGGCACATCGCTACACTTCACACGCATGAATATTTGGGCTTTTCGGACAGTGAAGCGAAGCAGGGGTGGGCCACCATCACTCGGCCAACACGCTCTCGTCCCAAAACCAGGATTGCAATTGAAAACAAGATGTCGATTTTGTCACAAATTGCTTCTTTTACAACATAATCTATGAAGAAAAAACTAAACTCACTCATATGCAAGAATACATAATAAAGATGAGTACAAAGCCTTTACTTAGTGATAATGTCTTTCACTATTTTATTTCTTTATTTATTTGCTATGGACAACAATTGGACGAACCAGATGCATTTTATTTTTCTCATTTTTAACACCTGTCCAGAACAATTCAATAGTATTTTAAATGGGCAAAGGTCAAGCAAGGCACTATTCTCATATTAAACACAATATCAACAATGTGCGGGTTTGAAGCCGGCTCTTGCTGCAGCGTCCTTCCCTCTCTTGTCCCATCTCTCGCTAAACTGTCCAATAAATCCTACAGGTCAAACAATCTTAAGCAATAAGCAGCCAAACTATGTTAAGCACCTTTGATGGAGCCCTGTATGGTGGCTGCTGTTGTGCTTTACAAAATACATAGACATCATATAAACGGATAATGAAATTGCTTGTTGATGTGCAATTTCGATTCACTCCACAGTGCATATTTTAAACACATCCTGGAGCATTTACATTTGAGCGAAGACTAAAATATGAACTGCTAAATGAATACAAGAATCACATGCGTGTTTGTTGAGGCAGGCGACGTGGGCGAGAGAACTTTAGAGAGAGCTAAAACCGAGCCGCCCACGCCCACACGGCTAACATGACATTTATTTTAGAGCTGCATCCACAAGAAATCAAAGCAATATACTGCCACTTCATCCGGGCTCAGGCTAATGTTAAGTTCATTTTAAAATAACTGCGGTTGAGTCTGTAATTAAATTTTATTAATAAACCAAAACATCAACCGTTTCAGAAAAGGTTACATGTGATTTTTTTTTCTTTGCTAAAAAAGAACGATATTGTAACTGGAACAGGAGAACTTTACTTTGCATAGAATGTTCACAGCATTGAACTGAAACATTAAAACGGGACAAATTACTGGTTAAATCTGTGGAGAGGCAAGCCCACTCACAGGAAGTATACATGTATTTCAAGATGTTTCTAAGCAATAAAAACACCCAAAATGCAAAGATTCCATGTACAGCAATAACACAATACAAGCAGGTGGCCGACTCCGCAATATCTGAAATATTAGACATTGCCAAATTATGACATTTTTTAAACCTGCAGTTACTAAAGGAAAATGTGCATTGTTTACAATTAGGTTGATTTTATTTAGTTCGGTAATGATTTATTCATTTATGTTGATAGGTTGTTAGTTATGTGCAGTACTAATTTATTTCAGTATTTTGACCAAGACCAAATTGTTTTATTAATATTATATTCATTGTGCTTTTTAGCTCAGATTTACCTGGGCTACCAATAAAAGTGGAGAGCAGCGTAAACAAATGTCTACTGTGATTTTAATCAAGTTAATTTTAACAAAGCCTAATTTTTGCAGATTTGCAGAAACACCCTGACTACTTGACAAATGTACACAAGCGACTACATTATATCAACGACATCTGTTTGGCAGCTGCTCGTACGTTAACAATACAATGTTAGCCAATTCTTTAGATGTGTCAGAAAAGATGCATGTTGCGTAGCTAAGGATAGGGTCGTTTGTTGCTTCATTGGCCAAACAACAGCCGGTATTTTCATTAATTACTTCCCGTGTGCTCATACGCCAAACATTAGGAAACCAATTTCAAGAAACAGCGTGGTTCTGTAGCTGTAAACTAATGAAGGAGTCAACACGTCACTGGAAATGTATTCTGTTAACCGTAAATGCATATTTATATGAGCTGGAGTGTATGTTAATGAGCAAGTCATTTGAGTATTAAAAACTGAACAACAAGAGGATACTGCTGCCGTTCAAGTTCATCATATAGCCACAGCATTTCCATAAACTCCATTCACAACTACAGGTGCCATTTTACACTGCCTGACCAAGAAAAAGGTCTCCACAGAAAATAAGGGCACACGCTCTAATATTTGGTAGACTTTGATTACAACACACATTCTGTGGCATCGTTTCGATAAGCTTCTGCAATGTTAAAGATGTATTTCCATCCAGTGTTGTGTACATTAGTTCCATGCTTCTCCTTAGAAGTTTTCTCTGCTTGATGCAAATGATTTGACCCTTCTCAAACATACAGAAATATTTTTATTCTTAGTGTAGTACAATTTGATTTTATTGACTAAAATACTGTATTAGTGTGAGTCTCGTGCCTCGATACTAACATTTCTACTACCGGTAATAATAAATGCTTCCATTTTAATCAAATAGAATTTCAACAACAAACAACAAAATAGCAGTTTCATCAAGAACAAGCCAATTTAAAAAATATTCAGGAAAAAGCAATTTTGTCCAAACCTGGATCACGCCAGATTGATCTGTGTCTCACTCTGAACTGAGTTCTTCACATGAACCAATCTGGGAAGGCTCTCGCTGAAATCTGTCAAGATGTTAAAAAAAAACGTTGTGCTGTGAGTGTTTGAGCACACCTATGCCAGGCTCCAAGTGCAGCCGGCCGCAGTGTTGTGAGTTTGAATCCCAACTCCCCAGTTTACTGCATGTTTACTGCATGTCCTCCCTTCTCTCTCATCCCCATTTCACACACTGTCCTTCGGGGGGGGAAACTACGGGCTAAAAAAAAAAAAATACCTTCACGCTGATTGGTCAAAGAGTCAATACAGCGGAAGAAGCAGAAACATCTAAATTCTTTCAAATCCAGCGTCCTCACAGTCCTCTTTCTCATCCACAATGTACAAATGTCCATTTTGTGCACGTTTGAAAAACAAAATAGTCTGTATTTCTCCTAAAATAGGCTGAAGTACAGATGTCGGAACCACCATGTTTGGTTTTTGTTTGGGTTATTTTGACTTCCACCCAAACCACAATGCTGCTCTGTGATTGGTTCCTGCAGGCCCTAAATGCCATGTGATTGGCCCGTCTACCACTGGTGCGGACTGCAAGCGAATCAGCGGGAGACTAACGAGATGGATTCTCAAGAGTTTGTAAACTCCCAAAAATCACAAGAATTCATCTTGCGGGGAAAGTTAATTTGGTCCTAGTTATGTGATTTATATTTTTTATATAATGAAAGTAGTTTTAGTATTGATTTGTCTTGGTATTGATTTCCCCCCCACCAAGCCAACTATAACATTGCATTTTACAATAGTTTAAATTTCACCTGACTTCGAAAAAGGCACAATACTCAATACTGATTTTCAAACCACGAAAGGAGGACTTTGGTATTTAAATCCAAACTTGTTCATAGCTGCCACAAATCCTTTCACAAATTGTTACTATTCACTTGAATTCATTTTTAACAACTATTTTCATAAAGAGAAGTGAAATGTGTTTGTACTTGGGGTTTCAAAAGATAAATAAAATAGACAGTGCGCAGTGGTCTGATTTGGTCACAAACTGCTTTTACAGTAAACTCTCTGGGGTAAAAATATATATATATATATGCTCATTTTAATGACGAGATTAAATTCAGGAATCCCAGTTTTAAAACACTTTGACGTAACAGAGGGAATGTCCCACTAAAAATAATGTAGTTCATTTAATGTTAGTACGTCTTGTCAAAACTATTAAATAAAGATCTAAATTGTCCTTTTTAATGGCGTTTTTTCTGTAAATATGTTCTCAAATGAGTCATTTTGATACACATTTTAGTATTGATTTGATTCTTTTTTTTTTTTTAGACCGCTCTATTTTACAACCAATCAAAGGTCTTGGACAACAGACTGAAATGATGATAATTTGGCTTTTAATATAATAAAGTGCATAATTCCACAGGTTTTGGTCCTTCACTGCGGTTACCTCCCAATCAGAATTAGCCACTATCTCTACAATAGCCTCACAGTGGCTTTTGTCTTGAGTTTGTATCATATCAGCAGCAGCAGCAGCAGCAGCAGCAGCAGGAGCGCAATGGAAAAACACCACAAGAACTCGTTTTCGGCTAATTACGCACAAAGCCAGCGTCCCGAAAATGACACGACAACAAAGGAAAGCGAGAGGGAAAAAAGTGATGATGCAGGTTTTCTCCCCAAATGTTAAGGGAGGCGTTAATTGGAGGACTAAATATGGTCAATGTTCCTACACATTGGCACCAATTAGACCAAGGGAAAAAGTTCACGTCATTTTGTACTTTTTTTTTTTTTTACTATTCCTCTCTTAGCTACAACGAGCTGAACCAACAACCTCCACCGCTGAGATCATTTGTCTTTGGGGCCCAGACAATAAAGGCGTCCGTGGCTAGCCAGGCTTTTGAATTTATGTTTTTGCTGTTTCGGTAATGAGGGGAAAGAATAGGCGGACGTGTCATCTCAAATGGAGTGTTTTTGAGAAAGCAGAGGCTATTGTTGTGAGGATGGACAACAAGCACTCAAACCATTCAGGGACATAAAAGCTTTTGCTGACTGTATTTCCAGAGTTTAAACCTAGAAAAATACCTAGTAGTAGTAGTAGTAGTAGTAGTAGTAGTAGTAGTGGTAGTGGTAGTGGTGGTGGTGGTGGTGGTGTTGGGAGGAGGACTACACATGAATGTTTACTGTTAATATTTAATGTAAATAGAAAATCCAAATACTAGTAGTCAAAGTTACATGAGTAATAGTTTTACATTTGGTCAGCAATTATAATGGGTGTTCTAATTGAGAAATATTTAGTATTTCTAATATGATTCCTTTTTTGAAATGTTGTTGACAAAATGTGTTTCTGACAGAAGTTATACAGTTTTATCAATAGGAAAAATGATCATGTCGAGTACTTCCATTAGAGTTTAGCAATAGTTGTGGACAGAATAGAGATCAAAGCTGTAGAGTAAGATATTGTAGCACGAATAAGATATTTATGTCCTAAGCCCACCAACCATTCTTTTTCAACAAGGTAAAATGCTACAGCATGTGTTCATACAGTTCCTCCTCTGGTGTCCACACGCTTTCAGCTAGGTCTTGTACGCTCTCTCATTTCACTGCAAAATGAACGCTTTTATCTCTCTCGCTCAGACACTTTTTATGCCCCACCTGCCCTTTACGTTTCAAGCACTGCCCTTTCGTCAATGAGTCTAGCCATTCAGCAAATATCACTGCGGGGGGAGCGTTTACCCGCCATTTTTCTCCTATTAAAATAATTGCTCTAAAATTTTAATCAGTGGAAGGGCGTGTTGACACAGCAAAACATTTAAGAAATATGAAAGAAATACTGTTTTGTAAATCATTTAATTTGGACTGTATATTTATGTACGGTATCCCTGAATTATGATCAATTAATCTATATTCGTCCACTAAATCTTTACTATTGAAAGATTGGCACGATAACTAATTAAAATATCAACATTTCAATTCTCACTGCTGTTTTTGTCCCTTTTCTACATTAGATTGCCACAGTAACACAATATTTACTAATTATTGAGCCATATTTCCTGATTTTTATTGTTGATTTTATTGTTTATTCAGGTAACGCTTTGCAAAACAACCTAAAAACAAACATCATTTCAATAGGCTGCAGTTTCTTTACTGCTGCGTCCTTGACTATGACAAGGTTTGAAATGGTAATGATGTATCTAAACGCTCGAGACGCAGCTTTCATGTTTTACTGCAAGTCTGAGAATACAAGCTGTCCTCCCCATTACACCACATAAATGAGGCTTTTTCTCTGCTGCCTTGTAAGTCCTGGTTAAGTTCTGCTTTTGTTCTGGTTTAAGCTCAATTTAGTTCTGGTTTAACATGGATTTTGAATTGACTTGGATTTAGTCCTGGTTTAGCTATACTTTGATTCATGTTTTGTTTTGTTTTTCCGTCCTGGTTTTGTTCTGATTGTGTCCTGGATCCTCACTAGTTTTAGTTCTAGTCCTGAATCAGACTAGTCTTGGTGTAACCCAGATAAACTATTAGTTTTAGTCCTACCAAATATTAATATGAATATAAATGGCAAGGCAGGGTAAGTTTATTTATGAAGCATGGTTCAAAAACGGGCTTCAACTAATAATTATCTAGCAGTTAATCTGTTCAATTAATTGATTAGTTGTTTAAGGTCACAAAAGGCCAGGGTAAATGAGATTATTAGTACACTCGCTCCAGCTAAAGAGAAGGTGAAGCCGCTTAAGAACATGCTGGAGAACAGAGTTTTCATCAAAAACCCCAAATGTACATATTTTCTCTCTTTGGTGTATAAATAACATCTCGATTACTATATTAGTTGTTGATTATTTCAATAATTAGTTAGTTACGATTAATCGATTCACTTGTTTCTGCCCTTATTCGTACACAAAGTCATTCAAAGTTCAATTCAGTTCCATCACAAACAAATGAAAACAGAAATGATTATATTTAAATTAACTTGCAGACGAGACTGACAGCGTCTGCTCAAACAGTGGCAGAGGCCCGTCTCACATAATCACAGTTCTTCTCTACTCCTCACTTATATACGTATACGGTGCATTCTTACTCGTGAAGTAGCGTCTTTTTTAGCTATAGCGTGGCCATATGTTTCACAGTTCCACTCCGCTTGATATGCAGCGCCGGAAAAACGTGTTAAATCCGATGGAAATGTGCAGTTTTCGTGGCGTTGTCGAACTAGAATTTAATTAGACAAGTTCACAAATTTCAACAAAATTGTATTAGCAATATCAACCCTTCTAATTGAATAACACCAACAAAGATAGGCCATATTTAATGCCACACTGTGAATCATTCCAGGCAAAGCAATAACATCTCCATGGAGACGAGCAAGTGCAAGCGGCGGACCTTCTACCAGAAATATCACTAAATAATGTATGGACAAGTAAAAGTACCTCCTAACTTTTTCCTGTGCATTGGAAATTCCAGTCGCCAGCAGAGGGCACAAAGTCTTGCTCTCTTTTGGTACTTTGAGCAGTGATGAGCTCAAATAAGTTAATAACAATAGCTGCTAGGCTTTAAGTTGCTATGCATGTTAGTGGAGACATTTTCCAAAATGCATACATTTAGAGTTTAAATTATCAATTTTTTTTATTCAATTAACAATACCATACTTTCACTACTAATTTTGTAATATTTCTTATTACACATCCACAGCATGTTATTGCCATTTTGATTTTGTAAACTTGTGTAAACTTGTAATCTAGCCTTTTGTTAACTAAATACAGATTACTTTCGATTGCAAATCCACTCTCTTGCTTGTTAAGTTTATACTTCATTACCGTTAAAAATACTCGTCTCAACCCGGGGGAGGCTTATGCGTAGAGCTGCTAATTGCCCAAGCTTGATGATAAATACCTTTAACCTAGATGCCTCAAAACATCTTATTTATGAAGACGGCATACGTTATCGCTGTATCCCTCTCCTCCTCCTCTTCTTCCTCCTCCTCCTCTCCTCCTATCCCGCCTTTAAATACTCTTGGCCAATCACCTTGAGAGCATGCGGCGCCTCTTTGATTTATCGTCCCGGGCCGCCTGCTTTTCCATCTTCGACCCCGGCTTGTCACATACGGGCTATAATTGGGCGACGCGCGTGACCCACCTAACACAAGCTGCAGTGTAGAAAGTAGGGGGGGAGGAGGGGGGGTACGGGGAGGGGAGGGCATCCTTGGGAATTCACCATGCTACATTTCTCTTTTGGCTTTTCTCTGTTCCAAGTAAAAGTAGGACACCATGCCTTACCATTAATTGTTTTGCCCTTTATATCTCAAAAAACAGAGGGAGAACAAATGAACGAGTGCGCGAAGAAAGGAAGGAGGGGATGGAGGAGAGGAAAAGTAGGGTTTATAAATGGTGATTTTGGGCAATGCTAATGCTGTGCAAGGTTTTTATGGTGTGTGTGTGTAGTTCAAGCCATAATTTAGTAGAGAACATTTTATTCCTGGTTTAGAATTAGTTAACATTTAGTTGGTTTAGCTTGGTTTATTCCCAGTTTAGTTTGGGTTTAGTCTTGATTCAGTCCTGGTTTAGTCCTGGTTTTTACAAGTTTAATTCTGGTTTAGTCTTTATTTAGTTCTGTTTAGTTTCGGTTTCGAATCCTGGTTTTGTTCTGGTTTTGCCCCCAGTTACTTTTTACCCATTACTAGAAAATAACATATTTAGTCCAAGTTTGATTCTTTGTCCAATAATACATTTGATTTGTTTGTTTTTGAAATATTCGCCTCATGATATAGTCTGGATAGAAAATGTAATAATGGTCCTCCCACTAAAGGTCTTAAACCAGAATTTAACAGATACTCTTGGTTATCTCTTGTTTAGTCCTAATATAGAGTTTAGCCTTGGTTTAGACCCAGGACAGTTCTGGTTTCTTTCATCATGATTTTGCTCTTAAGATGAACTGCAGTCCTGGTTTAGTCCGGCTTTAGCCTTTGATTTAGTCCTGTTTCTAGTCTTGTTTTCATGTCAGTCCTATCTAAGTCCTTGCACAGTCCCCATTCCCGTTTTGTCCTGCACACCTCAAACACCACACACTTCAAATGAACCCGTAAAGGACAAACGCAGCAAAGGGAAATAGGACGTATCCCATTTCCTCACCATCTCTCCTCGCTCTTTTTATTTTACAGGAGGCGGCATCCAGTTTCGCAGAGTGGGAGCGCATGATGAAGGGGATGGGGTCAAAGGGCGTTGCCGCGGACAACTCCTTCGCTGAGGTCATGGGGCTGGTCACACAGATGTACAAGCAGACCGCCATCGCAAAGGTAATGAGGGAGCAGGTGGTACAAGCATGGATCTCACTTCCCCCCGGGGCACGTCATTGTAACTGCACTGACATGACACAAAGATGAATTGATTTGACAGTACTGCAATTAAAATGATTGGTCAAAGGAATATATTATTATGAACCAACAATTATGTGGTTAGAAATGTTGCATATAATAGACTGGTTTGCTGGTGGTTGACGAAGCTTGATCGTTTCTACGGTTCTTAAATGTAAAAAACAAACGTAATAACAAAAATGCCTGATTTAGTGATACAAATGTTGGACTGTTGTGATAACTATTAACAATTCAAGACTAAATATTTTACATTGTGAGCGGTCCTACAAATGATGTTAATAACTCCAAACACTGCTTGCAACCCAATTATGATACTTGGTGTACAAGAGATTTGGAGGTCTGTTATTTCTATTTTAGTCCTCGCTTCATCTTGATTTAGACCTGATTTTGTCCTTGAGTAGTTCCTCATTATAATACACTTAGTATTATAATGTACTTTGGTTTAGAATTGGTTAAGTCCAGGTTTGGAATCAGATTGGTTGATTTGAATAGGCCAAACCGAATATTTGAAATATTTGTCCCCTATACTTTTAAGTATTCAGTATTATTTTTAACTGTTCTGGTGTGTGTGCCTGGATTGACACAGTATGGTATTAAACTTATCCATCGTGCATTTAAACAATTACAGGTGGTTTTAATGCTGAAAAAAACATGCTTTCTTACCATGAGTAGAGTCCCCTCTTCACAGACCTGACCTGTAACACTAATGCATCCAGCAGCATAGCCAGACATAACAAATGCCCATTATGTTTGAAATATGTAAGCAGAACTAAGATGTATCACTGCTTTACATAAGTTAAAATAACCCCTGTCGTTATCTAACATCATATTCTGCATAATCTGTTTCATAAAGTTTACCGGGGCTTTTACCTGACCCTAATCACTTCAAGCTAACTTCAGCAGAAAACCCTATTGGCTGCTCCTATCTGAAGTGAAGTTTTTCTAAGTTGTTGTCCGACACTTTGCATTGATCTAGGCCAGTGATGCTAAAACTGTCCAGGCCTCCCCAGTGGGACCCAAGGCTCTGCACTACAGGGAGGGAGGTCTGAATGATTAAGCAAGTGGCACCAATAAGAAGGCTGTATATGGCTGATGTGAAGATGTAAGTACTTTTCTTAAATAGCTACAGCATTTGTCTATAGTAAAAATCAACATAAAGTAGTTAAAGTAATAACGGAAGTAAGTGAAACGGAATGGTAAGGATTAATAGTTGTGGGGGTAGAAGTATTACGAGTTGCGTTAAAAGTATAATGGGTAAGATACGTGTGTTTTTTCATTTTGCAATGTTAAAGTTGTACTATCCTAGTGAAGAAGTCCTTCTTTCTGTTCAAATGAGGGTTTTGAGGTTTATTAGGTCTTCGAACTCACATTCATGTATTGAAAACAAAGAGATCACACAACTATCCAATTTTGGGGCAATTCTCGAGTGTTTTTTTCTAATCACAACTGCTTATTTGTAATGCATGAAGACACCTCCTTTGTAAATATCTTTGTACCGTTCAGAATGAAATACTATATGATTTCTTTTAACTCAGATTCATAAAGTTTAATGCTTTGCCCGTTGATTCTGCAGTAGGAACGTCAAAATGATTTTGCTAATCGTGATCATTTAGGTCAAAATATAACTGTAAGAACTATGTGACTTTTTTACAACCAAAATTCAGTGGTTTTAATTCAAACTGTCTTACTAAAAAGTACTGTTTTATCTGGCTGTCATTTTGTCACATTTACTTTATTTTGTCATTCAGACAGTTCTATTTAGTAAAGCTGGTCGCAAACTTGAGAAGTGGTATTGTGTTAGACAAGATTTCACACAGTCTTTGTAATCGTGAATAAAATTGTATATTTTGACATTCCTATTCACCAGAAAACTCTATTCTCTCTGTCTTTCTTTCTCTTTTATTCGTAAGCCGCCATTGTTGCTTTGAAACAAAGGGATCCTGCATTGGTTGAATCACCCTTTTTTCAGAATATACGGTTCAGGGCTATACGTCTCTTAAAAAAAGTAATCAAAAGTGTATGTTATCTATATTTTACAGAGTATGTTTTAGTATTTGTGGTACGGTGTGAGTTGGTAATTAGAGGTAATAGTAGCAGATAGTTGTGGTACTTTTAGTTGAAATTGTAGCCCGTATGCAACTACCATGTAGCTGGCCTGCTTTAAATTAACTTTACAGTTGCATAAAGAAACTCGTTTGAACTCATTGGATTTGATATATCAGTGTGGGCACAATGTTCTGAACTCTGTGACCAAACCACTTTTCACAAACAAGAGCAAGACCTCGGGGGGAAAAACATCAAATAAATATAATATAAAATCATCTCCATGGTAACAGCCCTATAAAGGCGCCGTCACCAGTGGAAGCACTTAGACAAAGTAGGGGAGTTATAACTGCGGTATTATTTAGCTGCGTCCAGCCAAGGCATGATTACACCTTATCTCCAAGTTACAACCGAAATAGCATCTCCGGCGAGGTGTTGCTATGGAAACTCGGGTTCTCTCTCTCCTCGCTGGGTTTTAAAGACATTTATATCTTTTTTATTTTAATGAGAGGAAAATAAGCAGTGTTGCAATATGTGCATCAGAGAGAGTTGCCGGTGAGAAGACCGGGTGTTGGGGATTCAACATGTAAGATTGAAAATGTTTGATGGAGAAATGTAAAGGAAATTCACATTACGTTCCACAGTATGGCATTGAGCATTCACTTATCTATCTCCATAGACACAAACAAATGCAGCATTGTTACACTAAATTAGCTCTACTTTTGCATCCAACTGTAAAATGCACTTTTCCTTTGTTTCGTGGTATTCATGTTGATCTATACATTCTGTCAATAGTGTTGCACTTTCTCAGTTGCTCTTATCATTCTTAAGTAAATAATTGATCTAAATATATCAACCTGCTCTCATTATGTGGCGCGTTTGAGAGCCGACCCTCCTCTCAATTAGGCGTCAGCCCTTTAGCGTGCACAGGCTGGCCCCGGGGTTAACTAAGACCGGAGATAAGCACCAAACGCAATCATCGACAAGGCTCTTTCTCTCCTCACGACTCCGCGGCTCTGTGGAGGTTTCCTGATTGGATTTGTGCTCACTTTAGCCTAACACTAAACCTGTTTTTTTAATCTTAATCCTGTCTGCCCACTGACCAAACACTAAAACCAATTCTTGCATTCCCTCATCTTATAAACACACAAACACGCACAAACAGACAATTGGGACTAAACTGGGACTAGAAGGATACTGGAACAGGACCAAACCAAGTCTACACCAGGACCAAATCGGGATCAAACCAGGACCAAAGCAGGACCAAAGCTTGACTAGTGTGAACACAGCCTTCGACACACTAGATATAGATTTTGCAAATGGTTTTAATTGGTTAAGTGTGAACAATTTACTTCAAATCTATTTTATATATGTGTATATATAAATAAACGTAGGTCACTGCTTTAGTCCTGCAAATATTTCTTATTTAGTCTTGGATCAGTTCTGGTTCAAACCATTTCTCTATGTGCTTTTTTATTTCTCAGTCAAGAACAATATATTTTTCCTGTATAGATTTTCAAAGTGTAATGTTAAAGGTACGTGTGAACGTTGAAGTTTGTGTAGGAAAAGTGCTGTTTCAGACCTGGTTTAGAGTTGTTTGATCTTGCTGGGTTTACTTCTGTTTTTCTACATGTTAAATCCATGCATTTAGTCCTGGGTTTGTCCAGATTTAGTGCTGGTTATGTCCATGTTCAGTCCTCGTTTAAGTTAAGGGTATTTTATGGTTTAGATTCTGTTTCAAAATATCTACCTTGTCACATTTGCCAGTGAGAACAAACACCTTGGAAGAGGTCCATGCTCTCAACATACATTTCTTTGAACAATTTTAAATATTTTTGTAGAATTATCCACATTTTTACACACAATCTCTTGACAGCAGTGTATAGCACCATAGCCTCTTTCTTCCTAGTACCCTCCTCCTTTGCCAGTCCTGCTTTTGGCCACCGATCAACCAGGAAATAAAAAAAACACATCTTTGGGTTATTTTTGTTGCCTTAACCACCAAGCATCTGCTCCCAATTACCCAGAGAGGACAGCTCTGATGCCGGACTTTAAAGCCAGCTAACACCACGTTCACTTCACACAGGCTGGAAGTTTGTATCGCACTAATTAAACTCAACGGAAAGGAAAAAATTGTGCGCGCATAAAGCCAAACCATCAGTAATGTGGACCCCCCCAGAGGAGATCAGAGCTGGGGGTCGTGACGATGACACTGACACATATTAGCAAACGCGTTGGCTAATTACCGGCCCAGCAAAGGCAGAGGTTTTACCCCTCTTCTCGTGCAGATGTGATGGGTGCGGAGATGGCAGGATTGCGGGGGTGGAATGCACAATGTTGTCCTCTGAAAATGGTGGAGAAATATTCAAAATACAAAGAAGGATAATGATTGCAATAATATAAAACCAGAGTAAAAGGTAGCCAGATTCATTAAGTTTAATAAAAACAAGTTTTAATAGTGGATCTTCTTCTATTATACATTTTTTTCTTCTTGCTTTTAATTGTGCAATAATTGCTTTAAATGTTGCTTGTCAGTGAGGGGATAAATACAAGACAGAAAGTTGAATGTGATACTGTGGAACATTCTAAGTATAGGATAAACATCTTCTTGAGACAAACAGGGGATCGACCCGCCGCAAGAAAAGTTACACAGTGCACAGTGACCCTCTGCACAAGGGGACACAAGTAGGAAGGTGCAAGTTTACATATTACTTTTTACACTATAAACAGCCAATGTGTGAACCTGCTGCCACCCAAAGACTCAACAAGCTGTTGAGAACTTCAAAGCACAGTGATATACAGTATCCAAAGGTTTCAGACTGGGCAAAAGAAGCCGCAGATGCACAAGACGGACACAGGATTGGAAACTTTTGATTTGAAAAAATATGTTCAGCTTCAAACCTTTTTTAAAGAAAAAATATCTAGTTTGAATACAGACATTGGTAAAAAATAGTAATACTGAGCCTATTGTTATTATTTGGACTTACTCTACCTTTTTTAATTATTTGGTCATAGATTCAATGAAAATCGTATTCAAGTAAAGATGCCACAGCCCAGGGTAGATTTACATATTTAGCCCTAAAAGGTAAAATAAAAAGCTATTTAAGGACCAAAAAGCCTTATTATGAGGCTACCCCTGTCTGTTTGCTGTAACCCGACTCAACATTTTTCAAGTGGCTTGGTCGGTCGGTCGGTCGGTCGGTAAATTCTTATTTTTTTTTATTTGGAGGCAAAAAAAAAAAGATCCAAATTTTGCAATTTTTTGACTTTGAGTGACCGCAAAGGGTCAGGCTTCAACAGTCAATGACGGAAAACGTCTCGATCAACCCGATCGGGAGACTAAATCTCCCGATTTTAAGAAGATATTTCAATTGACCTTTTGTATGCCATTATCCTATATTTTGGTAGTGAAGGCGAGCGGGGGGAACATGCAGGGGCCACTGGCGCCGCCATGTTTGTGATGACGCTGCTGGGCGTGTTTCAATCCCAGAATGCGTTGCACTAGTCAAATTTAAATCACGCCACACCATGATAGAGAACGGCATGAGCGATGGCTAGTTCAGTGGCGCTGAGGAAACCAAACCAACTTGTATAAAGCCATATAGATTCCATCCTGCATGGTCCGTGCCATTCAGATGCATATGAAGGACCGAATGAAGATGCACATGCGTTGCACATGCACATGCGTTGCACAGTGCAATATTAGTCCTTTTGAGATGAAAGATGGGTCTACCAGCGCTATAAAAATATTTGACTCAGCGCTTTAGTCCGGTCGGTGAGTCGGCGAAATAATTGAAAAATAAAATAATTCGGCGTTTTTTAAATAAAATGCTGATATTTTTTTTTCAGTCAGCTAGTTTTATACCAGGTCGGTCGGGTTACGGCAAACAGACACATTATTTTGCTCAGCCTGTTTATTTAATGTTTATTTAATTTTTTCCAGCATTGCCCCTAAAAATGTATATTAAAAAATAAAAACATTATTGCTTAGTTAACCTGCAAATTTGCTATAGGAAGCGGACAATAGAGGTACAGTAATAGATGCCAATGTTTTTCAAATATTATATTGTTGGTAAATAACATTTCTTCTAAATTATAGTCGTTTCCATGAATAATTATTGGGCATTAAGTTCTCTCCATAAAAAAATGAGTAGATACTTGATGGTTTTTTAATGGATTGATAGTAACAATAACAACTCCATACTTTTAATTGAATACTTACATACATTAATTGCTCTTCAGTGTAGTAGTTTTAGTAGTTGAAAAAATTGTTTAGTACTATTACTTCTTTTTGAGTAATATTATTCTTAAGTAGCAGAAGGCTAGATAAAGAAGGGTGTGATGCGGAAGTGGTTGTCAGGGTCCCTGGTGTAGGAGTAGCTCTGTGAAATGATGTCTCCAAAAATGTCTAGTAAGGCCAAATCAGACCTCAGGATGCTCACTAGTAGCTGCTGTTCTTTGGACACATTTATATATATTTTTTGCTTGGAGCGTTCAAATGAGCCCCTAACATGGTGCCTTTCCCCTCATGATAGATCCAGCTCCCTGCAGGCGACACTTAACCACCTACAATCTGTGGTGAAAGATATTGGCAAAAAGGAAAAAAATCTTCACAATTTTCCAGATCATATTTTTTTCAATCCATCAGAAATGTGTTAAGATGTGTCAGTGAATGTTTTGACTGATGTTCAAGTGTTACATTTATGTGAATGGACTGGAAAATGTATCATAAAATTGTTGTAGGTGTATACCCGTTTGAAAGTACCCACTGCACGTTTCTGTATTTTTGTCTTATAAGCAATACACTGTCATTTTTCAGTGCTCTGAAACTCATGATATTCTAATATTGTATGCTTATAACAACTATTTTGATGTTGTCTTGTAGACATTGCATTGTCCACTATGTTTATTACATTTAAACAACAGGTAGAGACACTGCAGGTTATATAAGGAGATGCCAGCTCATAACTCGGATACAATTGTTGAGAAAGTGAACTTTTTACTTTTTGCAGTAATTGTAGTTTGAGCTGTCACTTTGACAGGTAACCGGCCTAATAGCCTCTTTTGGGGTTTTGCTAAAGGTGGAAAATCTTAAAATATCTGCTCATCTTTTCACTTCCTGACAAACTGTACAGGAGGAGCAAAAGGAGGAGTGTTAGACCAGGCATGCAAAGATGATGCAGAACATTATGACCACTTGCGTAAAATATGTGTTTATTGGTCTACTTTTGAGAGCCACTGGCCATTGCAGATAGGAAAGCACTCCGCAAGAGCTGCAATAAACTACCAGTAGCTCTAAACCAGGTCAAAACCACAACTAAGTGTATACCAGGACTAAACAAGGCCTCATTTAACCTCATGTGTACAGTGCTTAGACTAGACCATCGCCCATTGATTTGTCTGCTCTTTTTCTCTGTCCTCTGTGGGGGTTTTTTTTGTGTACAATTTGAAATTATTCATGAAATCTTGTTTGTATTTCTAGATGGCACACCGCTACTCTAATAGATGTAGGATGTAAAAAGTTACTGTTGTCATATTGTTATGGCTGATCATTACACAATGTCCAAAATGTGTACAGCAGCAGATGTATTACACTAAACTAATTAAAACAGGAACTCGTCTCATCTATCCATCCTCAGATGACTTATAAGGTCAGTTTGCACCTGTGTTGTCCTTAAAATCAAAGGTCCAACAGAAGAAAGGGCTTGCTCACTAATCATATTTCCAACTTGTGACTTATCGATTTGCTCTCACTATCTCCCACTTTGACAAATGCGCCCGGTCGCCTCTGCTGCTTACTCCCTTTTCAAGCCGGGATCCACGCATTCAATAAACAATCGATCACGGTAGAGGAAGCTGCAAGATTAATTGACTTCTTGCCTGATCTTTCTGATTTCTCCGACTTGTGTGGTGGTGGTGGCAGTGTTTTGTGATAGATTTCATTTGTGTCTATTTTTGTGTCTTTTCTTGTTGGTTGTGACCAGGCAGGAGCGGTGAAAGACTATATAAAGATGTTGCTGGAGGCTGAGCAACTGAAGTTCCTAGTCTTCGCGCACCACCTGACCATGCTCCAGGCTTGCACAGAGGCGGCCATAGAAGCCAAGGTAATGCTACATCATCTGAATCTTCTACTGTTGTGAAATGTGTGCAACAGCTTTTAATGATTGCTTGAACCTCATTTTGGTCCCATTTGTTTACAAAAAACTAAAACATGAATCATTGTCAATAGAAATACAAGTTAAAGGCAGATAATCATATGTATATAATCAAATGTAATGTACAAGGAAGTCAAGCTAGTATTGATTATCCATCATTTGATAAAACGTTACAAAATCTGAATCAGAACATGTAGAATTACTTTGGTTTTAAAGTGCTAGTATTTCTTTTTTCAATACTGTTACAATCTCGATTATTTGGTTTCAATATTTGTCTGCATTCCGACAGTAAAAAACGGATTTAACAATGTTCATAGGGACTTGGCAATGTCCCAAGCTCCCCTGTTCTTAGAACCTCCTTCTTGGCCAGGAAAAACTACAAAACCTCCTTGGGAAAAAGTAGAAACCTGGAGGAGTTCCACAGTGAAGGAGAGATCCGACTCCCTCAGTGACAGTGGAGCTGGAGCCAGTCAGGAGGAGAACCAGTTCTTCCAGGCAGATGAAGAACCGTTCATATGGAGTAGAGACCGTTTCTCCAGGGAATTGAGGAGCATCTGGGTCCACAGGTCATCGATGTGCCTGTCTCACTCCCAGCAGGGAAGTGGGAGAAGAAAAGGCAATGAACAGATTGCAAGTGAAATAAAGTATTAAATATTGCTTGATAGAAAAAGTAGTCAGAAGCAGAGGATAGTGCTCAAGCTGCCATACTTCCCCAAGCATAGTTGCTCCTAGGGCAGCGTAGCTGGGGACTAGTTATTTCTGTTCCTAACTGGTCTGACCATAAGCCATTTCTTAAACATTTTAAGCCTGGACTTAAATGAAGAGACTGTGTCGGCCTCTTTAACATGGAGCTGATTCCATTACACAGGAGCTTGGTAGCTAAACGCTCTACCTCCGACTATGTTTTTAGAGAGTCTTGGGGCCACCAGAAGGGCAGCATTTTGAGAGCGAAGAGCTCTGTTTGGATGATATGGTTCTAAAGTATCTTTGAGGTAGGATGGGGCCATTTATGGCTTTATAAGTCAGGAGTAGGATTTTAAATCTGATTCTAAACTTGACTGGGAGCCAGTGAAGAGACTCGAGCACCGGCGTGATGTGATCTTTTCTTTTAGTTCCTGTTATTAATCTTGCTGCTGCATTTTGAACCAGTTGAAAGCTTTTTATCGAGTTTTTAGGACACGCTGCAAGCAGGGAGTTACAGTAGTCTAATCTAGACATTACAAATGCATGGATATGTTTTTCAGCATTGCTTTTAGTGATAATTCTGGCTCTCATATACCTGTTAGTCTTCCTAAATTAGTAGCACCTGTCCACCCCCCAAAGCAGTCAGACTCCATCTACTGCCATGGGTAAGACCAAAGAGCTGTCAAAAGACACCAGAAACAAAATTGTCGACCTCCACAAGGATGGAAAAGGCACCGGGGGGAATTGTCAAGAAGCTTGGTTAAAAAGATCATCTGTTGGAGCAATTGTGAGAAAGTGGAGGACGCTAAAGATGACTGTCAGTCTCCCTTAGACTGGGGCTCCATGCAAGATCTCACCTTGTGGGGTATCAATGATGATAAGAAAGGTGACAAATCAGCCCTGACTATTGGAGCTGGTCAATGACCAGAACAGAACAGGGACCACAGTTTTAAAGGTTCCAACCGGTAATAGACTACACCGCCATTGGTTTAAAATCATGCATTGCATAGAAGGTTCCCCTGCTTAAGTCGACACATGTTCCGGCTCATCTGAAGTTTGCCAATGATCAACTGGATGATCCAGAAGAGCCATGGGAGAAAGTCATGTGGTCAGTATAGACCAAAATAGAACATTTTGGTATAAACTCGACTCGCCCGTGTTTGGAGGAAGAAGTAGGATAAGATGAAGATAAGATAAGATAAGAAGATAATCCTTTATTGTCCCACATGGGGAAATTTCATTGGTGCAACGCAGGAAGATACAGAGGTAGATCCAGAAGAACAGATCACTTATAGGAAGTCTGAAAAACACTTTCAGTAGAAGATCTCCTATAAATAAAAACTCCCATAGACAAATAAATAAATAAATACATAAATACCATTGCATGTGATCACAACAGTAATTGCACATGAATATGTGTCACGACGGCACATAGATTGCACATGAATTTCACAGTAATTGCACATGAATTCCAACAGTAATTGCACATATGACGGAATTGCACATCAGTATTAGGTTAGTCAGTATTGCGAGTTCAGGACTAACAGTGTTTGTTATAAAGTCTGACAGCAGCAGGAAGGAAAGACCTACGGAACCTTTCCTTCACACATCGAGGGTGGATCAGTCTCTCACTGAAGCTGCTCTCCAGAGCGGACAGAGTGTCCTGCAGGGGGTGAGACTCATGGTCAAGCATAGATGTGAATCTAGCCAGGACCCTTCTGTCCCCCACCTCCTGCACCGAGTCCAGAGCACAGCCCAGGACGGAGCTGGACTTCTTGATGACTTTGTCCAGCCTCTTCCTCTCCCTCTCTGTGATGCTGCTGCTCCAGCAGGCCACACCGTACAGGAGGGCTGATGCCACCACAGAGTCGTATAAGGTCTTCAGGAGTGGCCCTGTCACTCCAAAAGACCTGAGTCTCCTCAGGAGGTAGAGCCGACTCTGGCTCTTCCTGTACAGTGCGTCTGTGTTATAAGTCCAGTCCAGTTTGTGGTTCAGATGAACACCCAGGTACTTGTATGAGTCCACTCTCTCAATCACCCGTCCCTGGATGTTCACTGGTAAGGCGGCAGTGGGGTGGCGTCTGCGAAAATCCACCACCATCTCCTTGGTCTTCCCCGCGTTGATGAGGAGGTGGTTCCGCTGACACCAGTCCACAAAGTCCTGCGCCAGTCCCCTGTACTCCTCGTTATCGTCGTCCGTGATGAGTCCGATGATGGCAGAGTCATCAGAGAACTTCTGCAGGACACAGCTGTCCGTGTCATGTCTGAAGTCTGCAGTGTAAAGGGTGAAGAGAAAGGGCGCGAGGACAGTGCCCTGGGGCGCCCCCACACTAATAATAATAATAATAATAACTTTTATTTATATAGCGCTTTTCAGTGACCCAAAGACGCTGAACATAATAAAAAAGGGGGGGTATTTACAGACAGGGGGGGACAACACGTACAATACACATTAATATACAGATAAAATGAACAAGACAGAAGAAGTAGAGAGAAAATGATGGGGATGTAACAGGGGGTAGAAGTGTAGACAGTGGGGTAGAGGAGGCTAGGGGTAGGGGAGGTCATAGGCTTGGGTGAAGAGGTATGTTTTTAGGCGGGATTTGAATGTTGTGAGTGAGGGAGAGTGGCGGACAGGTTGGGGGAGGGAGTTCCAGAGTCGGGGTGCTGTTCGGGAGAATGCTCTGTCGCCAAAGTTTTGAGTCGGGATGTTGGTGCAGCCAGGGTGAGAGAGGAGGAGGATCGGAGAGCTCGGGTGGGGCGGTGGGGGATGAGGAGGTCAGACAGGTAGGGGGGGGGCAAGGTGGTGAAGAGCTTTGAAGGTGAGGAGGAGTATTTTAAAGTTTATGCGCTGCTTGATGGGGAGCCAGTGGAGAGAGCGGAGAACGGGAGTGATGTGATCACGGGACCGGGTGTGGGTGAGGAGGCGGACAGCGGAGTTTTGGACCATTTGGAGTCTGTGGAGGGAATGGGAGGAGATGCCAGTGAGGAGGGAGTTGCAGTAGTCGAGGCGGGAGGAGATGAAGGCATGGATGAGGGATTCAGCAGCGGGGAGGGTGAGGCAGTGTCGGATTTTGGCGATGCGGCGGAGGTGGAAGTATGAGGTCTTGACGATGTGGCTGACATGGGGAGTGAAGGAGAGGGTCGGGTCCATGATGACACCGAGATTGCGTACCAGGGTAGAGGGGGTGATGGTCGAGGTGTCGATGCTGAGTGAAAAGGGACCAGTTTTATTGAGAGTGGATTTGGTGCCAATGAGGAGGAGCTCTGTTTTGTCACTGTTCAGTTTGAGGAAGTTGAGAGTGAGCCATGATTTTATTGTAGAGATGCAGGTTTCGATGTGGCTGAGGGGAGGGTTTTGGGTGGATTTGGTGGTGAGGTATATCTGGGTGTCGTCAGCGTAGCAGTGAAAGTCCAGGTTGAGTTGGCGGAGGATGTGACCAAGGGGGAAGATGTAGCAGATGAAGAGGAGGGGGCCGAGGACTGAGCCCTGGGGGACCCTGCGTTACTGGGGAGAGGGTAGATGAGTGACCGGAGAGGGAAATGAACTCTTGCCTGTTGGTGAGGTAGGATGTGAGCCAGTCAAGTGCAGAGCCCTCAACACCCAGTTGGCGCAGCAGGTCCGAGTGTCAGACACACAATCCCGTGCTCTCACAAACTGGGGTCGGTCTGTGAGGTAGTCCAGGATCCACTCTGCCAGGTCATACTCCACACCAGCCGTCTCCAGCTTGTCCCTCAGGAGCAACGGCTGGATGGTGTTGAAGGCGCTGGAAAGATCGAAGAACAGGATCCTCACAGAGCTGCCAGGCTTTTCCAGGTGAGAGAGAGAGCGGTGCAGCAGGGAGATGACGGCGTCCTCCACTCCGATGCCAGGCCGATATGCAAACTGCAGCGGGTCCATGGCTGAGCTCACGGTGGAGCGGAGGTGGTCCAGGACCAGCCGCTCCAGTGTCTTCATCAGGTGGGACGTGAGAGCCACTGGCCTGAAGATGTTGAAGTCTTTTGCGCGCGGTGTCTTAGGCACAGGTACCAGACAGGAGGTCTTCCAGACCTGTGGTACCACCCTCAGCTTCAGGCTCATGTTGAAGACATGCTCCACAACTCCACACAGTTCATCTGCGCAGGACCTAAGGAGCCTGGGGCTGATGCCGTCAGGTCCTGCTGCCTTCCTCACTTTAATCCTCTTCAGCTCACTCCTCACCTGTGCTGCTGTGACAGTCAGTGGTTGGCAGGGGGACTGTGTGCTGGGGGGATGGGTGAGTCCAGGCGAAGTGGGGAGCTGATGGTCCGGGGCAGATAAGCGAAGAGGAACAGATGCAGGACATTGTCCAGCTGTGGAAGAGGGAGCATGCAGCTGTGCAGGACGAGGGGCGGGTGACCGATCAAACCTCAAGAAGTGAGCATTTAAATCATTCACCCACTGTAGATCCCCCTCTGTCTGGGCAGGGGGGATTTTGAAGCCCGAGATGGTTTTCAGGCTCCTCCACACTCCCTGAATGTTCTTTTGCTGCAGCTGCTCCTCCATCCTCCTCTTGTAGCCGGCCTCAGCCTGCCTGATCTTCCTCCTCAGCTCCTTCTGCACAGTCCTCAGCTCCTCCTTGTTCCCTGACCTGAAGGCTCTCTTCTTCTCCTTCAGCAGAGCCTTCAGTTCACGGTTAATCCATGGCTTGTTGTTTGGAACACACCGCACCGTCCGGGAGGGAACAATGTTTTCAAAACAGAAGTTGATGTCCGTGATGCACTCTGTGATGGTGTTGATGTCCTTCCCATGTGGGCCATAGAGTTCAGTCCAGACAGTGGTGCTGAAGCAGTCCCTCAGAGCCTCCTCGCTCTCAGCAGACCACATCCTCACCTCACGGGACACCACAGGCTGCCTGCGCACGATGGGTTCATACACAGGCCTCAGATGTACAAGGTTGTGGTCCGAGCTGCCCAGGGGAGGGAGGGGGGAAGAGGAATAAGCCTCCTTGGTGTTGGCAAAAAACAAGTCCAATGTTCTATTGTTTCTGGTGGGGCAGGTAACATACTGGGTGTATGTTGGTAGAACAGAAGAGGGAGAAGCGTGGTTAAAGTCACCAGAGATGAGGAAGAGAGCCTGTGGATGCTGTGTTTGCAGCCTACAAGTGCAGGAGAGCAGTGCTTCACAAGCATCTTCAGCATTGGCAGACGGGGCCACATAGACTGCGATCAAAATCACATGTGAGAACTCCCGGGACAGATAATATGGCCTCATGCCAATAGCCAATAGTTCAATATCCTTGTTACATAGCTGCTCCTTCACTGTGCAATGTTCGGGTTTGGACCAGCTGGTGTTCACATATACAGCCAGACCTCCTCCTCTTTTCTTTCCGCATTCTTTCGTTCTGTCCGCCCGCAGCAGATGAAAATTGTCCAAACCTACAATAGAGTCTGGCATTTCTGCTGTTAACCAGGTCTCTGTGAAAATCAAGACGCTGCTGTCCCTATAAATCCTCTGGGACCGCATGAGGCTCGCTATTTCCGTCATTTTCCGTCATTCCGTCCCATCCCTACTGTGAAGCATGGAGGTGGAAACATTGTGCTTTGGGGTGCTTTTCTGCACAAGGGACAGGAAAACTGCACTGTATAAAGGAGAGAAGAAATGAGGCCATGCACAAAAAGGTTTTGGGTAACACCCTCTTTTCTCCCTCAGAGCATTGAAGATGGGTTGTGTCTGGGTCTTCCAACATGACAATGACCCAAAGCACACAGCCAGGACAACCAAGTAGTGGCTCCTTAAGAAGCATATCAAGGTTCTGGAGTTAGCTAGCCTGTCTCCAGACCAGGACATTTGGACATTTGGACATTTCAGGAGCTGAAAGGTCTGTTTTTCTCAATGACAGCCCCGAAACCTGATAGAAATAGAGACAATCTGTGTGGATGAGTGGGCCAAAATCCCTGCTGCAGTGTGAGCAAATCTGGTAAAGAACTACAGGAAATATTACCACTGATTGGTGTTCAAAATACTTATTTGCAGCAACAACATACATTATTTAAAATCCATAATTTCCAAGTGGAAGAACCTGATTTTGCCGGTTCTGCAGGGTGTTCAAATACTTACCTTCCTCACTGTATGTCCCTCCTTTTTTCAAAGAAGTGTACCTTCACCTTAACGGTTCTACCAAAGTTGATTTGAGGATCCAGGTGCACAGTATAATCGGTAGTAGAAAAGAATTTTGCCTCAAACGCTGATCAATATCCATAGGCTGCTTCAATGCAATAGTGTCTGTACATTTATATTTAGATTCTCATAACTCACCACACAGACCCACCTGGCACATTCATGTAATCATTATTATCTGCTATTCCTGGATATTTGTTCAGGCTTATTGTTGGAAGGTGCATCTTAGACTGACAGCTGTGAAGGGTAATTAAAATAGAGCTAATATATTAACAAATGCTGATGCCTATAAGGATCATAGTTTAATTTTGTGCCAAACTGGAGGAGAAATTTGAAGTTGATTTCTCAATGTTTCCAAAAAATATTTGTGTACAAATTTAAAGTTATACTTTGTAACTTTTCTGGTGGGGGATATGCCACCTGCTTCTCTGCATGGAGTTATTGTTTGTCTCAAATGTTCCAAGGTGTAACAACAGGCCAGGCCAGGTTATAGGTCAGATCTGTGGATAGTTAGAGCTCACATTCAATGTGTTTTAGCACCAAAAACTCTGAAATTGAATAAATGCAAGGCAAATGATAAAGATGTATATTTCAATGTAATATTATTCCAGGCAAAGCAATAACATCTCCATGGAGACAAGCAGGTGGCAAACCTTTTCCCATTGCATGATTAGACCTTTTTAAAGCTACTTCTAGTTTGTTTCTTAACATATACCGTATTTTGTGCACAAAAAGGCGCACCGGATTATAAAGCGCACCATCAATAAATGGTCTACTATGGATGCTTGTTCATATATACCATACGGACTATAAAGCGCAATAAGCTAAACAAAACAGACAAATAAGTCAGTCTGTTGAGCTTTATTAAACGCGTTCAACTCATTCAAATCAACATTTTTCAACTTCAAAGCACGCTCTGCTACCGCTAAAAGACACGTTAGCATATTCACAACAATTCTCAGACTTATAAACACGTCAAATACAACACAATCTGATATTGCTAAACGAAACGTCAGCATTCACAACCATTCTCAGACAAGCTCACTTATAACATGTAAAATACAACACAATACACTCACTTTTTCAGTTAATCCCTCGTCCACAAATCCCTTAAATTCTTCATCTTCAGTGTCCGAGTTTAACAGTTGGGCTGGATGCTGTACATCCCGCATCCCCGGATCCATCTCCGAGTCACGCTGCAGTTCAGTGATGATTCCGGCCTTCGTGAAAACTCTGACTCCAGTTGTGACTGATACTTTAGCCCAGAGTCTCTTGCGATAATATAATAGATCCATGGTCTCTTTGCAGGAGCCATCATGGGGTCCTTAATTCCGGGTCCTTTATTTAGGTGTCCGCGTTGTTCCTGACGTATAATGTAGTTTATATTTTGATAGAGCGCCGCGAGCGCCTTGTGTAGCGGTAGACTACTGTTCCCAGATTGCTTTGCATATACGTTGTGGGGACTTCCGGTTCCAGAGTACCGTAAACATGCTTCCAAACGTGCATCCGAGTCTCTCGTGTTTGGAGGCTTCTTTATACACCGTGTACCACACAAAATCGCTTCGAGGTCAGTAAGCACAACCAGAAATAATCCATATATTAAGCGCACCGGATTATAAAGCGCACTGACGTTTTTTGAGGAAAGTAAAGGCTTTTAAGTGCGCCTTATAGTGCGGAAAAAATTGTAAATTACTTTGACAGACTATTATTATTATTATTATTATAATAATAATAATAATAATAATAATAATAATAATAATAATAATAATAATAATAATAATAATAATAATAATAATAATAATAATAATAATAATAATAATAATAATAATAATAATAATAATAATAATAATAATTAATACACAAATCCAACATATACGCTATAACCAGAGAGATAGGACGGTTGCCATGGTGGTTTTTAAAAATAACTATTGCAATGTATTTCATATACATTTTCCTTTTATTGCATTGAATAATTTCACTCTTTTATTGTGAAATTGTTCAATATAAACCTATCAATATACAGTGTACAGTTTGACCGTAGATCCTCACTTTTATGCATTCACGGACATTATATCATAAGTACATAAGTAGCTCAAAACTGCATTGTTATTCATAATACTTTTCTCAAACTATGTTTTTGATGCTCTGAAAGTCAACTTTTTTCTTACTAACCTCCTAAGGCTCTGTGAAAAAGTGGAACACTGTGTGTGTGTGTGTGTGTGTGTGTGACTTAACATAGCTGAGGTCGGAAAAGGTGTCTCTCAGATGCATTGCAGCGATACAACGTGTTATAGCACTTCTTCAGCTCATTCACACTCACCAATTAAGAGTCGAGCTAAAATAAGAGCAAGTTTGAAATGACATGATGTTGCTGCTGTCTCTCTACTTCCTGAGTGGTTAGATTCACACAGTGTCAAGCTGGGGAACGTGCCGTGAAACAAAGTTCAAAATGTCTTATACTTGAACTTTACTTTTTTATGTTTAGTTTGAATTATGTTCCTACCTTTTTAGATTGGAATAGGTCTGCAAAATATTAACAAATTCACACAAGCTTTCTATACTCTTTTGAGCTTTTTGACATTCCTATCCCTTAATAATATTTTCTAAAAGTTTGACAATAAGCCAATCCTCCAGCTAAGGTATAAAACCAATTACAAGATCTGGAGAAGGGTCCCCGAGCACTGCACTAAGGTCGCCCACTGACCCTGATAGGTTACCCCAGCCGTTTTGAAAGACGGGTCAAATGCAGAGGACAAATTTCCACTTCAAAACGTACCTTAATCTTAATGTTTACGTTAATTATTATGTTAAAGGTGGAGGAGTATCCGACTTTATTCTTGTAGATTAGTGAATAATTTTCCCCAACATAGTATATTGTAAAAGTCGCACGTTTTGACAGACCACTGTGCGCTGTCTGCATCAAATAATAAAGTATTTAATCGATTGCAAACCCGGAAGAAAGAGTGGTGTGTTGGTGGTAGGGATGTCACTATATTAATTTTAGAGTCACGATTATTATGAGGAGAAATATCACGATTTTACGATTATTCAAAATAAAATAAAAATATATATTATATTCTGTTTAAACTTGCAAATATTCCTGTGAAAATTTAGTTTTATAACAATTAATTTCCCTACTCTTTAATGCAGCATATTCAATTTAAAATATAATTGCCATAAATTCATTAAATATATAAATGTATGCTTATTGGACCCTCATTGTAGCTCTTTTAAGCATTATATCATTTTTCGGCTCGCGCTGAGCGGCCGCTTTCCGCTGCAGCGCCATCAGCGTGTAAACTCGTGAAGCAGCGGCATGAAACAAACTACTCACGCTGACGGTAGCTCGCGTTGTTCACGCGCACTAGTGTGGACCTCCGCCACAGTCACGTGTACGCCAGGCAATCATTGTAAACAGATCAGACACACACACACACACGTGCGCACGCCGCCGTGACGTGCACACTCCGTGTCTAATGGACCGGCTGATGGACTTGTTGAGATGGGGGCTCTGACACAAAGACAAGCCGCCATGACCTCCTGGACACATTTTTGTGTTTAACAGCAGATTCCAAAAACCCCACGAATAACCTATCGTGGCCATAAATAATCCCGATGATTGAAAAACTGGTTAATCGTGACATCCCTAGTTGGTGATCCACCTTGCATCCTTCGCTTTCTGAAAAAGAAGACTCAAAGCTGTACAAGCACCCGTAAATGCATACTAGCAACAACAAGGTTTTGTCAGGTAGATGTAGATACCTTCTTCCTTCTTTCATGCTTTGAAATTGGGTAATGAAGCTTTAAATGATATGGTAAGACATCTCTTGTGTTAGACAGTAAACACTACTGGTGGTAATCAATAATATTATGCAAACATTATTTGTTAACCACCACTGAACATCCATTGACAGGAATCTTTATTTAGGGCCATAACATTAACTATTTGAGTGGTATTTTCCATTAATCTCCACATGCTCTCATTTCCCCCCTGTAGACCATGCTGTTTTTTGCTTGAACTCGTCGACACACAGTTCCTATTTATTTGACCTTTCGTTACCCTGAAAACACCAAACAACTCAGCTTCTGTTACATATTAATGTGCCTGCTACATTATCACACTCACAATAGTAACAAATGCTCTGCAGGACTGAGACTCGAATCAAAAGGATAGCTCTCTCCACACCGTACATTAGCCAGTGTCAAGTTCAAGTTTAATGAATCAAAACACATTTCGGTTCTTTGTTAAAACGCAGCATAAAATCGTACAATTTCATGTCTCCTTCTGAAAGCTTTTGGGTCTTCTTTATAGCAAACAATTTGATAATAAAATGTCTGTGTAGCGTATTCAGACATGTTCATTTATGCCCATACAAAAGATATTATATTACACATTGAAGCATTTCCACACCTGAGAAATTGTGTTTTCAATACAGTATACTGTTTTTCTTTGGCAGGCTGCGTATATTCGAATTGATGGAAGTGTCCCGTCTTCAGAACGAATTCAGCTTGTGCACAAATTTCAGAGTGATCCAGCAACACGAGTGGCCATCCTCAGCATCCAAGCCGCAGGACAGGTATGGACAAAATACAAAAACACATTTCAACAAGTAGTAGGATTAAAGGAAGGGTTTGTAGAATAATTTATACTTTGTTTCTTGTAACTGTAATGTTGTTGTTTTTTTTTAATTAAAGGAGAACTAGGTAAAATTTTTGCCCTATTATGCCCTACATCTTTGTAAGTCCATGTGATGGTTAAATATGTATTTACGGGGGGTTTGAAGTGTCTTTCCCCCCCGCTGTCTCAAGGCAGAAAACCAGCCTTGGAACATTTGCCGACATCGACAACCAATTGTTAAATGTTTCTGTATGTGATTATATTGTCTTATTTTGATACAGAAAGAAAGAACGTTGTCTGTTCTCTGTTAATGTATTTTCACAAGAGAGCTGCAGGGGGAGCTCTATCGTTAAAGTTACTCTGTTCTGCTCTAATTACAAAAGCATTGGGCATGGTGGTGGTTTTTTAAATGGT
Source organism: Eucyclogobius newberryi (assembly GCF_026437365.1). Taxonomy (NCBI): domain Eukaryota; kingdom Metazoa; phylum Chordata; class Actinopteri; order Gobiiformes; family Gobiidae; genus Eucyclogobius; species Eucyclogobius newberryi. Next base: position 13,512,864 of record NW_027315723.1, on the reverse strand, counting down.
GTCTAAAGGCAATTGGATCCTCACGAGTTTCTTGTTTGCCTTGTTTGTTCCTACGACTAAAACCAGTTGGACATTAACCTATGTTTTTTCTCTCTGGTCTGAGTGGTCACAAACTAAAGCCCAGCACCTGCACCAATCATGAGTTGATGGAGTTGAACTTGAGCCATGGAGGAAAACCTGCATGTGTCCTGGCAACACAAGTTATGATTGTAGTTTGAGTGCAGGCTACATACTGTACCTTTTAGGATGGTTCAAATTAAGGATATGGAATGGGTTAGTAGGCTGTAAAATCACTGACACCTTGGTTAAATGAAGTATGTCAAAACTTCCTCTCATTCAGGCTAGAATCATTGGTTTGGACGCAATTATTGTTCAAATTTTGGAATTATACCAATAAACAGATTATTTGTTTGTATCAGAAATATGTTCCTTCAAGGAAGGCCATGCTGAGCCGAAACAAGTTGTGTCAAGAGGCATGCTGTAAAGTTTTTTTCTAAAATCACACAATGCTTTAGCATCGCTCAGGCCAGATTGATCTGCGTCTCACTCTGAATTGAGTTCTTCACATGAATCGGTCTGGGAAGGCTCTCGCCAAAAGCCATCGGGATGTTAATACAATAATTAATGCCGATTAGTCGAAGCGTCACAACACTAGAAGAAGCAGAACAATCTAAATTGTGTTAAATACAGTCGTCTTTCTCATCCACAAATGTGCAAAAATCCACTGTGTGCGCATTTTTAAAAAACAAAATAGTCCATATTTCTAAAATTGGCAGAAGTACGGCTGTCTGCACCGCCAGGTTTGTTTTGGTTCGGGTTGTTTTGAATTCCCCCCAAACCACAATGCTGCTCTGTGATTGGTTCCAGTCCCGCCTGTGGGCCCTAAATGCCATGTGTTTGGCCCATTTACCACTGGTGTAGACCACGAACGAAGAAGAATCACCAAAGCAAGTTTCTATGTTTGTGAATTCTGTTCATTGACGATGGCAATAAACCTTTTCTGATTTTGATTCTGAGAAGCCTTGCTGGCAACGTTAACAGTGCCTTGGATTTTTGTCTCAGGGAATATTAAAACTGAATTTTGCTACAAATTTTGCAGCACATTTTTACCCAAACAGCTGTTTTTTAGTATCTGTAAACATCCTGGTTGAGTTTAAAATATCACATAAAAAGTGATTTTTTTTTTTTTTCAAATTATTACAGATGATTACAGTTTTCTTATCTTCAAATCAACAGTATCAATATTTGATACACCTCCCATCTCTAGCTAGACCAACGATGTCATCTGAAACCTAGAAATTGATCTCTCACTCCATGTTGTCCTTTCCAGGGCCTGACCTTCACAGCGGCGAGTCACGTGGTTTTCGCGGAGCTTTACTGGAACCCGGGTCACATGAAGCAGGCGGAGGACCGGGCACATCGCATCGGACAAACCTGCTCCGTCAACGTGCACTACCTCATTGCCAAAGGCACCTTCGACAGTGTGCTGTGGGGCATGCTCAACAAGAAGGTCAGAGCCGGAGAGCGGACCGAAGAGACGGGACAGAAGGACATATTTTTATAGGCTGATTTTAGGAATTCGGTTAACCACAGGGAAACATTAGAGTTACTATAGGAACTGCTTAGAGGTTAAAGGTGTAGAACCGTTGCCAACCCTTGTTTTTCCCCACTCATATTTAATCATTTATTCTATTTTGATATTTGGTTTGATTGAAGGAAATACACCTTTTCTTTAGTACAGTTTCAGCTCCTACCCACGACCCGACCTTGATATTTTATGTAAATTCAGTAAATGGCCTCTTTTTGGTTTACCTTATCTTTCATAATGAGCAAGCCAATAATGCGTGTACAGTGCTGGAGTAAAGTGAGCAGTGTGCTGTTGTTGTATGTCCTTGGGCAAGACATTTCCCCACATTTGTAAAAAGAAAGTCTTAGAGATCAACGACGCCGATCTGTCCACGGGCATTACAGTAGATCTACCACCTTCAAGTTTATGAATAATACAATATATATCAACTCCAAAGGTGTATTTATCCTCATCTTTAGTCCCAGTCCGATCAATAACGTTGATGTATGGAAGTGTTAAAGAGCCGAAATAACTATACGCCTTGTGCCTCTGCTTTTGCCTCCAGGAGACAGTGACTGGCAGCACTCTGAATGGGAGGAAGGAGTATTTAAACGCACACGAAGGCGACAAGGACAAATGGGACTTCCTGAACTTCGCCAGCGCCTGGACCCCGAGCGAGATGGTGCTGCCCCCCGGGGGAACCTCCAAGAATGTCAGCGAGGATGTGTTCTTCACTCATGTAAGTTTGATCGACTGCTACTGTCAAGAAAGAAAGAAAGAAATATATATGATGGTGGTGGAGGAGGAAAGGGGGGTGAAAAATGTCCCAGTCACTTTTGTGGTGTTGAGTTGTGAGCTGCCATGTATTGTGAAAAGACTAATGATTTTTTTTTTATAGACATTTTGCCAGAAGTGATGCTTTCAAATAATAAGTTTGGACCACAATTTGATGCTAGAGTAGTTTTCCTATCATTTTTTTTCTCAAGAACAAAATATATTCTTGATCTTGCTTTTTTAACTACAAAATACTTTTAAAAAGAGAGAAAACATTTATATGACAATAAAAATAAGTGTAATAAACTGTAAAAGGAGATATAGGAGGAGGATTGCATAACAATGTATTTGGTTAAAGGCATTTTTCAGCAATAAAAACATGTAATGAATAAATGCAACATTGACTAGCAAAGAAAGAACATCTCCATGGAGAAAAGCAGGTGGTGCATAGTGAACATGAAGACTTTAGTTTTTTTGAATACACACCTATGATTGAAAATAAATCTTCATTGGCAAGAAATGTACTTTAGTTTTGTAATTATTGACATTTGAAAAGGTATTACACAAGCTTCAGTTCACTTACGGTACATGTTCTAAAAGGACGCTTTTCTTATTGTCACCAAAATATACTCTAGCCTTCGCATTTTGAAAGTGAAAGGTGGATTTTGGTGCCCCTGACAACCGAAACCAGTAATTATTTCATAGCAGGTTGTTCCTTCCTAGTTTGTATTTAACTAAGGTTTTGCATACAGATATTTCTACTGGCTATAAAGTAATTGCTATGTGACAAGTCTAGGGCAATGTAATTGGTATTACAGAAAAAATGTAAGCCTTATATATGAATCTTTTTGCATTTTTCAATTCCACAGTTTGAGAAAGACAAGCAACACGATATACGTACCTTCTTCTCGCCTAATGCAAGCAAGGACAAGAAGCGGAAACGCCTCGAAAATGGGTCTACACCACAATCAAACAAAACATCTCCAAGTGTTGAAGAAATTTTGGATGTAGAGGAGAACCTAGCAGCACCTGAAGATGATTTTGCCCCACAACATAAGAAGCTTAAGACTCCGCAGGCAACCCCAAGTCCTCTATCTCGATTTGGGGCAAAGAGGAGGGGGACTTGTGCAGGGACTGGCTCTAAAAGTCCGCTCGTCTCCTGTCTAACTCCTCGAAGATTGGTGACAAGTGAACATTCTGGCAAAGCGTGGAGTTGTCAAGCCTGTACTTACACCAATAGTGGACTCCTTCCTTACTGCGAGATCTGTGAAGGGCCAAGATCCAGTGGTAAGAAAGAACACACACACACAGTACAGTGGACAATAGGGATGTGTACCGAACTGGGTCTCATAACGGGACCGATGCCTAGTCTTAATGGTGCCAAGGAGTCGAGCAAATCTCATGCAGTCAAATAAAGGCTTGAAACTCCTCCCATAAGATGTGTCCCGTGCACATGACCTGATCACACAGCTTTTTCCCCGCGTCTGCTTCTCTTTGTCTGTGTCAAAGCAGGAGGCGGCAAGAAGCAGACACAGTAATGGTCCGACAGTACAAGTGTCTCTGACAGAAGTGGCTGCACCGCATTAATCAGGCACAGCATTTCACCAAACAGATGTTGTAGGCTCCTCCCATGATCACCCAAAGAATAAGCACCAAGAGAGCACATGATTGATATGTTTTGGGTAGTATTCAGCCAAGCTACTGCCCTAAATTGGAACCTGGCTATAAAATCTTTAAAAAAAAGATTTAAAAAAAAGTTTAAATAGGTTTATTTTAACTTTGAAATTGAGAGATATATCAGGCCTAAAAAGACATAATTAAGTAGCATCAATAGCAGTGGTCTCCAAACTACGGCCCGCGGGCCACATCCGGCCCGTTGGGCCTTTCTATCCGGCCCGCCAAGCTTGTCCAAGTTATATTAAAAAGTATTATTATTTTTTCCTGTAGGCTTTATTAGACAATAGATTGAATGAGAAAGAAAGGAAGGAGAATTATGAGAGAGAAAGGAGGATGTGCAGCAAATGTCTGAGTCGGGATTCAAACTCACGATACTGTGGCTGGCCGTTTATTTTACCTTTCGCCTGTAATGCCACATTTCCCCAATAGATGGCACTGTTCCCTCTAAGTGTGCACTGCTCGCACATAGTGCACTGCACTGCTCGCACATAGTGCACTGCACTGCTCGCACATAGTGCACTGCACTGCTCGCACATAGTGCACTGCTCGCACATAGTGCACTGCTCGCACATAGTGTACTGCTCGCACTTAGTGCACTGCTCGCACATAGTGCACTGCACTGCTCGCACATAGTGCACTGCACTGCTCGCACATAGTGCACTGCACTGCTCGCACATAGTGCACTGCTCGCACATTGTGCACTGCTCGCACATTGTGCACTGCTCGCACATAGTGCACTGCACTGCTCGCACATAGTGCACTGCTCGCACATAGTGTACTGCTCGCACTTAGTGCACTGCTCGCACATAGTGCACTGCACTGCTCGCACATAGTGCACTGCTCGCACATAGTGCACTGCTCGCACATAGTGCACTGCTCGCACATAGTGCACTGCTCGCACATAGTGCACTGCACTGCTCGCACATAGTGTACTGCTCGCACTTAGTGCACTGCTCGCACATAGTGCACTGCTCGCACATAGTGCACTGCTCGCACATAGTGCACTGCTCGCACTTAGTGCACTGCTCGCACATAGTGCACTGCTCGCACATAGTGTACTGCTCGCACTTAGTGTACTGCTCGCACTTAGTGCACTGCTCGCACTTAGTGCGCGCACACGAAAATCTATGGCCCGCAGAAAATAAAATTCACCACAAACGGCCACCGGGGCCAATCAAGCAGGAAGAGCAAGTGTTTGACACACTGAAGAAGACTCTTGTGGACAGTAGATAATTAATCATTATTTAATGCATTTGGAAAACAATTTGCACATTGAGCCTTGCATTTGTTGCTTTGTTACAAGTTACAGGTCAAATATTGCGTGTAATTTATAGTAATTCATTAGTTCACACAAACACACCATATTTTCCTGGCCCGGCCCCTCGGCCAAATTTTAGAACCCAACATGGCCCTCGAGTCAAAAAGTTTGGGGACCACTGATCAATAGCATCGATACATTCTTAATGCTCATAATAAGGTTAACAATTTGACTTGTACTATATGACTACATGTTAATCAACTTTTTTAACTTGGGTTAAATGTATTATTTTAAAAATGGGTCCATATTACATTTATATTTTTCTGTAAAAAAATAAAATAAAATACCAGACTAGATTATACAACAGGCTACAGTGTTGTGAGTTCCAATCTCGGCTCTGACAGTTTGCTGCATGTCCTCCCTTTTCCCGTCCCCATTTTACCTTGAGCTATCCTGTCTAATAAAACCTTCATAATAAGAAACTTCATAATTTAAATATCAGAAATAGAAATATTAGGCTAAATGGATTTGATTCTTTTAACCATGTTATAATTGTTCACGTACTCTCTCACAGTTGTACTTAAACTGACACATGTATGTTTGAGTCATCTTTCTTTTCCTGTATTCAGTACGTCGGTGCTTTGAAAATGTCCGTTTCACACCCTCTGTTCTTTACTAAGGGGAAACTATAAAACACAGAAGGAGAACATGCAAACTAGATTAGCCCTGTCTGGTCATCAAACCCAGGACCTTCTTTCTGCGATTCCAGTCAGTTTAACCTGCTCAATGTAAATATGCTACCATAAAAACATCTTTATCTATTTCTTGGTATAAATGAGGTTCTCGAGGCCCGTGCCGGTCCAGTGCTTTATTTTGCTGCCTGTCAATATGAATCTGCGCAGTGTGCTGACATAATACTTCAGAGCAGCGTCTCAGATTCAAACAGATGGAGTCGGCTGATGGAGAAAGATGGAGGAGGCCAAACCACAGTCTATAATAGCAATGCACTGCCCCCACTGTGTCTCACTCTCTTCACTCTCTCCCCTTCTCCTCTTCTTCTCTCCCCTTTTCCCCTCTTCTTCCCTCTCCCTGTCTTTTTCCTTCCACCATCCATTCACTCACCTCTCTCTCCTCACTCTTCACCCTTCCATCCCTTTCTCTTCTCTTTCCACCTTGTCATTTCTCTTTGTTCTTCATCTCTCTCCCTTCTATCATTCTCTCACCCTACTCTCTTTTTTTACATGCTCACTACCCATTTATCTGTCTCTCTAACCCTCCCGTTCTCTCTCACCGTCTTATACCATCCCTCTGTCTTCATTCAATCACTCACTCATTCCCTTTTCTCTCCCTCCCTTTGTCTATATGTGTCTATCTTTCTCTTCTGTGTTTCTCCCTCTCCATCCCTTCTGTTCATCCTCTCTCTCTCCCCCCTCTCACCCTCTCTCCCTCACTCGTGGTGCAGATGACAAGGACACAGAATAATTCGCACCTGTCAGGCAGCAAGGAAGCAAGGAGGCTAGGAGGTAGGGGGAGTGTGGAAGAAAGCGAATCTAGGCGCCTACATATGAGGCGCACGTCTGGCACAAAAGTTGGTGAAAAGTTGAGCTACTGGAGCTGATTTCTGACAGCCTGTGATTGTACCTGGCAACAGATATGTGTGTGTGTGTATGGGACATTGAGGGGTTGTTGTTTTGACCTGGTCCCAAAAAATCTGAGGTCAATCAAAGGGTCTATTAAGTGTTGACGGTTGGAAGGCAATGTCGAAAATAAATGCCAAAAATACACTGAAATATAATTTTTAGTGGAGATTTTTCGCACTGATTTTGGCACATGTGTCACCAAAACTCCCGTTCTCAAATTTGATTTTTATAAATAAAATACTGTTCTAGATTTTTGGTGGAATGGAAAATGGAAGCTAAAGACGTGTGTGCACGAGAGGGAGATGCATGATATTTGGGAATTTTTGTCATTTTGTCACAGCCTGTCACAAAACTTTCCGCTTTTAAATGTGGTTTTATAGCAGATTTCATAGCTGATGGCTACCTTATACCGATACATGTCGTTATTTCCTTGGGCAAGACACTTCACCCACCTTAAGTATGAGTGAATGTGGTGTGTAAGGGAGTTATTCACACAGACTCGATATAGTTTAAAACTAAGCTGAGAACCGCTCTGAATTCTATGGTAGAATTTGCTGTTTAGCTGTCTGATGGGCCTATCCACATGAAGCAAGACTGGCACAAAGTTGAACATCATCTCTGTCTGCACAAATGAACAAAAGGGCAATTATTTGTTCACAATTGAGCATGGGATAGAAACAAAATCTGCCAGCCTAATGTTAAAACAAATGGGAATTTTAAGATGCTCAATACAAAATGTATTTACCGGTAGTGATCCAGGAGTTTATTGCGTTGTTCCACTACACTCGTTTACCTTTTACCGTTGTTTTGGCTAATGTATTTCTGGATGTTTTGCACTGCTGCCAAAAATCAAGGTCGTTTTTTGATGTTTGATCCCGAGCTCTATAGCGTCAGGGAGCGGGGCCATTATTCACCCCCAAGACGTGATTGTTGTCAATTGAAAGGACTTTAAGCTATAAAATGAATGTCAGGTTTGTGGAGCCAATTATGAGATTCAACATTTGTGGATCAGAAGTTAAGATATTTCTTTCACAAACAGAGATGTGTAAAAAAATCAATCAACCAATTCGTACAAAGTGCAATTCAAAGTGCTTTACAATGTTAAAAACGCACACAAAATAAATAAATACAGTTTATAAAAATATGAAATGGTGTTTGTCAAAATAAATAAATAATAACAAATACATTTTAATATGGCATTTCAAATATTAAAAAACTGGTAAAAATATAGTCTTCTGCTTGGATTTAAACACAGCCGGGGTGGGGGCCCGTCTCATAAAGAAAAGCCAATGCATTATTATTATTTAATGCAATTTGCCAAAGCTCAAATTACCAACTTCTATTATTGTAACTTTAAGATGTACTCAGGCATATTTGCACCTCACTTGTACCAACAACAAACACGTCACAGTTCAACCACACCAATATTTATAACTCAACTATCACATTTAATTTTAACCAATCCCAGCTCTTTTAACAGATGCTCAATAACAGCAGCAATCACACGTCGCCTTTCTATCACCTCTCCGCGTTCACAGTCACTTCACATCTGAACAACCTGCTAAATAGGAAAATGACACGACCACCGCTAAAAAGAAACAACTGGATTCATGACTATATCTCTCTACTTCAATCTTTCAGCCAAGAAAGTAAAGCGTGTGACAATAGGAACGCCGCTAACAATGCGCTTGACGTTCTGTGTGGCAGTTTTTGACGGTGATTTGGAGATAAGGATTTCTTTATTTTTTTCCACAGACGTTTTGAGACATTCCGTGATTGATTTGGACTTGAAGTGAAATAAAACAGGCCGCAGCAGATGTAGAAGGATGATGATCAGTCTGTTGTACCATGAGGTGTTTGTAGCCATCAAAAATAATGGAAATTCAACAATATTCTACTGTCATGTTTTCTGTTGAAACTGGATGGAACAAATCTTAGAGATAATAGAGTATATAGTCCAATAAAAATACTCTGCTCGATTTTAAATAAGAAGGGTATTTTGGATTATTTTGATCAGTTTATGGACAAATAAATCAAGTTGCCTTTTGTGTCCAATCCTTCCAGGAGTGATGTGTTTAGAATAGCTGCGCACACAGCCTGGTAACTGTAATTTTACACATTTTAAAGGAATAATTGAGGATTTTTCGCGACCAATCTGAGTCTCATTTCCTCGTGGCGTGGACAGCCGAGTAGGTCTCCCACGTGTCAATCATTCCCTGCGTGCTACTGCACACCTACAGGCTCGTTCCCAGCATAGCAGCACGTTTCTCTGGCTGGTTTAAGATAAGATAAGATAAGATATTCCTTTATTGTCCCACATGGGGAAATTTCATTGGTGCAACGCAGGTAGATCCAGAGGTAGATACAGAAGAACAGATCACTTATAGGAAGTCTGAAAAACACTTTCAGTAGAAGATCTCCTATAAATAAATAAAAACTCCCATAGACAAATAAATAAATAAATACCATTGCATGTGATCCCGACAGTAATTGCACATGAATATGTGTCACGACAGCACATAGATTGCACATGAATTTCACAGTAATTGCACATGAATTGCACATGAATTTCACAGTAATTGCACATGAATTGCACATGAATTTCACATGAATTGCACATGAATTGCACATATGACAGAATTGCACATCAGTATTAGGTTAGGTCAGTATTGCGACGGGATAACGTGACGATCTCCGGGTAAGACGACTGTTCTCTGCAGTTTCATGAGTTCCTCCTTTGTGTAAACGCGGTACGGCGCCGGCCGGGGGCGGGGCCGGAGCCGGGGGACTCAGAGCCAAGACACATCGCAACGACACGACGAAAACACTCAATCCAGCCGAATAAAGTCAAAACAAGTCAATTCAAAGCGATTCCAGTGCGTGTCCCGATCGTTCGTGAAGTTCCTCTTTCATATAAACGTGTATATAAACGTGTACCGACGACACGCCGTACTTTAGCGCGGCCGGAGGGCGCGGGGGGGGGGCTGGTGGGCTCGCTCGGAGCTAGCTCACGTCACAACAACACAACGAACGCAACGAAAAACGCTCAAATCCAGCCGAAAAAAGTCAAAAACAGTTGAATTAAAAAACTATTCCAGCGCGTGTCCCTATCGTACAGTAAAATAGAAAAAATATACTAACTATATTTACAAAATATAGGAGATAAAGCACAATAAGTGTGAGAAAGAAGAGAGAGCGTTTACACCGGGCTGCCAGCTGTACCAGCGCCTTATGACGTAATGGTTTCTCTGCGTGGTTGATATGCCGGTGTGTGTTTAGCGAGTTCCTTCAGTGTACAGTACAAAAATGACGACAGAGAAAGACTGTGTTCGAGCTCAGAAGAGACGGAAATCTGCGGAAACGAGAGATGCGATCCGTCGCGCTAATAGACAAACGCCTGTGTAGCAGCGGGGCTGTTGCGTGCTTCCACACAAGGTTTGATGGTAGGCGGCCTCTTGGAAACAACAGGAGGGTGGGGATGAGTGTGCGCATGCACATTTTTAAAAAAGTCGCTTGAGTTCCCAAATTGGTAAAAAATCCTCTATTTTTCCTTTAATTAAAATATAACAAATCCCACCTTTTCATCATTCGTCATCATTCTCACGTTAGAACTATGAAGTTGTAGTTTTCAGTATTTTTCATTTGATCCACCTACTTTTTATTCACAGCATTTGCACTTGATTAAAACAAAAAAAATCAAATTTTTGCATTTTGGAATGCTAAGCATGAGTAAAAATGGCATGTGACATTGTTAAAAAAAAATGACAAGCCATATTTTACATGGATGTCTGGGAGCTGCAGGTTAAACCCTGCCAAAATCACGTTACATCCTTTTTATGGGAAATACAGCATATTTCATTTTTTTGACACCTGACATTTTTTGACACGCAGGCGTTTCGAAGTGTAAAACTATGAAAATGAACCCACTTTTTTGTGTTCATGCAGAGGAAATGCATTAATGATCAACAAACCAAACCCATATTTTTGGTTTGTTGCATGCGCACTCCCCCCTTGCGGACCTGCACAAGAGCATTGCGGCTAGAATTGCGTTTGTTTATTAGCGCGACGGATCACATCGCATCTCTCGTCTCCCGTAGATTGCCGTCTCTTCTGAGTCTTTCTCTCTCTTAATTTTGTCCTGTACACTGAGGGAACTATATTATGGTAGATCAATGTGCTTAGCCACGGGGAAACGTGCTGCTCTCCTGGGGATGAGCCGACGAGGCTGCAGGTGCGCGGTAGGTGAGTTCTATGATTGATACGTGGCAGAACTAATTGGCAGTCCACGCCACTAGGAAATGAGACTCAGATTTGGGCCAAAAAATCGTCCATTACGCCTTTTAAGTAGAACCCGTATCAAAAAATGGCTGTAAGATATTTTTTTTTTTCTTTTTTTAAGGAGGGCCTGAGGGTTACGTCTTTGCAGAGGGTTTGTCCACTTATCTGGTTTGAATCCCTCTCATTGCATTTGCTCAGTTGGTCAGATCCAATCTCTCACAGTTGTGTACTGCTGTACTTGGGCAAGACACTTAACTTGTCTACTGTGTCTGCATTGAATGCCGAGATACTGAGAATGTTATTGCTTGCCATTATTCAACATTATTACAGGTTATTCCAGGTCAAATGCATTGAACTACATTTATGTACTAAGTAAAGTTAGCTGTGTAAAGTTGCACTGGCCCTTTTGTCAACAACTGGTATTAATTACATCAGATTGCATTAGCCTAGCGCCGTATCCACTGATGAGACCTGTTTTTTAATTAATGTGTCAACGATTATTACTTCCTCTTTTGTGACGACGCGTGCCATCTTTGGTGATTCAGCCCACATAAAAAACCTCCATGTGGGCAGTCCTCCAGGTATTTCTTTTAAGGCTTGCACTTTCTCATAACAGTGGATGAAGTTGTAGCAGATGTCAAACGGGGTTGTGTGGGTAATCAGGTTTTCTATGTCGACATTAACAGACTGTCAACTTCGGGGACTTCACAGGTGAATAATCGTGGCACAATTTGATTAAAGGGCGTGCAATGAGATGCAGTAATCTCAAGGTCTGAAAGTGTTAGGAATCAAAAGGCGTTTATTGAATATGACAATGGATATTAAGATGTGTTTTGTAATGGTGTTAGGCTTTTGTAACCAGCTTTGTATGAGTAAAGGAGACACATCAGCCTTCTTAATGATACTTCTTACTTTGTAAAAAAAAAAGTCAACTGGACACTATTTTGGAAGAAAAATAAAAGAAAAGATGTTTCAACTTTCAAGAGTCATTTTCCATCTGTGGATCTAGTCTAGAACTCTGAGATATTTATCCAACCCTTGCCCCTTGCCACCGCCAAAACCTCTGATAATAGCCTGTCCTGTTAATCTATTTGTTAGTACTGTTTTTAAGTTTCCCCCAAAAACGAATCTTCAGCCCTGTAATGTGCTATATAAATTCTATTGTTAGCTGACTGCAGCTCCCTCATCACTGGGTATGCAGTGTCTTCATCTTAAAACCACAAACCACTCATTTGAAGACTGTTAGGTGAAGATTCTTTGAAACAGGAGTTAAGGAGGCCATTTTTGTTAAATAAAGAATCCATCTTTAAACAGAAATGGAGGCTTTAGCTTCTACTTATCGGTCATAAACAATAGTGTCTTGAAGCCATGGGGCCGGAGAAGCCCTGGTCATTCAGATGCTAATCCATGCCCCAACCTATCCATCGAACAAGACAAAGTAAAAACAAATTCTCAGCAACACGCACTAACTTCTATGGACAAATTGCACTATTTAAAGGAGTAAAAACATTTATTTACAATTTGTAGTATTTTTCATTCACTCCTATTACAGAATTGGTGGAAATATGACCCAGTTAACTTCCATTAAATATTTTGCTATTTTTGCTTACCAGTACAATTTTGTTGTTACTGTTTTTCATATTGTATGTGTTAGGTACTGTTTCCAAGTAATGTCCTTTGTAGCCCAAGAAGGTTTGTCTTGAGTCTAAGCCCTAACACAGTCATGCAAGCACTGTGGATGAAGCATCGTGCTCAAGGACACAGCAGCAGCAGCATAAAAATCTCCAACCTTTCCATTATTATTTCCATTATTTCCGTTAAATGACGGAAATAGCGAGCCTCATGCGGTCCCAGAGGATTTATAGGGACAGCAGCGTCTTGATTTTCACAGAGACCTGGTTAACAGCAGAAATGCCAGACTCTATTGTAGGTTTGGACAATTTTCATCTGCTGCGGGCAGACAGAACGAGAGAATCCGGGAAGAAAAGAGGTGGAGGTCTGGCGGTGTATGTGAACACGAGCTGGTCCAAACCCGAACACTGCACAGTGAGGGAGCAGCTATGTAACAAGGATATTGAACTATTGGCTATTGGCATGAGGCCATATTATCTGCCCCGGGAGTTCTCACATGTGATTTTGATAGCAGTCTATGTGGCCCCGTCTGCCAATGGTGAAGATGCTTGTGAAGCACTGCTCTCCTGCACTTGTAGGCTGCAAACACAGCATCCACAGGCTCTCTTCCTCATCTCTGGTGACTTTAACCACGCTTCTCCCTCTTCTGTTCTACCAACATACACCCAGTATGTTACCTGCTCCACCAGAGAGAATAGAACATTGGACTTGTTTTTTGCCAATACCAAGGAGGCTTATTCTTCTTCCCCCCTCCCTCCCCTGGGCAGCTCGGACCACAACCTTGTACATCTGAGGCCTGTGTATGAACCCATCGTGCGCAGGCAGCCTGTGGTGTCCCGTGAGGTGAGGATGTGGTCTGCTGAGAGCGAGGAGGCTCTGAGGGAATGCTTCAGCACCACTGTCTGGACTGAGCTTTATGACACACATGGGGAGGACATCAACACCATCACAGAGTGCATCACGGACTACATCAACTTCTGTTTTGAGAACATTGTTCCCTCCCGGACGGTGCGGTGTTTTCCAAACAACAAGCCATGGATTAACCGTGAACTGAAGGCTCTGTTGAAGGAGAAGAAGAGAGCCTTCAGGTCAGGGAACAAGGAGGAGCTGAGGACTGTGCAGAAGGAGCTGAGGAGGAAGATCAGGCAGGCTGAGGCCGGCTACAAGAGGAGGACGGAGGAGCAGCTGCAGCAAAAGAACATTCAGGGAGTGTGGAGGAGCCTGAAAACCATCTCGGGCTTCAAAATCCCCCCTGCCCAGACAGAGGGGGATCTACAGTGGGTGAATGATTTAAATGCTCACTTCTTGAGGTTTGATCGGTCACCCGCCCCTCCCCCTGCACAGCTGCATGCTCCCTCTTCCACAGCTGGACAATGCCCTGCATCTGTTCCTCTTCGCTTATCTGCCCCGGACCATCAGCTCCCCACTTCGCCTGGACTCACCCATCTCCCCAGCACACGGTCCCCCTGCCAACCACTGACTGTCACAGCAGCACAGGTGAGGAGTGAGCTGAAGAGGATTAAAGTGAGGAAGGCAGCAGGACCTGACGGCATCAGCCCCAGGCTCCTTAAGTCCTGCGCAGATGAACTCTGTGGAGTTATGGAGCATGTCTTCAACATGAGCCTGAAGCTGAGGGTGGTACCACAGGTCTGGAAGACCTCCTGTCTGGTACCTGTGCCTAAGACACCGCGCCCCAAAGACCTCAACAGCTTCAGGCCAGTGGCTCTCACGTCCCACCTGATGAAGACACTGGAGCGGCTAATCCTGGACCACCTCCGCTCCACCGTGAGCTCAGCCATGGACCCGCTGCAGTTTGCATATCGGCCTGGCATCGGAGTGGAGGACGCCGTCATCTCCCTGCTGCACCGCTCTCTCTCTCACCTGGAAAAGCCTGGCAGCTCTGTGAGGATCCTGTTCTTCGATCTCTCCAGCGCCTTCAACACCATCCAGCCGCTGCTCCTGAGGGACAAGCTGGAGACGGCTGGTGTGGAGTATGACCTGGCAGAGTGGATCCTGGACTACCTCACAGACCGACCCCAGTTTGTGAGAGCCCGGAACTGTGTGTCTGACACTCGGACCTGCAGTGTGGGGGCGCCCCAGGGCACTGTCCTCGCGCCCTTTCTCTTCACCCTTTACACTGCAGACTTCAGACATGACATGGACAGCTGTGTCCTGCAGAAGTTCTCTGACGACTCTGCCATCATCGGACTCATCACGGACGACGATGACGCGGAGTACAGAGGACTGGCGCAGGACTTTGTGGACTGGTGTCAGCGAAACCACCTCCTCATCAACGCGGGGAAGACCAAGGAGATGGTGGTGGATTTCCGCAGACACCACCCCACTGCCCCCTCACCAGTGAACATCCAGGGACGGGACATTGAGAGAGTGGACTCATACAAGTACCTGGGTGTTCATCTGAACCACAAACTGGACTGGACTCATAACACAGACGCACTGTACAGGAAGAGCCAGAGTCGGCTCTACCTCCTGAGGAGACTCAGGTCTTTTGGAGTGACAGGGCCACTCCTGAAGACCTTCTACGACTCCGTGGTGGCATCGGCCCTCCTGTATGGTGTGGCCTGCTGGAGCAGCAGCATCACAGAGAGAGAGAGAGGAAGAGGCTGGACAGAGTCATCAAGAAGTCCAGCTCCGTCCTGGGCTGTGCTCTGGACTCGGTGCAGGAGGTGGGGGACAGGAGGGTCCTGGCTAGATTCACATCTATGCTGGACCATGAGTGTCACCCCCTGCAGGACACGCTTCAGTGAGAGACTGATCCACCCTCGATGTGTGAAGGAAAGGTTCCGTAGGTCTTTCCTTCCTGCTGCTGTCAGACTATATAACAAAAACTGTTAGTACTGAACACTCGCAATACTGACCTAACCTAATACTGATGTGCAATTCTGTCGTATGTGCAATTGCTGTGAAATTCATGTGCAATTCATGTGCAATTACTGTGAAATTCATGTGCAATCTATGTGCTGTCGTGACACATATTCATGTGCAATTACTGTCGGGATCACATGCAATGGTATTTATTTATTTATTTATTTATTTGTCTATGGGAGTTTTTATTTATTTATAGGAGATCTTCTACTGAGAGTGTTTTTCAGACTTCCTATAAGTTATCTGTTCTTCTGTATCTACCTCTGTATCTACCTGCGTTGCACCAATGAAATTTCCCCATGTGGGACAATAAAGGAATATCTTATCTTATCTTATTATAAAATAAACAATTTTGCCAATGCATTTTTTGCTTTATCTGATTGCCATTCCTGAAACAGTTCTTTCTAAGTTAAATCTCACGGACAAGGACGTAGGATGCATAACGCAACAAAAGAGCCATAATAATTTCCAGATAATTGCAAATTATTTAATGCATTTTATTGTACCCCAGGTGACCGCTTTCATGCAGTCTTTAAAATATACATGCAAAAAGTACATTATTTCTAGTTGCTAGTTACTTTGCAAGTCCAGAACACCATGAATCCTTTATTTTTAGCGCATGTATAATGTCACCTTGTTGCCTAGCACGTTCTTGTGTAAATGTTCCTCCGCCGACTTCCCAGTTGAATTTAGAGTTCTATTATTTGCCGAGCAGTAGGTGTGATTCTAACAAGATATTTGAAAAGTTATTAAAAAAAACAGTAAAAGTTGCGAGACGGAGAGGACGCGCCTGGGCTAATTAGCAATCTCGCCCTGTATACACAACTATATCTAGCTGGATTCGTCAAAAGGCCACTGCTTCCCCTGAAAATGTCATGCTAGTCGGGGGACACGCGAACCCTTCTCTGCCCCCCTTTTCTGCTAACAAGTCGCACGTGGCTCAATTTGTGTCGAAATGTCCGCTGCCGAGGAAGACGTTAGCGCTGGGAAAATCTACAGGACCTAACCCCAGCCCGTGTGACACTCTCGAGGGGCACAATTATGTTCAAGTGGCGGATTTGAGCCATGATAATGTAAACACGGCAGAAATAATGTAATGGTTTTGTACTGGAGTCTGTAATGCATAAGAAATCAAAAGCACAGAAACAGCTGTGTAAAAGGAAAAGCTACTTAGGTGAATTGGTGACTCAACAAAGGTACACTATAATTTCTACGCCACTGGCTTATCTCCATGGGGGACGTAATTGCCTTGACTCGAATGTTTCACAGTATGGCATTAAACTTATCTATCTCCGGGGAAACGACCAACCAGGACAATTTACATGTCGGATCTCAAAACAAGATTTGTTTTTTTAATGTATTTTTCCGTTTAAATTAAATCAATAATAAATAGATACATTTTATGTCATAGTGCAGGATAATCTATGTGGTGTATCAACCGTCTGAAAATGTACGCAGTGCACCTTTTAAACTCTGGCATGTGTACCTCACTGAAGGGGGAACTATTGCATGAATTACTACTTTCAATTTACAAAAAGCTGAACTAACGTACTACTTTTACCAATAGATTTCCAATTTGCCTCTGCCTTTAAACAGCTTTGACTTTTGCTCTTTTGCTTTAAGTCATAGTCCAGTGTATGTCACTTGTAATAGCCTACTGAATTATTAACTATTATTGATTGTTACTGCCCCAAACCACTCGGGGCACATGTTTTCTATCAAGCCATTAAAAACCCACTTAACATAACGCCAACCTTGCATACATTAACATTTTGTGCTTTCAACATGACAGTTGCTCAACCATTTTCAACAGATTGAATTCATCAATGGTTTTAAATGGGAGCTTGTAGTAGAGGTGGGCGATTGGACGTTTACAATGTAAACAATGTAAAACCATAAACTAATTTGGTGTTTTAATTTGACAGTTTCTTCACTTTTGTGCAATACTTGAACCTCAACCAAGAAGACACATTTTAGCAAATGATGGTTAAAATGTCATCTTATTTCGGCTATTAGCATAATACAGTTAAGGTGGAATAATATGTTTACGACAAGAAAAGCGGCTGTTCTAGTTCTGTTTCGGATCCTCCTTTGTGCACCAGACTGGAGCGAAGGACAGATGCAGCGTTTGTTGACAATTATTATGTTTAGGTTTGATTGCGCCGTGATACAGACAAGTAATTAGCAAAACAATGTGAGCCGGAGATAATGATGTTGCTGGTAAAGCAGTTTGCCAGGTGTGCTCTTGCAGGCTCGAACTGTAAATGTAAGGTAAATGTTTTAGCTAGAGGTTCAAGCTGGAAATAAAAGTGATCTTCAATCGAGATTGAACTGATTTAACAGTGGTGGAATATTTCTTATATCGCTTACTTGTGTGTGTTTTTCTTTAGGATTAATGCTGTCTGTTTTGTGTACGATGAATAATTATGCAAATATACCGATTTTATTATGTCTATCAAGACAAACTCCAGTATATGTGGTAATCTATGTTCCCGAATCATTAAAATAATTATGATAAGCTATTCTGTTCTGTTGTAGTTTCTTCTGACATATAGTAAAGCAATGCTATGACAGTGGTGTTTAGTGGACTATTTATGCCCCCTCCTTATCTACTCCCTCTGCTTCCTTGCTCAGTTTAGATTAAACACTTGCTACTGCAAAATGTACATTATCTTTACAGAGCGAGGAGTTGTTTTACTGTGCGTGCGGAAACGCCAATCCATTTGACACAATCACAGGCTCTAAAGATGTCACAGGAGAACTTATGAGGCCTAATAACCGCACTAATGAGTCATATCCAGTTTTACTTTGTCGCCAGCAGTCGAGTTGTCACGCTGTCGCGCTCTTCACTTGATTGATACTGGTTCTCAAGGGGGAAAAAATGCTTAAAGGATGGTATGGTTTTTATTACACAAAAAATAATAATATGCATTCTTACTGTGAGCGGGTGCCTCTCCGCATATCCATAGTGCATCTTTTTGTCCATTTGTGGTGCAAGTTAATAGGTTTTTTGTTGTTTGTGATCAGATTTAGAGTTGGAGTTATTCGGATGGAGTCTTGCCCCACAGCAAGAAGGTTCTGAGATAGATTCCCAAACCTGGTGGTGCCTTTTTGTGTGGTGTTTGTAATGTTCCCTCTGTGTCTGGGTTTTCTCAGATTTTTTTTTCTCTGATTGTAACTTTTCATGTGAATAAATTATAAATATATTAAATAGACAATTTTGGTTTCCAAATGCTAGAGCTTAAAATGTAAGTGATTCCTGATTTGTCCTTCATAGGTCATGCTTTGATTGCCAAAACTGTCCTGGCTTGGCCCGGATTTAGACCTCTTGTTTTAAGTGTTGGTTCACTCTTTTGTTTAGACTAGATTAGGCATCTCATTTTGTGACTTATCAGAGTTGATACAGTTGTTCTTCATTATTACTTCATTATGTCCTTTTTAAAATGCATTCTGACTATGGTAATAAATTTAGAAATGTTGAAAGCCAATACATATTTTTTGCTTTTTCTTATCAACAGTTGCTCCAGATCCATTTCCAAAACCTGATCATCCACCATCGGACCAAGAAGAACCCATAATCCTCTCTGACTGCGAAGGGGCGGTGCTTCCAAAAAATTACCATAAAACATTTGACGAGAAGGAAATGGGCAATGAACAACAAGACCTCCAAGACAAACAAGACGGCCGCTCCCCTGACCAAACACAAGGTAATCCCACCTGCAACACCTGCTTTTCATATAAAGTGAAATTGGCAATAGGGCATTGTCACCTGCCATATAAAGCTGTTTAATATTATCACTTCAAGCCAATAAGGGATATATCTCATTCCATATGGGGCTTATGCATTGACTTTGTTCTTGCCAGGTTTCTTCTTATTATTATTGGCTCGAGCCTTCCAGAATGGAATGGATCGAGACATTGTTCTTTCCAGGTTTCTTATTATTATTATAGTTTTGCATGGTAAACTTTTGCCACAACTCAGGCATTTTCAACCCCCTGAACATTGATGAATGTCACACATGGGGACATAGACGCGATCGGCTCGGCCCGAACTCCAATAAAATGGACCTTGCGAGAACGCCCGTCGCAACAGTGCCGACTAGTTCAAAAAAGAAAAAGACATGAAAGGCTTAATCTTTGGCCTAGGCACTTGAGACTTGGGACAGTGATAGAGCTACCTTTGACGAGTAAAACACACCTGACAGCATCGCTGTGTGATAAACAGGAAGTCAGCCATGTTGAATCAAAGTGGCACCGCCACGTTTGACATAATCGTACTTGTTCTAGGTTTTCACTCACTAATGCGTTTTTATGGTCTGAGTGGAAATAATTAATACCATGTAACAAATTTACTCCATAGCGCCCCCTACCTTGCCTGACCCGCATTCTGTTTGAATGCGTAAGGGTCTGGAATCAGAGTCAGAGCCAATGAACTCGTCGGTAATCCATTTATTTATCCAATCCCAGTCGGTGGTTTTAACGCGTCACACTGAGATACGGAAGTAGCTTTCCACCCCCGTTCCAAAACATTCAAGATGGCAGACCCGGCTCGTGAACGAGTGTTTACTTCTGCTCTCGCTTCGGTTTGAACAATCAGGAAATTCCGCTCTACTTGCCGTGATGAACGTGCGTTAGATGCGGTTATGCGAAGGGCGTCATCGCTATTCAGGAGACATTTTCTGCGTTCGGGGACGGATAACGTGGAACACGCCTTGTTGACAAGGGCTACGTAATATCCGGTTATGCAAAACTCAACATTGTCTGATTTGTTTGAAACTCATGGATTATATTCTCCTCAAGACGCCATGAAAAAAGTGCATTTGCAGATATTGTGTATTTTCACAATTGGCCAGCAGGGGCGCAATGAATGCCTTCACTTCCTCTTCCTCTTTTATTTTGATGGAACATTTCCTCTCGTGCCGTGGTCTTAGCATTAGCGTTAGCATCAGCATTAGCGGCGGGTCTCTGTTGCTAGGTGATGGGGGTTCAGGGAGGAGGGGGTTTAAAGAATAAAGTCTAGGAGAATGCAGTATCGGGGCAATTGCAATCAAAACACGGTCGTGTTGGAAGGCGGTTGCGCGGGTGGCGAGAGCCATCGTCGCCGCTACCGCTGCTTTCATTATTATTATTATTACTCCTATTGCTATTGGAAGGTATTGGCTGTTCAGATGAGATACTGAAATAACTTGGAGAGTAGTAGTAGTAGTAGTGGTAGTGGTGGCGGTGGCAGTAGTATTAGTAGATCATGCTTTTTTCATGTAGTTAGTATTGATCTATATTATACGTAGCTCTGTTCATTGTTAAATACTATATTGATTTAAAACAGATCCATTGACTTTCTGTTCAAAGCTGCAGAACTAATAAGCCCTGCCTCGTCATACTGACGTTTCACTGTAGCAAGCAGCGGACATGTTAAAAAAACAACAACATGTAAGTGGTTATGTGACATTTTAAAAGCCTACATGTGTCAGACTTAATTTTTTCCAATATTTGCAAGTAATCATTGGTTCCTAATGAACTCCGGAATATGTTTTTCCGATAAAAAATGCACATGAACCCTCACACAGATTGGAAAACAATTTAGGTACTTGAGTGAAAAGCGGTCTGACTTCCACACCTGACATCACTGCCGTGAGGAGACGGGCAAAATCATGAGTTTATTTATCATACATTTGAGGTCTTGGACTAAATGTTTGTACATTTTTGGGTTTACTGTCATTTGTCCATAGTAGTTACAATAGTAGTTATACCGTTATGAATGAAACAATGTTTCAATGTCTGGACAATGAAATGAAATATAAGTTGTAGTATTGTAGTTGTTGTTGAAATATTAAACAGTAAAGATGTATTTGTTTCCAATAAACAAATACTACAGATGTTTGATACTTATCATTTTTAGCTGTAATGACATTTTTATTGTACAATCAGTCCTCTGTTTTGACAGTTTGGTGACATTCTTACATTACATTTTATCTATTGTAATTTTGACTTTTTCTCTATAAAAATTAGCTTTTGAAAAACATTACTTTGACACCATGATTCACTCACAGCTTCATGTCCTCAAGCTACCTCAGTCACAAATAAAATTCAACTTCCCTCATTCTCCCGAAATCTGAAAATAAATATGCAAATGAGCTCCCCTATCGTTTCAACCTTCCTTTGCCTCTACGGAGACATCATTTTCGAGACAGCGTTTATAAGGGTAGTGTGTTTAATTTCATAAGTGTAACCTCCCTTTCACCAAACCATCGTTGGAACATGAGCTTCTCCAGTTGTCCATTTCTATTCTTTTCTCCTAGGTCCCCTACCAAACAAATTTCCAATTACACTGGGTGTATTACAGCAAATTAAGACCTTTGTTACAGTAAGGCCGTCTCCCAGGGATACGCAAAGCAATAAATCGCACTAATTACAAAGAACTAATTACGCCACGCAATATTAAGAATGGCTGGTCTGCTAAAATGCTGGCCTTGCATAGTTTAAGTAAAACTGGTGACCTGGACATTGCCTCTATGCGAAGAGGCATTTAAGGTCAGTAGTTACTCCAGGATGTTAGAGCTTTTCTTTGATTGATTGTAGCAAATAAATGTGAAACATAACCTTTATAGTTTTACTTTAAAGGACAAATGTTATGCATTATTTGTATTGTTATTTCCTTTAAACATGCTCTTGGGTACTTTTTAGATGGGCATCTCAAAAAAAAAGGTTTACATGGTATAACAAACAAAATTACATTTAGATGTCTGCTGTTTCTTGACTTAATTAGTTTTGGGGCCATCTACTGGCTTCAGAGGGAACTAAACATAGTTTAAGATTTAAAAAAAATGTCAATGCATTTCAAGCTGGCCCCTCACTTCCGGGTCTCAGAACGTAGTTGTACTGATCATGATTAGACGGGGGAAATTCACAGAACAAGTCCGGCGATGATTTATGGACTTAAAAAACAGCAGAGAAGATTCTCAGAGCCACGTCACAGATTGAGAAAACGTGAGTTATCGATTGTTTTTGGTGCTCGGAGGGGGAGAGGACTTTCTGACTAGGATTCATCAAACTACCGTGAAGGAAGCTAAATGCAACTCCAGGAATAATGTTAGTAGGGCTAACGTTTTAAGGATTATGCTAAATTGATTCTTTTTTAGCTTTTAACCATGTACTGTTATCCCTTTGATCAATTGTCTATCATTTTAAAAAGATTAAAACATTCTTAAAACACACTAAGCACTTTCAAACATAGCTGCGATATACAGTGGAAATCAGGCTTAATAAAAGTTTGAAGAAGCTGCTGTTGCTCGTCTAATGGCGGCGGTTGGCATTAGTCTCTGCTCCGCTTCACATAAAACTAAATTAAATAAACAAGCAAAGTAAATGAGTTTGACTGAGCTTTCTTGATCTTTTTTGTTGACAGTCCACTATACAATGCCATACAATAAGCACGTGTCTGCCTCCTCAAGCAATGAAAAACATTGTTAAAACAACAGTGCATTGAAAATAGCAGTGATGCACAAAACAGAACATGCTTGTTTTAGCACAAAATAGTGGTTATAACAAAGGAGAAGGAGTTTTTCAAAATGTACATCTGAAAGTTTATTTCTCTTTGTTGTGAGGACAAGATTAGTAAGATGATATTTTTGCAATCATCATACATTTGTTAAAATATTTCTGTAAACGTCTTGATTGAGGTGTAAGTACTGAACAGTGTGAATGGACTGGCAATGGTCTATTTCTGAATCAGATCTTTTGCAATTTTTTCATTGTTTTCTTATTGCAGACGCAACTATTTAATTGCATATCTTCAAATAGCCATTACGATCTTTTACACGATATATCGCCCACCTCTAGTTGAGCCCTCCACTCACCACATGCTTTTAAACGATTAAACCATTTCCATCAAAAGCCAGATTCAAATCTTTTGCCTTTTATCTAAACCCGGACAAGACCTATAGTGCTGGTTTTCAGGTCCATTTAACTGAAAAGGAAAAATCTCTTCGACCTCGTAACAGGCAGGGTATCGCTCCCTATTAGCTTTTAACATCTTTAGATCAATGTGGAACAACTCTCCCTCTGCTTCCCTTAACCAAAGCGAGGCATGCCATCTACCTCTGACATCTTTTAGTGCCAGCGGACATCCGAAATTCCGAGCGTTCCTGAATGCAACCCAAACGAACCAATGCTGTTACCTCCTGTCGAGCTTTCTATCTTCAAAAAAACTGAAAAAAAATCAAAGGTTAACACACTTCTCTTTTCAAAACACTCTTTTTAAGCCGACTGAAGCGGAGAGATAAAAGCAGCGCTGCCGATCACAAATGGCACCTCTAAAGACTCACAGCCGGACGCCATTTTGGACCCCACGAAGTCTTTCGGTGGTTTCTATGGCAACTGCTAATATCTTTCTATACATCAGTTTTCATTTTTGTACATTGCATCTTTGTCTGTTCTCCTTGGCCTTCCTTCGCTTTTGCATTGCATTGTGATCCCAACTCTCACTTGTTCATGTTGACGTTGTGTCCTTGAGCGAGACACTCCGTATACCTGTGTTTAAATGTGGTGTGTAACAGCGATTGGTGATGCAGATTGGCTGCCATGCTTAGAGGGGTGAGGCTTTCCATGGGGGTGCCCCCTTTACATGGCATTTAGACCCTTTTCACAGTGGAGAGTGCACCCCACTAGGGCTGGGTATTGCCAAGACCCTCGCGATACGATACGTATCCCGATACTTGTATGTCCCGATACAATTCCCTCATTACGATACGTATCCCGATACTTTTTTGAAAAAATGGTTTACCAAATGGGCATTTGTTTTATTCCGGGTAAGAAAATGCATGCATTTTTATGTTTATCCACAAAGCTTAAGCTTAAGCGTGGTGCACGGTGTGTGTATGTCTCAGTAGTTCCGCGCTGTTTACTGCCCTCTACAGGAGGGAGCTTCTAAACAGCCGCCCGGACAATTTGTAATAAATTAACGTTATTGAAAAGTATCGATACAGCGATATTTTGAACACAGCCCTACACCCCACCCCCTTTTATGTTTACATGACTTAGTCTTGGGAAAGATTGGATATCTAACAAAGAGACAACATTTTTGGGGGTGTATTTTCCATGCTGGGGGGCTCTGAGTAGGCTCGTCTCTCCACAGATCACCTGCTTGTCTCCAAAGAGATTGTGTTGAATTCCAGGCAAAGCAATAACATGTGGCAAACCCTCTACAATGCACCTTTCTATACATTATTATTAATATTATTATTTTTTACAATATCCTGCACATTACATTGCTGGATACTTGACTTTTAAGTATTTTAAACCCCAAATGTTTCCATCTCCCTCTGCCGACCTGAGCATGAATGGAGCAGAGCTGGACACAGAGAAGGAGTGATTGCTCGTCTCCACGGTGAGGGGAAACTAATCTCACTGCAATCAAGGAGCGGGGGCGTCCCAACAGCTCCACATTTGCCTTCTCAAACCCCCTCGCTATTGGCCGCAGGTACAGCATAATCATTACTGAGCCTCTCCTGACCCCATAGGTCACTTTTATTGGACAACCGCGGTGATGTGAATTAAACCCACGCTGCTAGAGACTGATGGGTCCAAGTAACAAAGTAAGAACAAGCTACATGCAGAATTTAGCCTTTAGACACATGGATTAAACCAGAGCTTCTCAAACTTTTTCTGACGCGCCCCCGTTAGGAGATAAAACATTTTTATCTCCTCCCCCACAGCCTCGAGAAATTCTAAAGTATCATTACATTTTTTTAAATAAATAAAGCATCTATACAACCGCATAGTACCATGAAATAACAGTAATAATTAGAGTCTGAATAGGCTAAATTACCCTATTTTTAGTTTTTAGTTTCATTCACAGACTGTGACTGTCTGTGTTTGGTCATGGTGCATGAAGCTATGAAGAAATGGCACAACACACAGCCTCACTGCTCTACAAATATGAGTCTATCTTAGTGCTCTCCCCTCCCTCTGTTTCTTCTCCTGCGCAGCCAGGGCAGGTCAGTCACCTGTCTCCAGTGGGACAGCGCAGAATTGGCGCTTCATTGTTTTGAATTAGGCGTTTCAAGGAGAAGACGCACTTGCGTTACTTCTCGGTCACTGTGAATCTCTTTTACCACTGCGGGTCCCCGACACACTGCTTTCTGTGCGGTGCGTTTATGTTTCACATTTGACACGAAAATCCCATGGGATCAAAGTGGAAAGGAAACGAATGCATACATATTCTTCAGATATGCTTTATATCACCAACTAAGTGGTCAGAAGCGGAGCAAGTTTAAAACTCAGACTTGTAAAGTGGAGGGAAGAGACGAGCGCGAAGGGAACCAGGACAGAAGCGCGCATGGAGAGGGAGAGGAGGGAGCAAGAGGCCAAAGCTGTGACTCCTTCTAAACCCGTAGCAAACACTTCTCCACTGCTTTATTGTATTTAAAGAATAACTCCTTGTTGGCCCTGGGCGTTTTTTCTGTAGCTCAAAACAAGTCTATGCGCACATTTCTCCCCACGCCTCGCGACCCTCTTGGCACGGCTCTGTGCGCCCCCCACTTTGAGAAGCTCTGGGTTAAACTATGTAAGCTCAGCCAAAATATTGTGACAACTGACAGATGGAGTGTTTCCTGTCTGCAGTGATCAGGTTTGATTCAGACTTGGTTTTAACACATGTTCAATCTAGCTAGTGTGGTTTGGCATGTGATTCCACATTATGGCATTAAACTTATTCATCCCCATGGACCCAAGCCACCAGGCAAAGTCACAAGTCAAATCTGAGGAGAGGTGACCCCGCTCACGGCAAGAACGCATGCTTTTCAAGGGGATGTATAAGGGGTGCGAGATATGGGGAAAAAAATGATCTCAGTTTTGTTGGAGCTAGCACCAAACTCATCATTCATGTACACGTTGTATTTTTCTATTGCTTTTAACAAGTAAATAAGTAATCTGCTTCTTCTGAAAGTTCACTCTTCACTGTGCTTGGTTAAGTTCAGATGTCACTCACTCAGAGGCTGACCAGTAGGAGAAGTGGGTTGGAGAATTGTCTGTGTATGAGCAGAAAGCTGCATTGAACATAGATGTAGTGAATCGTAATTCAGTATTTAAGATTTCACCAAATGAGATAAGAATGTGATGGCAATATATTTTATCACCATATTGCCCAGCCCGACAATATTTGACTAAATGCATGAGTGACATGTTTAATGCCACACTATGGATCATCCCAAGCAAAGCAATAACATCTTCATGGATAAAAGTAGGCGGTGGAACTTCAGCATGTGTTGAAGTTATAGTGCTTCCTTTATATAATTTGAAAAAATAAGTATACTTTCAATCACATTGCCACTTCTAAATGTCCACTAATTAACCAATGTAGTTGCTTCTAATTTGTTATAAAATATATAATAAACTTTTTTTTTATTCTTGTTTGGTCCAATCGAATAGACTAATGGCTCATATTGCAAGGCTGGTAGTATTGCTTCAAAGTTCTTCCACTGATTTTATTTATTTTTTTAATGTCCTTATTACTACTCTCCAGCTACTTTTACAAACTGTTTAAAATGTCTTTGTTCAAGAAAATCACCAATATTTTCTTCTCCCATCTTTAGTTTCAATCCTTGTGCAGAAGATGAGATGACTCAGTCCAATTAGGCTGTGTTGTCGCGCTCTCACGGTAAAATAACGCACACTCTTCCCTGGGGTTGTTTTGAAGCCACTGCTCATAGCGCGTAAGTGACAGGCTAATAAGACAGGCTTTGTAAGATGAATTGCCCCCATCGTATAAATGCCCCACTTAAAGCCTCCGCCGCCGCCGCCATCGCGTTCCTGCACCACAAACAGGCGATCCAGGCGAGAAAGTGCTTACAGCTAATAAACCAGCCACTGCCGTTTGTTTTGAGTGTTGGAATATAGTGGAGAGACACAGTGTCACCAAGTGCATGTGCTCTTGTTTCATTGTTTAGTCCTTATAGTTCTGGTTTAGATTTGGCTTAGTCCTCGTATAGATCTAGTTTAGTATAGTTCTTGCTTAGTTCACGTTAAGTCCTTATTCTAGTTTAGTTTTGTTTTGGTATGATTGTGGTTTAGTCCTGGTTTAGTTCTGATTCAGTCCTGGTTTAGCTCTTGCCTTGATCTGGTTGAGACCTGTTGCAATCATTCTTCTAAAATGCCTCTTGTCAATATAATCTGGGACAACTAAAACTACATTGTAGGACGCTACCGAGTCCTAAACAAGTCCATATTTAAACCTGGTTTAGTCCTTGCTTAGGTCTAACCTACAGTTTTGCAATCCATGGAGATGGATGCTTTAATAACATGCTGTGTAACTTAAATACATGCTTGCTTAGATATGTATTTGATCGATCCAATTTTAGTCTGAGTTTTACATTTTTCCCTCTAAAAACTACAATTTTTCGATCTATGTAGTCCATGGAAGACTGGAATTGTTACTAGTGTCCTCAAACTGTTATTGGTCTTGCAAAGTGGCCCAGTCCTCCAGCAGCAACATCAGTGAGTATCAGAACACTGTGTACCATAGAGCCTTTGAAAATTGCACCGGTGAGAATTACAAACATAAAAATGAAGGATATGGGTGCTGGACACGATAGGTCAAGGAGAAGACTTATGAGAGTAATCCCACCTGGAAAAACACAGCCACTGAACACATCATCAGCTGTAAATGTCTTGTACAAATAAAAACATATTTGATTTAATGGTACTCACAGATTGAGAAGAGATAAAGGGGACATTCATTGGAATTCAACAGCCAATGAAAGATTGTATTAACCTGCAACGGGGTGGGAAATATATTTAAATAAGATGAGATAAAATAACCTTTATTTGTCCCACAGTGGGGAAATTCCAGTGTTGCAACACAGATTGCACAGAAGTATAATACTAAAAACAGATAACTTAGAAATAACTCTTATATTTTAAAAATAATAACACTCTTAGTTACAGCTGTTATATGGACAGAAAACATAGCACCAGGATGATTGACATTTTGTCACAGTATTGCACATGATAATGAAGCTGAATGACACAGGGCTGTTCAGGGCTACAGTCTGACAGCAGCAGAAGGAAAGACCTGTGAAAGCTCTCCTTCACACAGCGAGGGTGGATCAGTCTCTCACTGAAGCTGCTCTCCAGAGTGGACTGCAGGGGGTGAGACTCATGGTCAAGTATAGATGTGAATCTAGCCAGGACCCTCCTGTCCCCCACCTCCTGCACCGAGTCCAGAGCACAGCCCAGGACGGAGCTGGACTTCTTGATGACTCTGTCCAGGCTCTTCCTCTCCCTCTCTGTGATGCTGCTGCTCCAGCAGGCCACACCGTACAGGAGGGCTGATGCCACCACAGAGTCCTGTACAGTGCGTCTGTGTTATGAGTCCAGTCCAGTTTGTGGTTCAGATAAATATGAATATGTTGTTTGAGGATAGACAAAATTAGAATATTGAAGAAGACACATTATGCTCTTGTATACTATGAAGTTGTATACCGTACTATGGCACTTGTGAATCCAGATTTCAAATGGACATTTTAAAACTCAACTGGATATTTTCATTTTTGTGCCAAAATGATACATGTCATGATGCTGCTGAATCCTATGTATATCAGAGAGTAAGAAAAACTATACAAATGAAAGACAAAGTAGTAAGTAAAGTCCAGTGGGGGTGTATTTGGTGTTCTGTAGGTGAAAACGGGGTTTTACACAAACACACTTGAATCCCTCTAAATATAATTTTGAGGTGTAAGCTTTGGTTTAGCTCATTGTGAATATTGTCATCATCGGGATGATCAAAATTAATATTGAGATACATTTTTGTCACTACTGCCCAAAAATACATGGAAAAATATTTCCATGTAGACGTTCCCCAGAAAAGTACCTTTAAGGGAATTGTGTTGTATTCATACCTTCTCTAATATAATGTATCGAGCCTTTTCTCATGGAACAATACAGACTTTTTTCAGACGATGTCATTTATTGATGATAAACGCCAAGTGAAAAGATTGTAAATGAACCTTACTTGCATTGTATGATCCTTCTCCCACACAACTAAAATGTGGAGCTTATGTGGTGCATTCTAACAGCCCATCTAATCTTTTTTTTTTTTTTTTAATAACTAAAACTTATAATTAGACCAGCTTTAGTCGTATATGTTTTCCTTCCTGCATTCTTTGCTTATTTAATACATGCTACAATTTCTGTATAGGAAAACTAAGGCACAATTGCTACTTTTGAAACTATAACTACATTGATCTGCCTTCTACTTATTGGGGACACTTGATAAATGGGTTGACAGTCTTGAACATTGAACCCAAACACATGCCTCTAAAATATCAAAGGGTATCCTAAAATTGCATTACATTATATACATTTGTGACTATCGGTTGCAAAAATCAACAAATAACACTATTCAATACGTGTCACTGTGAATGTCAGATCTGGATTGCATCAATACACTATTAAGCTTATTAAAGACAGAAGAATGAACAACTATCGTAATGATTTTCTGTGATTAATGACCCTCAATTTACAGATTTTTGTTACTGTCCACCACACTAAATAATGACAAAAAGGCGAATTATTTTGTTATGGACCTGGTTTAGTCCTGGTCTAGTCTTGGTTGATCATGTTTTATTCCTAATGTAGAACCAGCTTGTTCTGGTTTAATCTCGGTCCGTCCTGATTTAGTCATGAGTTAGACTGGTTTAATTCTGACTTGGACACAATGTAGTCTTTACTTTTCCTGTTTGAGACATGGTTTTAGTGAAGGATAAGTCCTGGTTTAGTTCTGGTTTAGATATGGTTTAAACAGTTGGATTTAGTCTTTATTTATTATTAGATCTGAGTTAGACCTGGCTTTATCCCAATTTGGGTCTTAATTTAGTTTGTATTAAGACCTGTATTAAAGTTTAGACTTCGTTTTGGACTCTGTTTGTCCCGATTTAATGTTTAGTCAAAATTGAATCATGTAGTTTAACTCTAGTAATATTTCTTTTTCTTGCAGTGAGTGGGCCATGGGGTCAAATCTCCACTGATCTTTGTTTAATGCCATACCGTGGAACATTCCAAGGAAAGCAATAGCATCTCCATGGAAACAAGCAGGTGACAGGTGCTCCACAGAAAAACATTACGTGCAAAACCCATATATTTCTTATATTACGGTCCTGAAATGAAGAGGTTTTTTTTGTTGGCTGCCCCATAGAAACGCATCCTAGACCCGCTGTACCTCTCCCATTAGCGCGTCAGTCCCTCGACTCGCCTTGTCCCTCCGCTCCAAAGACAAACTGTGCCTTTTCGGACAACTGCCTCACACGGACACTGATTTAAGGCCAGTATTATCTCAGTGTTATAGGTCATTGTCTAAACGAGCCGCGGTGCTCTCATTCTCACCAGCCTGACCTTTGCTGGCAGCATGAGCAAGTTGACATTAATGCCGCTGCTCCCGTTTGCGCCACCAATTCTCTCTCCCCCGTCGTCGTTGGGTGACTCTCTCTCATTCTCCCTCTCGCAATAGTTTTGTTGTTGTTTTTCCGTGATTTCTTCAGTGAACTTGTGAAAAATAAATTGGGCAGTTGCAGGCAGATAAATTGTCTTGCGGTGTGATACAAAACAAGATAGAAACATGTCGGTTGTTTGGGAGGAATAAGATCAATAGCTAAATCTTGTCAATGTTTAAAGGATGAAAGTCAACTGGTGATCTGTGTCCACATGAACAAAAATAATGGAAACAACTTGGAAAAATGTCCATTACTTCCTTGTCAATTTCAGAACCGTAGGCGGAAAAGTAGATACTATTTCCAACATAGATTCGAACATTGAAAACATCAACCCTTTCCAACATCACATAATGTAACAATGGCCAGCAACATAATAATTTTTTTAGCCAATTTTGAATGTAACACGCTCATAACGTAATAACCGGCCATGTTATAACTTTGGTGAGCAAATATGGGATAATGTCTTGCAGATAATGTAATAAGTTGCTATCTTATTGGCTGGTTATTACATTATTGGCATGACGAAGAAGATGATAATAATAATACTGCAAAATGAACATGTTTCGGTTTGTTCAAATGGCTTTAATGGCTGGTTATTAAGTCAAATATCAATCATTTAACCCTTTTCCCCTTCTTCCAGCCATTTGATTATAGTCAAAATGGTTCAGAAACGGATTTAAATTGGGGGTCATTTTAGTCAAGCGTTTTAGGAAAAATCAGCCGGAATGATGAGGGGGTAAAACATGTAAGAATCAATAATGAACTAATCCCAGTTATTTTTTCAAACATGATTTTTTTAAATTAAATTTTGCTCATATTTCAAGAGATTTAAAGGCGCAATGGACGATTTTTCGGCGATTTGAGAACGCAGGTGGAAGTGCGCATGCGCACTCCCCCGTGTGGACTGATACAACACACACGTGCGTTTGTTTATTAGCGCAACGGAGCGCATCGCATCGCTCGTCGTCCGTAGATTTCTGTCCACTTCTGCGTCAGCTCGAACTGTCTTTCTCTGTCTTCATTTTGCCCCGTACACTGAGGGAACTATATTATGATAGATCCATGCGCTTAGGCACGCGGAAACGTGGGGACGAGCCTGACGCGGCTGCAGGTGAGCGGTAGGTGCGTTTTATGATTGATACGTGGCAGGACAAATGATTTATCCACGCCACGAGGAAATAAAAAATTTGCTGAAAAAAATCGTCCATTCCACCTTTAAGATGTGACTTTTCATCTATCGCTTTGTCAGGAATGTCATGGTATTCCATAGTATGTTCCATAGTATGACATGGAACATTCCATATCATACTATGGAACATACTATGGAATACCATGGAGACACAGGTCAGATCTGTGGAGAGACAACCCAGTACACAGTAACAATGCATGCTTACTAACATATTTTTAAGCAATAGGCTAAGAAAATGTTTTAATGAAGAGCAATGTAAGGTAAATGTTTGCTTAATGCCATACTTTGGAACATTCCAGGCAAAGCAATAACAAAACCACGAGACAAGCAGTTGGTGCATCTGTCCCAGAATAGCACCTTTAAAGCCTGCATAAATAATGGTTGTTATTTATCCTTTAATTATTGCAATTAATTTTGTAGCCACTGCAATATAGATCAGTAGGAATAATTGCATAGTATTGAATTGTAATATGCTTAAAATATGTGTGTTACAATAATTTGGTTCATTTCTAATACAGAGTCCATCATAAATGCATCACTGCCTGCTTATTGTGTTTCTACGCTCCAGTATGCACTCACGGCTAACAGACCTCAACAAATAACTTGACGTCGCTGCACCAACTTGTTCCTGAAAATGTCAACAATAATGACATTTCATTTTGGACCGCTGAAATGAAATGCTTTGGAAGTCATAAATACTCCATGCAAATATGTTGTGTTTATGCATACAAAGGGTACAATGTAATGTTATGAGCAAAAGATGAATCTTAACGTGTCTCTAAGCCTCCACCGTTCCATCACTTCAATTATAAGACAATATATAGTCTGATATTAATCATTTTCTGTTGTGTTTTTAGTTGAGCGAGAGGAAGAAGATGCCAGTCTCCCAGTGTACCCAGCATTGCAGTTTTGTGCCAGCCAGTACACAGACCGAGTATACTTCTACACCAAGGTAAACTTTAAAGGACACATTTTGCAAAATGTTTTCAAGCTTCAGATTTGTCCTCTCATCAGAAACATACCCGGAACTGTATTTTGCTTCACTCGCACTTGTTTCATTGATACTGTTTACAAGCATGTCTTTTCTCAGCGCTCATAAATCACTCACTTTGAAAAGAAAAAAAAAGAGGGACTTCTCCTTACATTTTTAAGGCCATAAACCATCATCAAATTTTGTTTTCAGCAAACGCATTGCTCTATTAGCATCGCATTCACATTGCCTAAGGGCTTAATTTCTTGCTGTTTTCATTGTCGTTTCATTCTCAACGCCTAAATACCTCATTTCAAACAGAGGTGTAGTTTTTAAAGTATTTTTTCCAAATCTAGATGCTATTTATTGGAAAATGTGAAATACTTATCCAAAAAGCATGTTTAAAAGCAAATTTAAGCCACAAGAATGCAGAATGTGTCTACTTTAAATACTACGGTACTTTTTTAAAGATGTCTTATTGAGCAAATTTAGGTCAAATGTCAAAGTTTTTTTCTATCACACACTTACAACTTGAAAAACCCAAAGTGCTGTACAGAGACACATAAAATACAATCAATTACAACTACATATAAAGTTAATACAAAATAATGACTCAGGTCAGTTAGTGTCTAAAGGAAAATGTACATTTACAGATTAAAATTGCTTTAGTGTCTCAGCATATCTAACATGCAGAGGCAGGCTGTTCCAGAGTCTGGGCCCCACCTCAGAGAAAGCTCGGTCCCCTCTACTTTTTAACTTTGACCTGGGCACATCAAGGAGGAGCGCATTGTACGAACAGGAACATGATGGGACAATAACTCCCATAAATTACAGGGAGCCAGACCTTTTAAAGACCATGAGCAACATTTAAAATGTGATTTTCTGGATAACTGGAAGTGCAGTGATGCCAGGGCTGGAGTCATGTGTTGGTGACGCCTTGTACCTGCGAGCAGCCGGGCCGCCACATTCTTCACTAACTGCAAGCATTTAAGAAAGGTCCCATCGAGACCAAAATAAAAAGAATTGCCGTTATCTAGACGTATTGTAATAAATGAGTGAATCACTCTTTCAAAGTAGTAAACATTTAGTTTTTGACTATAATTATTTTACATACATTTTGCAGTTCATTGATCAACACTTAAAGAGGCTGGACCCTGTTTTGTTCTAAGTGCAGATGTGCTGTCTGCATCTAATTATAGAGTATTTTTTTCACAGCTTCACTGTGATCGCAAAACTCGCTCTGGCTTTAGAGAGTTGTAAAATGTGCTTAGAAACTCATCGCGGTGAATAAATAGGATGCTCTGAAGGCATTTTGTAAGTGACTAAAGTATGTATACCCTAGATAAATGGATACAATTATGCATTTCTTTAAAAATAAACAAGATCTGATCTTATTACTTCAGATTTTGTTCCAAACCCGAATAGCTTAACATGTAATTTAATACGTGCATGTTAATTATCTTCTAAATTAGGCAAGGCTAACATATTTGAGGATCAAAGTACTTTACAGTCCATCAGAATTACAAGTACTGTTAGTCCAAATAATAACTCCACTTTGATTTGGTTCATTTATTTCGTGAACACCACGTTCAGGTTAGCCACGCAACAAAATCTCCCTCAGTCCCACCCAGACACGTAAAACAGGTAAACAGAACAGTATCGCCCCCTAGCTGTCAGGCATGAGACGTGAAACTTAGAGAAGTGAAACTTAAGAAACTAACAAACTCACTCTCTTTATAAAAACAAAAAAACACACAGCAACACAACATAACATGAGTGTAAGTGTTGTTGTTGAACAGTTATTTAACAGTCCAATGTCCTTCATGGAGAGCCTTAAGAAGCATGGCCGAGGAAGCTCCCTTTTTTAGTAAGGCAGTCTGCAAGCTGCTCTTTAGTTTCAGACCACAACACTTGAAGGACCTTTTCAGTTTGAATTAGTTCTTTGATTGAATTGATTTCTAAACGCAGTCGTTTTTCTGTGACAAACTTGGTAGACTTCAGTACATCAACAAGAGAAAAGTTATCAGTGACACAGATTATTGGTACAGGATGTTCAGTGCTACCTGCATTAAGTTCAGAGAACAATGTTGAAAGAAAAATTGCATTGTCAATTCCCTCTGACATTGCTAGAGTTTCACCTGCAAGTGTACTTCTAACAATTCTCTTGATTCTCTTTGACTGCCATGAGATAGGAGAAAAACATCCATTGTCACCCATCAAAACAATAAAGTGCCCACCTTGAGTTCCTCCATCTGACAGATTACCAAAAGATGCATCAGTGAAAGTAACTCATTTTAAGTTACTGTCTTTACCAAGATGCTGGAAATTCAACTCAACAGACTTAGCCTTCAGTTTGCACACAACTCTGTTTGCTTCATTAATAGTCTGTACAGTAGCCTGTTTAAGATTTGATGCTAAGTTACTTGCATCAAACATGGCATCAGGTCTGCTCTGTCTGGCAACCCACAGAAGTTGCCCTATCTTAGATCTGAGCTGATCTTGCTCTGCTTCAGTGAGGGGTGAGCCTGGCTCTGCTGCCCGTGAGGGTGTGAGAGGTATGGGATGTAAATGTTGAATGTATGTCTCTTGGTGTATTTGTACTTTTTTACTCAAAGTAACCAACTCCACACCCACTTAAGAAAAGCTATCCTGAGCTTCACGACCAACATTGAACTTTGATCTGAGATGAGGCATGACAGTCATAGAAAACATTTGTGTACCTCCCCAAATGAAATCATCAACATGACAAGCTAGTACACCAGTTACATTTTTGTCATCATCTAACCAGTAGAGAACTGCAGGGTCAACTTTAGATATGACAGCTCCTGCTTCAATCATTATGCTTTTCACTCGGTTATACCAATAGAGTGAGGCATCAGCTAGACCATACACACATTTTCGCAGTTTCCAAAGTACACCAGTGCTATTAGCCTCTGGAGGAGGTCTGATGAAAATGTCTCTAGATAGTTCCAGTCTTTGTAAGAAGGCAGATTTTGTGTCCATTGAACGAAGTTGCCATTGTTTCTGACAACTGACTGCCACTAAGAGCCTCAGGGACTCTGAAGCACAGGTTGGAGAGTCCTTTTGTAGCTCAGAAACTTGTAGCTCCTCAAATCCTCGTGCAACAAGCCTGGCTTTTGGTACTAATCCGTTCTCAGTCTCTTTTAGAGTGCACACCCACCGAGTGGAAATGCACTTTTCTCCTTTGTCCTCAACTTCCTCAAACACGTCGTTTTGTATCCAACTTTTTATTTCATTGGACTTGGCTTCATCAAATGACAAATCCTTAGTGACAAAAACATCCTCGCATGTGTCACCACCAGGAGCCTGAACCTGGACTTGAAGATCTTCCAGCTGTAACAGATCCACTGCTTCATTGTCTCCCGCCACCTCAGCAGGCTCAAGCAGCTCAAAGTTATACCAGTCCTTATATTTTCCGGTGGCTTTTCCAGCACGTCCTAACACTTTAGCAGTACGTGAAACACCACTCTCTGCGTTTCTGAATGTAACAATTTGACCAGTCTTTATATTTCCAGCACCCCGTCTCTCTGCCCCAGCATATTCATGAGCGGGTGGAGGATCATTGTCATTGTTTTCAGCATTTGTCTCTTCGGTATCCTCATTTATGTCATATGAGTGTTGTTCGTCCTCATTGTTTTCTTTATCACAGCTGGTCTGAGGTTCCTCATGTTCCTGATTGGCTTTCCTCAGCCTAAGTCGGTGAACTCTGACACAGGTGCCACCGTGTCTAACAAAAACAACAGCACCGTCCTGCCCAATGACCACCGCAGGCCCTTTCCACTCTGGACAGTCCACACGTTTGCAAAACACTTTGTCTCCCTGTTCATACCTCTCATCGTTGTGACGTATCTGTTTCTTTAGCGCTCTCCGAATTCGTTCGGAGCATTCTGCTTCTGTAAAGGCCTTCCTTGCAGTGTGCAGAGCTGAAATGTGTTTGGCAACCCACTCACTTTTAGTGGTGCCCTCTAGAGCAGGTGGTCTGTCAATCAACACCGAAGGTAGGTTAGGATTCTGCCCAAACACAAGCTGATGTGGGCTGTAACCATGGACACTTTGCATACAGTTCTTTGCCATAAGAGCCCAGTCCATGGCAGTGCTCCAGTCACATCTAGTAGTAGTTTTCACTTTGAGTATGATCTCTGTTAAAGTTTGGTTGTGCCGTTCTAACAGCCCATTACTCCAGGGGCTGTATGCTGGTGTGGTCTTTACTTCAATATTAAAGTTTTCAGCCATGTCTCTCACTTCTTCATTATTAAACTCCCCACCATTGTCACTGAACAACTTTCGTGGTGGGCCGTGCACACTGATCCAATCATGAATAAAATGTTTAACGATCTCAGAGGATTTCTTGGTGGTCAAGACACTTTCTGCACTAAATCGAGTGAACTGGTCAATGATATGTAGGTACCACACCCCTGGCTCAAGCTCGTGCAGATCTACAGCTACAGTCTCATTATACGTTGAAGCCAGTGGTAGGCCAGCCGCAGGTTTGGGTTTGGTCTTACAGTACTTTTGACATGCTTCACACTGACTTACAACCTTTTGTAGTAAGCCAATGCATTCTGTGTCTTTGTTTCCAGAACTACTTAAAAGCCTTTGTAGTTTGTCAGCAGAAGCATGCCCAAACTGCTTATGAAGTTTCTCTAAAACTTTTGTCTTCTCGCTTGTGTCCATTTTGTCTGTGCTTGTCAGCACTTCTTCCTCAGTAGTTGTTAATATCTGATCAGCATTAACAAAACATTTATCTTCACTGTCGATTATATTCACACAGTAATGTCCCGAGCTTGTAAAGTCCAGTTTGATAGGTTGATTGAACATCACAGCACTGTCATTTTCCATGTCCAGAACTGTTCCTGCCCTTTTTAGAGATGTCTTGCTCAAAAGCAAGGGGATATTAACAGGGACAACTTCGGTTTCTATATTACACTTTGTGGTGCCAATCTTAGCTGGTATCGTAACCTTTTTGACAGAGTGCACCACTTTTCCATCTCCAAACTTGAAGGGCCTATGACTTTGTGTTTCAGTTTTTATCATAGACTTTATGTTTTTCTTTCCAGACACATTAATGTAGTCGTCAAGCCACTGTTGTCCACACACTGTCCTAGTGCAAGCAGTGTCTATTATATCGGAGCCAAAACATTCAGTCATGAATATTTCTGCATCTGTTGGCGATTCTTTTGTATACAGTGTAATGTTACACTCTTCCACGTTTGTCTTTTCTTCAATTATTTGAACACTCTCACCTTTGTGTGGACAGTGTTTTGCCCAATGAAACGTACTTTGGCATACAACACACTTTGACCGCCGTCCGAACTTGTCCAGCGAGTTCGTACCAGGCAGTGGAGTTTTCGCTCTGGAACCCTGTTGCCAGGGCCTGTTTTGACATCGCTGCTCCGTTGCAAAAACAGATTCTTGACTAATTCCCTCTGTAGTTGCAATCGTTTTCCCGCTAAATATTCTCTTCAATGCGGACTTCATAGAGGCGAATGTCAAATCTGTGCACGCAGTTAGAGCCTGCTGTCTGTCCGTCGTATCCAAGCACGCGGTGTCCAGCAGCTTAAAAGCTAAAACTGCATCGGGAAGCTCCATGTTGTAATTGCGCATACGCGAATATCGCTGTTCGAAATCAATAATATAGTCCACCATGGACACGTTTCCGCTTTTCATCATCCGGTCAAAGTTCGTGTACGCTTCATAGATCTGATCTTTTTCTTCTTTTAGGAACAAACTATCAAGTTTACCAAAAAGAGTGGCAATTCCTGTGTCTTTGTTTAAATCATCAACCAGAATTTCCATCGCCGTCTCCCGTGCTCTTCCAGATAGCGCCAACGCCACGGCAAGAGCTTGTTTTTTTTTCTCCAAAACGGTGACTCTAATCCACATGCCGACTTCATTCTTCCAGCTTTCATAGGGTTTTCCCTCTTCAAAAGATGGCGGGACTCTGTAGTTACTAACCATCCTCTGCTACCAATGTTAGTCCAAATAATAACTCCACTTTGATTTGGTTCATTTATTTCGTGAACACCACGTTCAGGTTAGCCACGTAACAAAATCTCCCTCGGTCCCACCCAGACACGTAAAACGGGTAAACAGAACAGTATCGCCCCCTAGCTGTCAGGCATGAGACGTGAAACTTGGAGAAGTGAAACTTAAGAAACTAACAAGTACATTTTACACATTACAAGTACATAGCAGCAACAGTAGTAGGATTAGTACTTGTTGCTAAAGTTGCGAAAGTGCGCACGTAGTGCGCACGAAATCGAGCGCGAAGCGCTCGCCCACTTCCAAACACTCACTAACGCACTCCTCCACTCATGCACGCCCCGTGCATACTAATTAGTTGTAGGAAAATGGAACATTACCGTTGTAAACGGGCGAAGCCCGTGCAAAAGTTCGCACTAAACGAGCACTTTACATTGGGATGACGACCGCTTCGCGGTCGTCATCCCCATATAAAGCACTCATTTGCGCTAAGTAGCTCACGAATACGTTCCCCATCTCTTGCATGTTCCGTGCATATAAGCATGTAATGCAAAAATTGAACATTATTACTGTATAGAGGGCCAAAAACACAAAGTGGGCGGAGCCCACTCAAAATTATCGAAAGTACCCGTCAGTGACCAGGGACCCACACCATGAGGTAGGAAAGCGCGAGCGCTTTCCGAAAATGTATAGTTTATGATATTTGAAAAATGGGAAACATTGTTTTCGCATCGGAATATTATTCTTTCTTTCTTTCTTTCTTTCTTCTTCTTCTTCTTCTTCTCGGGACCAACCCCCCTATTTTTCACCCAGTGAACATTGACGAAAAGTCACAAAAATTTGCACACCTCTAAAAATCGTGCCTCTCTACATTCTGGCTATTTCCCTTTTCTAAAATAAAAAAAATTGGCGCGTCAGCGCCACCAAATGTACCAAAAATGCATTGAGAGATGGGAAATGACCCAAAAAAAATCTGATCGTAGAATCATGAAATTTGGCGCAGAGGTAGATGGTGACAAGAGAAGTAAAAAATATTATTACGGCAACGCCGTCCGCCCAACCAAATGTCGGCCATATTGCTTCAAAAATGGCTAAACATGACTTCGGAGTTTTTCCAAACGTCGTACTTTTACGAACTCCTCCCAGGGCGTTGGCCCTAAAAAGCTGAAATTTGGTGAAAATGCTACTGAGGAGTGGGACATCAAAAGTTATCCAAATTACATTGATACCTGTCACGGTCTCTGTGCGGCAAAGCCGCAAACTGTAGCAAGAATTTCAGAAATCTCCCAAATTTAACATTTCTGCCGTTTGCGCAGATAAAGTCCGAATTGCGTCAAATTAGAATCAGTTGTTAAACTCTTTGCCCTAAACCTACTTGAAGTGAAATAAATTCATTTGGCGCCACAGCGCCCCCTACAGATTTTATATGGAGGTTAAATGTTTAGTTTTGCGAAATTATATGAAATTTGACACACAACTCAATTTTAGCATCCCCATCAAAAAAGTCAATGAGACCCATGTCATAATTGTTATGGCGTTGCCGTAACGATGACCGAAACCTCCCATGTTATTCCAATGGGGCCAGAACATGTTTACACTTTAGACTTTCACAAACTCCTCCCAGGGCGTCAGCCCTATTAACCTGAAATTTGGTGAGACTCATCTTCAGGACCATCAAAAGTTATCCACATTTTCATTCAAAGAGTCACGGTGTCTGTGCGGCAAAGCCGCACATTTTGCCAAGAATTCAAAATAAAATTGCTTTTTGATGGTAAAACAAAGGGGAGAACATGTGACAGCGTCACAGATTCAGCAGTAGGCGTGATAAAAGGACAATTGGGGCGCGTTAGCGCCCCCTCCTCTTGCGGCGTGGCGGCGGTGTGGCGGCGGCGTGGCGAGGGCCGATCATTGCCGCTTGCGGCTATATTTATTATTATTTCTTTAATGAAGTCCGAACTTAAGTTTTTATCCATTTGTCTGATGCATTATGTCAGTTCACCAGTTGATCATCGGTGCAGTTTTTGTCATCCATTTCTTTGTCATGGACTTTTTTCCTGCTGCTAATAGTACATTGTACATTGTTGGGGGCTGGGTAAGAATGTCTCAGACTATCAGCACAGGATTCCACAGGGCTGTGTACTTTGTCCTCTGCTCTTTTCCCTGTACACAAACTGCTACACCTCCAGCCGCGACTCTGTAAAACAGATCAAGTTTGTGGACGACACCTCCCTCATCGGGCACATCTGCCTACAGGAGGGAGGTGGTGTCCGGCTGGTGTCCTGGTGCAGCGGTAACAACCTGGGGCTCAACGCCCAGAAGACAGTGAAGATGATAGTTGACTTCAGGAAAGTCACAGCCCCCCCTCGCTATCACAGCCTCCCCCATCACCACCATGAACTCCTTCCGCTTTCTCTGCACCACTATCACCCAGGACCTCAAGTGGGAGTCCACCATCAGCTCAGGAAGGCCCAGCAGAGGATGTACTTCCTGTGGCAGCTGAAGAAATTGGTGCAGTTTTACACGGCCATCATTGAGTCCATCCTCACCTCCTCCATCACCGTGTGGTACGCTGGAGCCACAGCCAGGGACAAACAGAGACTACAGCGCATTGTGCGCTCTGCTGAGAAGGTGACCGGCTGCAGACTTCCATCTCTGTAGGACCTGTACGTTTCCAGGGCTCTGGGACGAACAGGTCGGATCACAGCCAACCCTCACCTCAGGCAGGAGGCTACAGTCCATCTGGAGCAGAACCTCCCGCCACAAGAACAGTTTCTTTCCCTCTGCGATATGACTCATGAACACTTTAACAACTATTCATTGCACTGTTCAGTTTTTGCACTATTTCCGACAATCTGTATATTTTGTGTACATACGGAGACCAGGATTTATGCATGCCTTATTTGATTTGATATAGTTTTTTAATATACCGTATTTCC
The DNA here is from genome assembly GCF_026437365.1 of Eucyclogobius newberryi. Taxonomy (NCBI): domain Eukaryota; kingdom Metazoa; phylum Chordata; class Actinopteri; order Gobiiformes; family Gobiidae; genus Eucyclogobius; species Eucyclogobius newberryi. The sequence continues at coordinate 13,470,569 of NW_027315723.1, read as the reverse complement.
TGGACTATAAGTCGCACCAGTCAAAAAATGCATAATAGAGAAGAAAAAAAACCTATATAAATTGCCCAGGAGTATGAGATGCGGTTGCAAGTGTGAAAATAACAAATAATATCACATATACTTATAGTCCGGAGCTTATAAGTATACAAGTATAAATATAATTATAAGTCGCACCCCGGCCAAAACTATGAAAACAGTCCAGACTTATAGTCCGGAAAATACGGTCTATTATTATTAGGCCCGAGCGCCACAAGCTGGCGAGAGGCCTATTAAGCTCGTAAGGCCGTGCAAAGCACGGCTGCGAAAGTGCGCACATAGTGCGCACGAAATCGAGCGCGAAGCGCTCGCCCACTTCCAAACACTCACTAACGTACTCCTTCATTCATGCACGCCCCGTGCATACTAATTAGTAGTAGGAAAATGGAACATTACCGTTGTAAACGGGCGAAGCCCGTGCAAAAGTGCGCACTAAACGAGCACTTTACAGCACTCATTTGCGCTAAGTACCTCACGAATACGTTCCCCATCTCTTGCATGTTCCGTGCATATAAGCATGTAATGCAAAAAATGAACATTATTACTGTATAGAGGGCCAAAAACACAAAGTGGGCGGAGCCCACTCAAAATTAACGAAAGTACCCGTCAGTGACCAGGGACCCACACCATGAGGTAGGAAAGCGCGAGCGCTTTCCGAAAATGTATAGTTTATGATATTTGGAAAATGGGAAACATTGTTTTCGCATCGGAATATTATTCTTTCTTCTTCTTCTTCTTCTTCTTCTTCTTCTCGGGACCAACCCCCCTATTTTTCACCCAGTGAACATCGACGAAAAGTCACAAAAATTTGCACACCTCTAAAAATCGTGCCTCTCTACATTCTGGCTATTTCCCTTTTCTAAAATAAAAAAAATTGGCGCGTCAGCGCCCCCAAATGTACCAAAAATGCATTGAGAGATGGGAAATGACCCAAAAAAAATCTGATCGTAGAATCATGAAATTTGGCGCAGAGGTAGATGGTGACAAGAGAAGTAAAAAATATTATTACGGCAACGCCGTCCGCCCAACCAAATGTCGGCCATATTGCTTCAAAAATGGCTAAACATGACTTCGGAGTTTTTCCAAACGTCGTACTTTTACGAACTCCTCCCAGGGCGTTGGCCCTAAAAAGCTGAAATTTGGTGAAAATGCTACTGAGGAGTGGGACATCAAAAGTTATCCAAATTACATTGATACCTGTCACGGTCTCTGTGCGGCAAAGCCGCAAACTGTAGCAAGAATTTCAGAAATCTCCCAAATTTAACATTTCTGCCGTTTGCGCAGATAAAGTCCGAATTGCGTCAAATTAGAATCAGTTGTTAAACTCTTTGCCCTAAACCTACTTGAAGTGAAATAAATTAATTTGGAGCCACAGCGCCCCCTACAGATTTTATATGAAGGTTAAATATTTAGTTTTGCGAAATTATATGAAATTTGACACACAACTCAATTTTGGCATCCCCATCAAAAAAGTCAATGAGACCCATGTCATAATTGTTATGGCTTTGCCGTAACGATGACCGAAACCTTCCATGTTATTCCAATGGGGAAATCGCCAGAACATGTTTACACTTTAGACTTTCACAAACTCCTCTTAGGGCGTTAGACATATTAACCTGAAATTTGGTGAGACTCATCTTCAGGGGTGGACCATCAAAAGTTGTCCACATTTTTATTCAAAGAGTCACGGTGTCTGTGCGGCAAAGCCGCACATTTTGCCAAGAATTCAAAATAAAATTGCATTTTGATGGTAAAACAAAGGGGAGAAGATGTGACAGCGTCACAGATTCAGCAGTAGGCGTAATAAAAGGACAATTGGGGCGCGTTAGCGCCCCCTCCTCTTGCGGCGTGGCGGCGGCGTAGTGAGGGCCGATCATTGCCGCTTGCGGCTATATTTTTTATTATTTTTCTTGTTCTTCTGCTTTCTGAGCTCTAATTTGACCCCCTGAACATGCTCAAAAACTCATCAAACTTTGCCCAAAATTCAGAACCGGCGAAAAATTAGATTTTTTCTGGGCCATTTTTTTTACGTTAAAAAATGGCGCGACAGCGCCACCGACAAAAGTCAAAATACATTGCGCCTATGGGAGACGCCCCGAGGTCAACTTTGTCATAGAGCTACGAAATTCGGGACACGCATTCCTCTCTTGAGGACAAAAAAAAAAGTATTATTGTGGCCACGCCCCCAGACTTACCCTATGCCCGCCATCATCCTTTGAAAATGAAAACAAGCTGAGTTAGCCATTTTGTTCACGTCAAACTTTGACAAACTCCTCTTAGGGCGTTTTGCCTACCGACTTCAAAATCGGTGTACGTTCTCTGGACAAGTGGGGCATCTAAAGTTATCAAAATTTTTGGTATACCTTTTACGGTCTGTGTGCGGCGCAGCCGCAAAGTTGGACCACTTATTTTGGGATATTGCTAATCTAAAAATTGCTCCCATTTGATCAAAACAAGTCCGATTAGGACCAAATTTGAATCAGTTCTTAAACTTTCTAGTTTGGACCAGTTTATGGTGACAAAATTCAAATGGGCGCGATAGCGCCCCCTACAGAGTGACCTTTAAATTAACATTGAAGGTCAAAAATTAGTTTTACCAAAATGTTCTAAACTTTACCCAAAATTCTATTTTGCCGTCCCGATCAAAAAAGCCAATCAGACAAATGCCTTAATTTTTACGGCGTAGTCGTAGCGATGACAGAAACCTCCCATGTTATCCCAATGGGAAAACGGCAAAATCTCTCAAATATCCACATTTTTATGTTTCACACTTTAACGAACTCCTCCTAGTGCGTTTTGCCCACCAACCTCAAAATTGGTGTACGTCCTCTAGACAAGTGGGGCATCTAAAGTTATCCAAATTTTAAGGATAGCTTTTACGGTCTCTGTGCGACGGAGCCGCAAACTTTTCCCAGAATTCTGACTATTTGGCCTTCAGAGTGGCCTATAAACAAAAGAGTTTTTCCAAATGACATGATATTTTGAACAAAATTCTAATTTGCCATCCTGATCATAAAAGTATAAGAGCCAAAGTCATATTTTGTACGGCGTAACCGTAGCGATGACAGAAACATCCCATGTTATCCTTATGGGAAAATCGCAGAATCGCTCAAATCACCACATTTTTACGCTTCACACTTTAACAAACTCCTCCTAGGGCGATTGTCCGATCAAGTTCATATTTGGAGAATATCATCTACTCAGGCGAGGCATAAAAAGTTATCCATATTTTGATTCTAAGTGCTACGGTCTCTGTGTGGCGGACCTGCAAATATATGTCAGAAATGGGAAAACAGCGGAATCTCTAAAATGACCACATTTTTACACTTCACACTTTAACGAACTCCTCCTAGGGCGATTGCCCGATCAAGCTCATATTTGGGGAAAATCATCTACACAAGCGGGGCATCAAAAGTTTGTCATATTTTGATTTTAAGTGGTACGGTCTCTGTGCCGTGGAGCTGCAAATATACTGTCACAAATGGGAAAACGCCAAATCTTTGAAATGTTCAAATTTATGCTTCACACTTTAACAAACTCCTCCATGGGCAATAGCCCGATCAAGCTTTACTTTGGGAAATATCATCTACACAAGCGGGGCATCAAAAGTTATCCATATTTTAAGGATTACTTTTACGGTCTCTGTGCAACGGAGCCGCAAACGTTTCCCAGAATTCTGACTATTTGGCCTTCGGAGTGGCCTATAAACAATAGTTTTTCCAAATGACATGATATTTTGCACAAAATTCTCATTTGCCATCCTGATCATAAAAGTATGAGAGCCAAAGTCATATTTTGTACGGCGTAACCGTAGCGATGACAGAAACATCCCATGTTATCCTTATGGGAAAATCGCAAAATCGCTCAAATCACCACATTTTTACGCTTCACACTTTAACAAACGCCTCCTAGGGCGATTGTCCGATCAAACTCATATTTGGAGAAAATCATCTATACAAGCGGGGCATCAAAAGTTATCCATATTTTGATTCTAAGTGTTACGGTCTCTGTGCGGCGGAGCCACAAATATATATGTCACAAATGGGAAAACCGCAAAATCTCTAAAATTACCATTTTTATGCTTCACACTTTAACAGACTCCTCCTAGGGCGATTGCCCGATCAAACTCATAATTGGGGAAAATCATCTACACAAGCGAGGCATCAAAAGTTATCCATATTTTTATTCCAAGTGTCACGGTCTCGACCG
>NW_027315723.1:13383824-13461324 GCF_026437365.1 Eucyclogobius newberryi | reverse complement strand
ACACCCAGGTAGTTGTATGAGTCCGCTCTCTCAATGTCCCGTCCCTGGATGTTCACTGGTGAGTGGGGCAGTGGAGTGGAGTCTGTGGAAGTCCACCACCATCTCCTTGGTCTTCCCCACGTTGATTAGGAGGTGGTTCCAGTCCTCAAACTCCTGCGCCAGTCCCCTGTACTGCGCTTCATCGTCGTCCGTGATGAGTCCGATGATGGCAGAGTCGTCAGAGAACGTCTGCAGGACACAGCTGTCCGTGTCGTGTCTCAGGTCTGCAGTGTAGAGGGTGAAGAGAAGGTGTGCGAGGACAGTGCCCTGAGGCGCCCCCACACTGCAGGTCCGAGTTTCAGCTGCGGCATGCAAACTGCAGCGGATGTATGGCCGAGCGGAGGTGGTCCAGAACCAGTGTCTTCATCAGATGGGACGTGAGAGCCACTCTCTTGGGCACTGGTACCACATAAGAGGTCTTTCAGAACTGTGACCTGACCTGGTACTTTACTTCTTCAGGTGCTTTACTTCAATAATAACTCATAATTGAATCTCCTTTTGTCTGGCGCAGTGGCTTTCATCGCTGTGAAGTATATATTGAGGGCGAGTGCTTATCGCTTTTCAAATTGGCAGTAGTTAGAACTAATGACGCTGTAATAAGAGGAAAGCATGGCTATTTCTTTACACCGTTGCTGTTAGCTACACCATGATTACCCATAATCCACTTCTTTCTCCTGTTTTTTCTTGTCTCTCATTATTTGTTACAAATGTATGTGTAGTGCCATAAGATTCCTATACATCTGAACATATATTAGAATAAACAACAACCACTAATAAGACCCTTACATTTCTACAGCAAGCAAAACAAACAAAATACATCCATTTACAAGTCTAGGGCATAATTGGACCTTTGGATAGTTAGTTCTTAGTGTGAGCTGTTTGCCAAAGTAGAAATTGCATAATTTCAGCCATCATAGTAATTTAAGACAATGCAGGAAAAAGCAATCCTAAAGTACTGGTGCTAATGAGAGAATTTAAGACTCAATTTAGTCAATGAATGAAAGCTTTAGCTGATGTTTGTTGTCTTATAGCACAAACATTGGCTTGTGCAAAAAATAAAATAAATGTTGACCAAATTTAAATATCTTTAAAACAACCTTTTTCCCTGTAATGTTTTTAAATCAAACCCTTTAGATTGTAGATGATTTATTTCCGTTCAACATACAATATTTCAATTGAATAAGATGACATTATATATTTATTTAGGCTCAACTCTCCCGGCCTCGACCATTTGCCAAATGTCTACACCATCTCCCTCCCCATTTTACGCTACAGCTGGCCTGTCAAATAAACTCAATGAAAAAAGGAGATTTATAGAAAGTAAAAACAAATGTTTACTGCAAACAACAAAATGCTGGATTGATGTTGTCTTATTAAGTACACCTGAAGTTCAAACCTGTGTAAACCGAAATGCACGTTACTTGAAAAAATGTTTAGCTGTTTGACTTAAGTCTTGCTTCAAATGTACTCTCTGAAGTTAATTTTGAATTTTACAATTGAATCAAAATTGCCAGAAAAATGATGATATTTCTCGGCCCTGAAATCAGACCTGCCTAAAGCTTTTGCACATTGTATCTCCGTCGGCTGCATCTCTCAAGTTTCTCTTCCTCATCTCTATAAACATATTTGTATGTGTATTATACCCACAGTATGGTCGTATATTTCCCCGTAGACACATGAAAACCTCTATATCAGTGATGTCTGGCCGCAGTGTGAAAAACCTGTTTCCTTTGAGCTGTGTTTATGCTGCAGTAACAACGCTTTGGGCATTTTTCCCTTCTCTCTCTCCCTCTTTCTCCTCTTTCTCCTCTTTCTCCCCCTCTCTCTCCCACTCTCCTTTCTTTCTTCTCCCATTCTTCGCCCTCCTCTCTTGCTTTCTCTCCTCACTATTCCCCCTTTTCTCCTGTTTTTCCTCCTCTTTCTCTCTCCCTCCTCTTCTCAATCTCATTTTTCTCCTACTTCTCTCCTTTTCTCTTTTCCCCTCTTCTCTTCTGTCTTCACTCTCCTTTCTCTCTCCCCTCATACCTTCTTCTTTTCCTCTATTGCTCTTTTTCTCCTCTTTCCACCTCTCTCCTTCTTCTTCATTCTCTTTATCTCCCCCTTTTCTCCTCTCTCTTGTCTTTCCCCTTCTATTTCCTAATTTCTGTCCTCCTTCTACTCTTCCACCACTTTCGCTTTATCTCCCTCCTCTCTCTCTCTACTTCATGTCTCTCTCACCCCTTCTCCTCTCCTTCCGTCTCTTTCCTCTTCATTCTCTCTCTCTGTCTCTTTTTTCCTCTTCATCGTTTCTCTCTTCACTCCCCCTCTTCTTTTATACTCATCTGTTTCCTGATTTCTGTCTTTCTTCCATCAACTCTTCCATCACTCTCGCTCTCTCTTTCATATCCTTCCTCTTCTCTCCCTCTCTCTCCATCTCATCATTTCTCACCTGCATGTCCTTCTCTCTCTCTCCCCTCATCTCTCCCTCCCCTTCTCGCCTCCCCTCATCTATTACAGGACGGGGCCGCGTTGGACTGCAGTTTCATCCCCCTGGACATCCAACTCAACAACTGGGACGAGCTGCCCCCAGCCCTGAGCCAGCGCCGGGAAAATCGAATCCAGGTCTGCCCTACCCGCCAGGCACCATCTCTCCATTCTTTTCTCTGTGTTGCGAATGGACAGGGGAATAGAGGGGACGGGGCGGAGCGGGGGTGGGGTAACTCTTTCGGGATGTTTTGGAGGTGTTCGGAGGTTCCAATGCGCCGTGTCATTACCACAAGAACACCTTAAAGCGGGAAGTTAATTTGATTCAAGTGACATTTTTCAAAGTCGTTGGAAGATTGATTAGATTAGGAAGCGGCGCTAAGGCGATTGTTCTGTGCCAAAAGGACAGGACGCATTTTGGGTTTTGCTAAGGCTGAAGTTGACAACATCATCAGTTTCTTTTCATAAGACAGCTCAGTTTTCTCTGTAAGTTCGTCTTGAGCCAGAGTAAAAGGAAAGCATTGTGTCAAGAAGGTCATTCAGTGTAATTACAGTTAGCAGTACTCATTTACTGCTTACAGAGTAACTTTTAATACAATCTGTGTCATTTTAAGACCCCTTACTTTTACTCTTACAGTGTAACAGTATTTTTGATTAAACATTTTAGTTACCTTTCCGACTGTGAGTAAGTCCACAAGTTACAAAAGCTTTATGTTGACTATATTACTGTAAATTAATTGAACTTTTGTGTTTTTTACACATTTCGCTTTTGTCTATCCTTTTAAAATACCAGACTTTGTGCATTATTTCATATTTTATCCTTCCAATTACATCAACTTAAATACCAAAATATATCTCAGATGTTATGTCCAGACAGTTGCTCTTATACTTGGATCACTTTATTTGAGTGATGTTATTTTGAAGGGACAATATTCACTCCTGGACAAATAAGGGATTACACCAATTGAATACCTCTGCTTAGGGCTCTTGTCAAACCAGGGATGAGTTTGCATATTCTCCTGGTGTCTGGGGTATCTATGGGTGTTCTCGTTTACTGCTGATTACGTTTACTGTAATCAGCTGCCAGAAAACAACTGCACCTATCAATGTACTTAATTCTGAGAGGGCATGTTTAATGACATAAATTGAGTTTGAAGTTGAGCTTCAGGTCAGGCTTAGACCAGGAAGTTAAATGTAATATTGACAATAGTCCAGACCCTTTTTGATGATTCTTTTGTTGCTCCTTTGGTGGGTTTGGTCAAATGGAGACGAGGAAAGGTTTGCTGTCTTTACAAAATTGTCCTGAAGGCATTTTAGCCACTCTCCACTGTCTGTAACTTGGCCAGAAATGTGTATTTGGTGAACAACTTACTACTTAGTATTATTAGATAGAACTGATTACTATCCACCTCTGCCCCCACACCTTAACAAATGTCAACATATAGGAGTAGACGGGATGTGATTGAGGATAAGTTTGACGATGTTTGGTACAAATCGAGTCACACGGAATAGCCGTTTTTATTGACGTCGTTAAACTAGACAAATCATCGCCTGGAACGATCTGAAGACCCAAACGGCTATTGTCAGACCATGCCCTGTCAGGAGACTCCACCTGTTCAATGTTTATGTGTTTTAGTCAAGACGGAGGCGTGCGCTGCATCCACTGCCTTGTCCCATCCTTCACGCCCCGCTACGCACCAATTGTCCATCAAAATCAATACAAGCCAGGAGATTTAACGCTTCTCTGCTGGTGCACTAACTCGCATACATCCAGGTGGTTAAGTTAGCACAATGTTTTCTTACAACTACAAGTCAAGATAATAACCACCAGCTGCTGGGTATGTTTACATTTTCATCACTCTTATATATCATTCACATATTTTACAATTAAAATGTATTTGTATATATGGTGGATACAAACAAGTCTAAAATGCTCTAAGAAAATGCTATTTCCTGCTGTTGAGAATCAATTCATCAATATCTTAAACCTTCATAATTCAATTCAATTCCATTTTTTTTTCTAACGCCCAAAATCTCAACAGCAGTTGCCTCGAGGGGCGACAGCGAAAAACAGATTAAACAATGTTCATAGGGACTTGGCAATGTCCCAGCATCCCGTGTCCTTAGACAATGTCCCAAGCTCCTCTGTCCTTAGACCCTCCTTCTCGGCCAGGAAAAACTACCAAACCTCTTTGGGAAAAAGTAGATACCTGGAGGAGTTCAGTGGAGCTGGAGCCACTCAGGAGGTGAACCAGTTCTTTGAGGCAGATGAAGAACCATTCATATGGAGTAGAGACTGTTTCTCCAGGCAGTTTATGAGCATCTGGATCCACAGGTCATCAATGTGCCTGTTCCACTCCCGGCGCGGAAGTGGGAGAAGAAGAAAGCAATGAACAGATTGCTGATTCCATAACACAGGAACTTGGTAGCTAAACGGTCTACCTCCTACTGTGTTTTTAGAGACTCTTGGGTCCACCAGAAGGCCAGCATTCTGAGAGCGAAGAGCTCTGTTTGGATGATCTGGTACTATGCAACACTGGAATTTCCCCATTGTGGGACAAATAAAGGCTTATCTTATCTTATAGTATCTTTGAGGTCGGATGGAGCCATGTCATTTATGGCTTTGTAAGTCAGGAGCCACATTGATCCTATCACAATAAAATGTATTTTGGTCGATGCTTGACAAATAATGTGGCAAACTAAATCTAGGGGCATCACTTTTTTATTTTTTTCCCTTGTAAGCGTTTAAGCTTTATTAAACAGGTCAGCTGAGCGTGAAGGGAGGACATGCAGTGAATTGTCAGAGCCGGGATTCAAACTCACAACACTGCAGCCGGCTGCACATGGAGCCTGGCCCGGTGGTCGAGTGGTTAAGGGGCATCAAACTAGCATTATTTCAAACTAGATATCTTATATGTGATCATTCTTGCAACAACCCTTTTTATCCAGGCTTGGGAATGACACAAATACTAATACTGTGTTCTTGCACTGCGTTCCAAATTATGATGCAAATGATATATTTTCTCTGATTTTGCATCATCATTTTCATGTCATCCACCTTCAGAGTACAATTTGAATGTTATTGAACAAACCTCCCAATGAAAACAGTATTTCTTTCAAAAATAATTTCCAAATTATTATTATGCACAGTTTCAAACCATGTTATTGTTGTAAAGAACTGAGAATTGAATAAATAGAAGCATTAGCAGGTCACATTTACTGAAATCAAAAGTTCAATCAAAACAGGTCAAGTTACATTTGAACAGAGGACCCCTTATTTCACAGGAGCTTCACAATTCTTGCATTCATTGAACTTGAGTTTGTAGAGAGTTTCTGCTTAAATTTCCATCCACCACTCCATCCAGGGGAGCACAAGGGCTATACATCTAATCGAAGCATACCTTATTTCAAAGTTGATATATTTTTATGGATCCTTGTCAAAATCCTCTTCATTTCCCATCATCAGGAAGTGAACACAGATTTTATTCACTGGCACGCATCTTTCCTCTCCAACAGAGTTCAGTTGGACCTGGTAAATAAAACGCTCTCTTCTGCTTTCACAACAATGCCGGGGCCCCCCAGGGTTGTGTTATTTATTTCAGCTCTCCGCTTTGCATCATACACAGACGATTGCCGTTCATCTTTCTGACATCAATTTGTATTCAAGCATTCAGATGCTACTGTTTTGCTGACACAGGGCGTGGACAAGGTTGTGGCATGGAGCAAAAACAATGCTCTGGAATACCTTTATTAATCATTCCGGCATAAAACAGATGGAGTCATATAATTATTTGGGCGTCGTCTCACATTTATCATACAGTATTATTTCCTCTGTCGCCTCGGGTCATTCAGGGCCAGACAACAAGTGGTTCTTCTGTTCTTCAGCTCCATCGTCCTCATCGTGCTGCAGTACTCTAGTGTCGCATGTTATAGCTGCCTCTCAGTCACTGCAAAATCTGGACTGAAGCACATGATTGAAATATGCTCAGATTGTGGACTGTTTGAGACCATGTACTATAAGAAGTACATAATTTGTGACCTCGGAGCATGTCACATTCACAGTCCTCCATACATCAGTCCATCCTGCAACTAAACGAGGAACGTAATCTACAAAATCTCTGTTAGATGTTTTAAATGTATGTACGTTATTCTGCCCATGTGAAGAAGCTGCTGTTTGATGCAAAACAGATTGCGGATTAAGGATTTGACCATAAAGTAGTGTCCAGTAAATTTATCCAGACTTGGCACCAGCACAAAGTCTACATTAGTGCATTGTAAATAAAAGATTAAATTATTCAAGACCCACATAGCTATTTATGGTGTTTTGATTGTATTGAAGCTCTTACCAATTCATACACATTCTCAGGCTTCTCCAGAGGATTTCTACCTTGGCTGTAATATATGTATTTAAATTGCCCATTAGGAGTTGGTGCTAGAAGCTATTTGTTGTTTTGCCAATGCGTTTTTCTTTGAATCTTGCTTGAAAGCTGATATCTCATCTTCTCTCTCTTTTGATGGCTTTATTTATGTATGTTTACCGCAATCTCCAGCTCAAATTGTTTTGTTTTAAAGTCCAATGTCCAGGCAATTTAGTGAGACAATTCAGTTCTGGCTTTGGATTTTTATGAGGTAATTTTGTTTTATATATTTTTGTTCGGACAGGTGATGCGTTTCGTTCAGGAGTGGAGCGGACTGACAGCCATGAAGCAAAAACTCCTTCGTCGCAGTGGGACCCTCTTCCATTCGCCCAATTTGGGGTTACAGCAGCTAGCAAGTAACCAACGGCCACATGCTAGCACCAAAAGGTTAAACATGCTACTTTGAATGGCATACACTCCAAATATTTAAATACATAAGAAGTTGAGCTTAACGGCTTTAAACAGTATTGAAAGAATAGATCTGCTTGCTTAAAGTACCTTAATATAAATATGTCAGATAGCAGAAACTATAACTATATATATCTAACTATATATATATATATATATATATATATATATATATATATATATATATATATATCATTATTATTATTATTATTATTATTATTATTATTATTTCTTTAATGAAGTCCGAACTTAAGTTTTTATCCATTTGTCTGATGCATTATGTCAGTTCACCAGTTGATCATCGGTGCAGTTTTTGTCATCCATTTCTTTGTCATGGACTTTTTTCCTGCTGCCAATAGTACATTGTACATTGTTGGGGGCTGGGTAAGAATGTCTCAGACTATCAGCACAGGATTCCACAGGGCTGTGTACTTTGTCCTCTGCTCTTTTCCCTGTACACAAACTGCTACACCTCCAGCCGCGACTCTGTAAAACAGATCAAGTTTGTGGACGACACCTCCCTCATCGGGCACATCTGCCTACAGGAGGGAGGTGGTGTCCGGCTGGTGTCCTGGTGCAGCGGTAACAACCTGGGGCTCAACGCCCAGAAGACAGTGAAGATGATAGTGGACTTCAGGAAAGTCACAGCCCCCCCTCGCTATCACAGCCTCCCCCATCACCACCATGAACTCCTTCCGCTTTCTCTGCACCACTATCACCCAGGACCTCAAGTGGGAGTCCACCATCAGCTCAGGAAGGCCCAGCAGAGGATGTACTTCCTGTGGCAGCTGAAGAAATTGGTGCAGTTTTACACGGCCATCATTGAGTCCATCCTCACCTCCTCCATCACCGTGTGGTACGCTGGAGCCACAGCCAGGGACAAACAGAGACTACAGCGCATTGTGCGCTCTGCTGAGAAGGTGACCGGCTGCAGACTTCCATCTCTGTAGGACCTGTACGTTTCCAGGGCTCTGGGACGAGCAGGTCGGATCACAGCCAACCCTCACCTCAGGCAGGAGGCTACAGTCCATCTGGAGCAGAACCTCCCGCCACAAGAACAGTTTCTTTCCCTCTGCGATATGACTCATGAACACTTTAACAACTATTCATTGCACTGTTCAGTTTTTGCACTATTTCCGACAATCTGTATATTTTGTGTACATACGGAGACCAGGATTTATGCATGCCTTATTTGATTTGATATAGTTTTTTAATATACCGTATTTCCTGGACTATAAGTCGCACCAGTCAAAAAATGCATAATAGAGAAGAAAAAAAACCTATATAAATTGCCCAGGAGTATGAGATGCGGTTGCAAGTGTGAAAATAACAAATAATATCACATATACTTATAGTCCGGAGCTTATAAGTATACAAGTATAAATATAATTATAAGTCGCACCCCGGCCAAAACTATGAAAACAGTCCAGACTTATAGTCCGGAAAATACGGTCTATTATTATTATTATTATTATTAGGCCCGAGCGCCACAAGCTGGCGAGAGGCCTATTAATCTCGTAAGGCCGTGCGAAGCACGGCTGCGAAAGTGCGCACATAGTGCGCACAAAATCGAGCGCGAAGCGCTCGCCCACTTCCAAACACTCACTAACGCACTCCTCCACTCATGCACGCCCCGTGCATACTAATTAGTTGTAGGAAAATGGAACATTACCGTTGTAAACGGGCGAAGCCCGTGCAAAAGTTCGCACTAAACGAGCACTTTACATTGGGATGACGACCGCGAAGCGGTCGTCATCCCCATATAAAGCACTCATTTGCGCTAAGTAGCTCACGAATACGTTCCCCATCTCTTGCATGTTCCGTGCATATAAGCATGTAATGCAAAAATTGAACATTATTACTGTATAGAGGGCCAAAAACACAAAGTGGGCGGAGCCCACTCAAAATTATCGAAAGTACCCGTCAGTGACCAGGGACCCACACCATGAGGTAGGAAAGCGCGAGCGCTTTCCGAAAATGTATAGTTTATGATATTTGAAAAATGGGAAACATTGTTTTCGCATCGGAATATTATTCTTTCTTTCTTCTTCTTCTTCTTCTTCTCGGGACCAACCCCCCTATTTTTCACCCAGTGAACATTGACGAAAAGTCACAAAAATTTGCACACCTCTAAAAATCGTGCCTCTCTACATTCTGGCTATTTCCCTTTTCTAAAATAAAAAAAATTGGCGCGTCAGCGCCACCAAATGTACCAAAAATGCATTGAGAGATGGGAAATGACCCAAAAAAAATCTGATCGTAGAATCATGAAATTTGGCGCAGAGGTAGATGGTGACAAGAGAAGTAAAAAATATTATTACGGCAACGCCGTCCCCCGAACCAAATGTCGGCCATATTGCTTCAAAAATGGCTAAACATGACTTCGGAGTTTTTCCAAACGTCGTACTTTTACGAACTCCTCCCAGGGCGTTGGCCCTAAAAAGCTGAAATTTGGTGAAAATGCTACTGAGGAGTGGGACATCAAAAGTTATCCAAATTACATTGATACCTCTCACGGTCTCGGTGCGGCGAAGCCGCAAACTGTAGCTAGAATTTCAGAAATCTCCCATATTTAAAATTTCTGCCGTTTGCGCAGATAAAGTCCGAATTGCGTCAAATTAGAATCAGTTGTTAAACTCTTTGCCCTAAACCTACTTGAAGTGAAATAAATTCATTTGGCGCCACAGCGCCCCCTACAGCTTTTATATGGAGGTTAAATGTTTAGTTTTGCGAAATTATATGAAATTTGACACACAACTCAATTTTGGCATCCCCATCAAAAAAGTCAATGAGACCCATGTCATAATTGTTATGGCGTTGCCGTAACGATGATCGAAACCTTTCATGTTATTCCAATGGGGAAATCGCCAGAACATGTTTACACTTTAGACTTTCACAAACTCCTCCCAGGGCGTTAGACATATTAACCTGAAATTTGGTGAGACTCATCTTCAGGACCATCAAAAGTTATCCACATTTTCATTCAAAGAGTCACGGTGTCTGTGCGGCAAAGCTGCACATTTTGCCAAGAATTCAAAATAAAATAGCTTTTTGATGGTAAAACAAAGGGGAGAAGATGTGACAGCGTCACAGATTCAGCAGTAGGCGTAATAAAAGGACAATTGGGGCACGTTAGCGCCCCCTCCTCTTGCGGCGTGGCGGCGGTGTGGCGGCGGCGTGGCGAGGGCCGATCATTGCCGCTTGCGGCTATATTTATTTTTATTTTTCTTGTTCTTCTGCTTTTTGAGCTCTAATTTGACCCCCTGAACATGCTCAAAAACTCACCAAACTTTGCCCAAAATTCAGAATCGGCGAAAAATTAGATTTTTTTCTGGGCCATTTTTTTTTTCGTTAAAAAATGGCGCGACAGCGCCACCGACAAAAGTCAAAATACATTGCGCCTATGGGAGACGCCCCGAGGTCAACTTTGTCGTAAAGCTACGAAATTCGGGACACGCATTCCTCTCGTGAGGACAAAAAAAAAATATTATTGTGGCCACGCCCCCAGACTTACCCTATGGCCGCCATCTTCCTTTGAAAATGAAAACAAGCTGAGTTAGCCATTTTGTTTACGTCAAACTTTGACGAACTCCTCCTAGGGCGTTTTGCCCACCGACTTCAAAATCGGCGTACGTCCTCTGGACAAGTGGGACATCTAAAGTTATCCAATTTTTTGAGATACCTTTTACGGTCTGTGTGCGGCGCAGCCGCAAAGTTGGACAACTTATTTTGGAATATTGCAGATCTAAAAATTGTTCCCATTTGATCAAAACCAGTCCGATTAGGACCAAATTTGAATCAGTTGTTAAACTTTCTAGTTTGGACCAGTTTAGGCTGACAAAATTGAAATGGACGCGATAGCGCCCCCTACAGAGTGACCTTTAAATTAACATTGAAGGTCAAAAATTAGTTTTACCAAAATTGTCTAAACTTTACCCAAAATTCTACTTTGCCGTCCCAATCACAAAAGCCAATCACAAAAATGCCTAATTTTTTACGGCGTAGTCGTAGCGATGACAGAAACCTCCCATGTTATCCCTATGGGAAAACCACAAAATCTCTCAAATTACCACATTTTTATGTTTTACACTTTAACGAAGTCCTCCTAGTGCGTTTTGCCCACCAACCTCAAAATTGGTGTACGTCCTCTAGACAAGTGGGGCATCTAAAGTTATCCAAATTTTAAGGATAACTTTTACGGTCTCTGTGCGACGGAGCCGCAAACGTTTCCCAGAATTCTGACTATTTGGCCTTCAGAGTGGTCTATAAACAATAGAGTTTTTCCAAATGACATGATATTTTGAACAAAATTCTAATTTGCCATCCTGATCATAAAAGTATGAGAGCCAAAGTCATATTTTGTACGGCGTAACCGTAGCGTTGACAGAAACATCCCATGTTATCCTTATGGGAAAATCGTAGAATCGCTCAAATCACCACATTTTTACGCTTCACACTTTAATGAACTCCTCCTAGGGCGATTGTCCGATCAAGTTCATATTTGGAGAATATCATCTACACAAGCGGGGCATCAAAACTTATCCATATTTTGATTCTAAGTGCTACGGTCTCTGTGTGGCGGACCCGCAAATATATGTCAGAAATGGGAAAACAGCGAAATCTCTAAAATTACCACATTTTTACGCTTCACACTTTAACGAACTCCTCCTAGGGCGATTGCCCGATCAAGCTCATATTTGGGGAAAATCATCTACACAAACGGGGCATCAAAAGTTAGTCATATTTTGATTTTAAGTGGTACGGTCTCTGTGCCGTGGAGCTGCAAATATACTGTCACAAATGGGAAAAACGCCAAATCCTTGAAATGTTCACATTTACGCTTCACACTTTAACAAACTCCTCCGTGGGCAATAGCTCGATCAAGCTTTACTTTGGGAAATATCATCTACACAAGCGCGGCATCAAAAGTTATCCATATTTTTATTCCAAGTGCTAAGGTCTCTGTGCGGCGGCGCAGCAAATTTGACTGACACTTGTGTTGATTTGCACTGGATTGGCCATGTCCAATGTGTCCCCGTCTGTCAAGTTCTTTTTTAATTCAACACACAATAAGGGCGCCATCTTTATCAAGTCGAAAGCGCAGAGTCGGAAGGCCGGCGGCCCGCGAGGGCCGTTGGATGCCGCTTGCGGCTTTAATTTTTATTGTTCTTCTTCAGCGCTTTGAACTCTAATTTGACCCCCTGAACATGCTCAAAAACTCACCAAACTTTGCCCAAAATTCAGAATCGGCGAAAAATTTTATTTTTTCTGGGCCATTTTTTTTTTCGTTAAAAAATGGCGCGACAGCGCCACAGACAAAAGTCAAAATACATTGCGCCTATGGGAGACGCCCCGAGGTCAACTTTGGCGTAAAGCTACGAAATTCGGGACACGTATTCCTCTCGTGAGGACAAAAAAAAAATATTATTGTGGCCACGCCCCCAGACTTACCCTATGGCCGCCATATTCCTTTGAAAATGAAAACAAGCTGAGTTAGCCATTTTGTTTACGCCAAACTTTGACGAACTCCTCCTAGGGCGTTTTGCCCACCGACTTCAAAATCGGCGTACGTCCTCTGAACAAGTGGGGCATCTAAAGTTATCCAATTTTTTGAGATACCTTTTACGGCCTGTGTGCGGCGCAGCCGCAAAGTTGGACAACTTATTTTGGAATATTGCAGATCTAAAAATTGCTCCCATTTGATCAAAACCAGTCCGATTAGGACCAAATTTGAATCAGTTGTTAAACTTTCTAGTTTGGACCAGTTTAGGCTGACAAAATTGAAATGGCCACGATAGCGCCCCCTACAGAGTGACCTTTAAATTAACTTTGAAGGTCAAAAATTAGTTTTACCAAAATTGTCTAAACTTTACCCAAAATTCTATTTTGCCGTCCCGATCACAAAAGCCAATCACAAAAATGCCTAAATTTTTATGGCGTAGTCGTAGCGATGACAGAAACCTCCCATGTTATCCCTATGGGAAAACCACAAAATCTCTCAAATTACCACATTTTTATGTTTTACACTTTAACGAAGTCCTCCTAGTGCGTTTTGCCCACCAACCTCAAAATCGGTGTACGTCCCCTAGACAAGTGGTGCATCTAAAGTTATCCAAATTTTAAGGATAACTTTTACGGTCTCTGTGCGACGGAGCCGCAAACGTTTCCCAGAATTCTGACTATTTGGCCTTCAGAGTGGCCTATAAACAATAGAGTTTTTCCAAATGACATGACATTTTGCACTAAATTCTAATTTGCCATCCTGATCATACAAGTATGAGAGCCAAAGTCATATTTTGTATGGCATAACCGTAGCAATGACAGAAACATCCCATGTTATCCTTATGGGAAAATCGCAAAATCGCTCAAATCACCACATTTTTACACTTCACACTTTAACAAACTCCTCCTAGGGCGATTGTCCGATCAAACTCATATTTGGGGAAAATCATCTACACAAACGGGGCATCAAAAGTTATCCATATTTTGATTTTAAGTGGTACGGTCTCTGTGCCGTGGAGCTGCAAATATATGTCAGAAATGGGAAAAACGCCAAATCCTTGAAATGTTCACATTTACGCTTCACACTTTAACAAACTCCTCCTAGTGCGTTTGGCCCACCGATCTCAAAATCGGTGTACCTCCTCTATACAAGTGGGGCATCTAAAGTTATTCAAATTTTATGGATAACATTTACGGTCTCTGTGCAGCTGAGCCGCAAACTTTTCGCAGAATTTGGACTATTTGGCCTTCAGAGTGGCCTATAAACAAGAGTTTTTCCAAATGACATGACATTTTGCACACAATTCTCATTTGCCATCCCCAAATTAAAAGTATGGGAGCCAAAGTCATATTTGGTAAAGCGTAGCCGTAGCGATGACAGAAACATCCCATGTTATCCCTATGGGGAAACCGCAAAATCTCTCAAATGACCACATTTTTACACTTCACACTTTAACAAACTCCTCCTAGGGTGATTACCCGATCAAGTTCATATTTGGGGAGAATCATCTACACAAGCGGGGCATCAAAAGTTATGCATATTTTGATTTTAAGTACTAGGGTCTCTGTGCGGTAGAGCCGCAAATATATGTCACAAATGGGAAAAACGCCAAATCCTTGAAATGTTCACATTTATGCTTCACACTTTAATGAACTCCTCTGTGGGCAATAGCTCGATCAAGCTCATATTTGGAGAAAATAATCTACACAAGCGGAGCATCAAAAGTTATCCATATTTTTATTCCAAGTGTCACGGTCTCTGTGCGCTGGAGCTGCACATTTGACCAACATTTGTGTTCATTTGCACTGGTTAAGCACAGCATTGTACATGTCCAATGTGTCGCTGTCTTAGTTCTTAGACAATTGCGTTAGCGCCATCTCAGTAAAATGCAGAGAGCAGAGTCGGAAGGCCGGCGGCCTGCGAGGGCCGTTGGATGCCGCTTGCGGCTTTAATCTTCTTTCTTCTTTCTTTCTTTCTTCTCGGGACCAACCCCCCTATTTTTCACCCAGTGAACATTGACAAAAAGTCACAAAAATTTGCACACCTCTAAAAATTGTGCCTCTCTACATTCTGGCTATTTCCCTTTTCTAAAATAAAAAAAAATTGGCGCGTCAGCGCCCCCAAATGTACCAAAAAAATGACCCCAAATGACCCCAAAAAAATCTGATCGTAGAATCATGAAATTTGGCGCAGAGGTAGATGGTGACAAGAGAAGTAAAAAATATTATTACGGCAACGCCGTCCGCCCAACCACATGTCGGCCATATTGCTTCAAAAATGGCTAAGCATGACTCGGGAGTTTTTCCAAACGTCGTACTTTTACAAACTCCTCCCAGGGCGTTGGCCCTAAAAAGCTGAAATTTGGTGAAAATGCTACTGAGGAGTGGGACATCAAAAGTTATTCAAATTACATTGATACCTGTCACGGTCTCTGTGCGGCGAAGCCGCAAACTGTAGCTAGAATTTCAGAAATCTCCCAAATTTAAAATTTCTGCCGTTTGCGCAGATAAAGTCCGAATTGCGTCAAATTAGAATCAGTTGTTAAACTCTTTGCCCTAAACCTACTTGAAGTGAAATAAATTCATTTGGCACCACAACGCCCCCTACAGATTTTATATGGAGGTTAAATGTTTAGTTTTGCGAAATTTTATGAAATTTGACACACAACTCAATTTTGGCATCCCCATCAAAAAAGTCAATGAGACCCATGTCATAATTGTTATGGCTTTGCCGTAGCGATGACCGAAACCTCCCATGTTATTCCAATGGGGAAATCACCAGAACATGCTTACACTTTATACTTTCAACAACTCCTCCCAGGGCGTCAGCCCTATCAATGTGAAATTTGGTGAGACTCATCTTCAAGACCATCAAAAATTATCCACATTTTTATTCAAAGAGTCAGGGTGTCTGTGCGGCAAAGCCGCACATTTTGCCAAGAATTCAAAATAAAATTGCTTTTTGATGGTAAAACAAAGGGGAGAAGATGTGACAGCGTCACAGATTCAGCAGTAGGCGTAATAAAAGGACAATCCTCTTGCGGCGTGGGCCGATCATTGCCGCTTGCGGCTATATTTCTTCTTCTTCTTCTCGGGACCAACCCCCCTATTTTTCACCCAGTGAACATTGACGAAAAGTCACAAAAATTTGCACACCTCTAAAAATCGTGCCTCTCTACATTCTGGCTATTTCCCTTTTCTAAAATAAAAAAAATTGGCGCGTCAGCGCCCCCAAATGTACCAAAAATGCATTGAGAGATGGGAAATGACCCAAAAAAAATCTGATCGTAGAATCATGAAATTTGGCGCAGAGGTAGATGGTGACAAGAGAAGTAAAAAATATTATTACGGCAACGCCGTCCGCCCAACCAAATGTCGGCCATATTGCTTCAAAAATGGCTAAACATGATTTTGGAGTTTTTCCAAACGTCGTACTTTTACGAACTCCTCCCAGGGCGTTGGCCCTAAAAAGCTGAAATCTGGTGAAAATGCTACTGAGGAGTGGGACATCAAAAGTTATCCAAATTACATTGATACCTCTCACGGTCTCTGTGCGGCGAAGCCGCAAACTGTAGCTAGAATTTCAGAAATCTCCCATATTTAAAATTTCTGCCGTTTGCGCAGATAAAGTCCGAATTGCGTCAAATTAGAATCAGTTGTTAAACTCTTTGCCCTAAACCCACTTGAAGTGAAATAAATTCATTTGGCGCCACAGCGCCCCCTACAGATTTTATATGGAGGTTAAATGTTTAGTTTTGCGAAATTATATGAAATTTGACACACAACTCAATTTTAGCATCCCCATCAAAAAAGTCAATGAGAGCCATGTCATAATTGTTATGGCGTTGCCCTAACGATGACCGAAACCTTCCATGTTATTCCAATGGGGAAATCGCCAGAACATGTTTACACTTTATACTTTCACAAACTCCTCTTAGGGCGTTATCCCTATTAACCTGAAATTTTGGTGAGACTCATCTTCAGGGGTGGACCATCAAAAGTGATCCACATTTTTATTCAAAGAGTCACGGTGTCTGTGCGGCAAAGCCGCACATTGTGCCAAGAATTCAAAATAAAATTGCTTTTTGATGGTAAAACAAAGGGGAGAAGATGTGACAGCGTCACAGATTCAGCAGTAGGCGCAATAAAAGGACAATTGGGGCGCGTTAGCGCCCCCTCCTCTTGCGGCGTGGCGGCGGCGTGGCGAGGGCCGATCATTACCGCTTGCGGCTATATTTCTTTCTTCTTCTTTCTTCTTCTCGGGACCAACCCCCCTATTTTTCACCCAGTGAACATTGACGAAAAGTCACAAAAATGTTCACACCTCTAAAAATCGTGCCTCTCTACATTCTGGCTATTTCCCTTTTCTAAAACAAAAAAAATTGGCGCGTCAGCGCCCCCAAATGTACCAAAAATGCATTGAGAGATGGGAAATGACCCAAAAAAAATCTGATCGTAGAGTCATGAAATTTGGCGCCGAGGTAGATGGTGACAAGAGAAGTAAAAAATATTATTACGGCAACGCCGTCCGCCCAACCAAATGTCGGCCATATTGCTTCAAAAATGGCTAAACATGACTTCGGAGTTTTTCCAAACGTCGTACTTTTACGAACTCCTCCCAGGGCGTTGGCCCTAAAAAGCTGAAATTTGGTGAAAATGCTACTGAGGAGTGGGACATCAAAAGTTATCCAAATTACATTGATACCTCTCACGGTCTCTGTGCGGCGAAGCCGCAAACTGTAGCTAGAATTTCAGAAATCTCCCATATTTAAAATTTCTGCCGTTTGCGCAGATAAAGTCCGAATTGCGTCAAATTAGAATCAGTTGTTAAACTCTTTGCCCTAAACCTACTTGAAGTGAAATAAATTCATCTGGCGCCACAGCGCCCCCTACAGATTTTATATGGAGGTTAAATGTTTAGTTTTGCGAAATTATATGAAATTTGACACACAACTCAATTTTGGCATCCCCATCAAAAAAGTCAATGAGACCCATGTCATAATTGTTATGGCGTTGCCGTAACGATGACCGAAACCTTTCATGTTATTCCAATGGGGAAATCGCCAGAACATGTTTACACTTTAGACTTTCACAAACTCCTCCCAGGGCGTTAGACATATTAACCTGAAATTTGGTGAGACTCATCTTCAGGACCATCAAAAGTTATCCACATTTTCATTCAAAGAGTCACGGTGTCTGTGCGGCAAAGCCGCACATTTTGCCAAGAATTCAAAATAAAATAGCTTTTTGATGGTAAAACAAAGGGGAGAAGATGTGACAGCGTCACAGATTCAGCAGTAGGCGTAATAAAAGGACAATTGGGGCGCGTTAGCGCCCCCTCCTCTCGCGGCGTGGCGGCGGCGGCGTGGCGAGGGCCGATCATTGCCGCTTGCGGCTATATTTATTATTGTTATTATTATTAATTGTTGTATGTTGCACCTTAACGGCAAAACAAGTTCTGTTTATGAATTTGGTTCACTGACGATGGCAATAAACCTTTTTTTGCTTCTGATTCCAAAGGTATTTATTTATTGTGTCCATGGCAGGAGTTTTGAGGTCCAAGTACAAGGTTATAAAATTGAGATGGATTGCAATGTCTGCAGTTCATTGAAAATTTCGGTTCAATATTTTTGAGCAACAGGAAACACGTGAAAGTGGTTTGCCTTCTGGCTGCCATAGTTTCTTCCCTGTCAGTATTTCCTTGGGAATAATGAGCACTCTGACATGGTCTTATGAAAAAACATGAGATTTTGTGATCATCTATACCTGCAGTTTAGATTTGGATTTGATCTTGTTTAATTAATACTTACCTGTTGTAGTCCTGGCTTGAACCTGATTGGCCTAACCTTCTGTTTTTGTACTTTGTATTTGTACCTGGCCATTGTCATAGCAGTAGTAATATAACTTAATATTATTATGTTTAAATGGTCATTGTATCAATAAAGCACATATATGGAGAAGATCTTGCATCTTTCCTTACCTTCTTTATTTGTAAACTTCTTTTGTTGACTGCAGAAACCCACTGGGAAGATATTGCTTATTTTTCTTATGTATGTATATGTATATATATATATATATATATATATATATATATATATATATATATATATATATATATATATATATATATATGCAACAAATAATATGGAAATAGACACTGCACATCACCACATTAAGTCTATATTACCCCCTCCACTTCAGCAAAGATAAAACAAGCCAAACCTCGGCCATACTGACATTTTTCTACCCATTTATCCTCACTTTTTAGCTGTGGAAGATACACTGAGAGCAATAGGACATATGTTTTAACGGCTATCTTTACTTCTTTTTATTCTCATTTTCTCATTCATCTATTCTCTTTTTCATTCTTTAACAAACGTAAAACACTGAATCCCGGTGAGAAACGGCCTCTCACTGCTGCAGTGACATAAAACTACACAATGTTGGCTCTCCAGGTCGGGGATAATAAATTGTTTGTGGCCCGAAATCTCAGCGGATGGAGTGGTTAAAAGCAAAGCGTCACTGTTGTAAAAATGTAAAAATATATCCTTGCAAGCAGTAGTAGTAGTTGTAGTAATTGTAATGGTAATAGTAGTTGGCTTTTCCTTCTGAGGTTGCAAGTTGCAGTAGTCGTAGTCCAGTAAGACAGCATAAAAAGTCCACCTCTACTCCACTTATTAATCCAAGTTATTAAGTTATTAGCACCTGTTTGAGCTTGTTTGCTGCATAAAGGCACCGTCTACCCCACAATCAGTCAGACTCCAACTACTACCATGGACAAGACCAAAGAGCTGTCACCAAGACAGCAGAGACAAAATTGTAGAACTCCACAAGGCTGCAAAAGGCACTGGGGCAATTGGCCAGCAGCTTGGTGAAAAAAGATCAACTGTTGGAGCAATTGTGAGAAAATGGAAGAGGCTAAAGATGACCGTATATCTCCCTCAACTGGGACTCCATGCAAGATGTGGTATCAGTGATGACAAGGAAGGTGACGAATCAGCCCAGAACTACAGCTGGAGGAGCTGGTCAATGACTACGCTGTCATGGTATAAATCATGCATCGCACATTCTCCTGCTTAAGTCGGCACATGTCCAGGCCCGTCTGAAGTTTGCCTATGGGACCATGACTCCTCTAGATGATTCACAGGAGTCATGGGAGAAAGTAGAACAGTAGAGTTTTTTGGTATAAATTCCACTCGCCTCGTTTGTACGAAGAAGAAGGATGAGTACCATCCGTACTGTGAAGCATGGGGGTGGAAACATGCTTTGAGGGTGCTTTTCTGCACAGGGGACAGGACGACTGCACTGTATTAAAGGTTGAATAGAGGATTTTTGGGACCAATCAGAGTCTCATTCCCTCATGGCGTTGACAGATGGTCAGTTCCCCCACATGTTAATCATTCCCTGCGTGCTACTACACACCTGCAGGCTCATTCTGGCTCGTTCCCAGGATATCAGCACGTTCCCCTGCTTGCACATGCGTGGGTGCTATGCCAATGTGTGTTTAGCAAAGATAGCTTCAGTGTAGCTCAATGCTTCGGACCGCAAAGTACAAAAATGGCTGAGGGACGACAGAGAAAGACTGTTCGATCTGGCTCAGAAGAGACAGAAATCTGCGGGGACGAGAGATGCGAAGCGGTCGCGGTAATAAACAAACACACGTGTAGCAACGGAGCTGCAGCGTGCTCATGCACAAGGTTTGATGGCAGGCGGACTCGCTTGAGTTCTCAAATCAGCAAAAAATCCTCTAATCAACCTTTTAAGGAGAGAATGAATTGGCCCATGTACAGCAAGATTTTGAGTACCAGTCAGAGAATTGAAGATGGGTCGTGACTGGGTCTTCCAACATGACATTGACCTGAAGCACACAGCCAAGACAATCAAGGAGTGGCTCCGTAACAAGCATATCAAGGTTCTGGAGTGGCCTAGCCAGTCTCCAGACCTAAATTCAATAGAAAATCTTTGGAGGGAGCTCAGCGACAGCCCCAAAACTAGAGAAGATTTGTGTGGAGGAGTGGGCCAAAATCTCTGCTGCAGTGTGAGCAAACCTAGTTAAAAACTAAAGGAAACCTATTAACATTGGTGTTTAAATTTGTAGCAAAGACATTGAACATTTCCGACCAAAGTGGGAGAACTTGCAAAATTGTAGGGTGTTCAAATACTTTACCTTTATTACCTTAGCTAACTGTATATGAGTGACCAGGCTCATTTTCCCACTATAGACATTAGCATTTATTGAAGTGGGATAATTGAGACCATGGTTCGAGTTCCATTTCTCTAACTACGAATACGGGATAGCTCGGTGGTGAGACTGTGGGGGCTCCATCTCGGCGGTCTGTCTGTCCCCCTTTGGAGATTGAAGGCTGAAAAAAAGCATCAGACATGGGAAGGAAACAGAAGGCTGTTCGAGAGAACAGAGTCAAACTCTAACTGAGGCATTAGACCTCTGGGAGTTAGTGGTGTGGAAGGCGAGTGTTGAAGCCTGGTCCTGTTCACTAGTTTAATATATACAGTTTCTTACATGGTTGTTAGTTTGTATCCTTATTTCTGCAGTAACCACTATTTCAATAAACGACCGTACACTAAGCACTTCTATGTGTGGTAATATTGTCTAACAAGGCTCTGGTGTTAATAACGTGAGGTCAAGTGATTTTCGGTCGACAAAACAGCCCTGAAAATATTAACATACAGTAATGGAGCCAATGTCTGGTATGGTATCGGCCTTTAATGCAGACGTTACGTTCACAATGACTGGTGGGAGGGTCTATATATGAGCTAAATCTGCACATTTAACAATAGCAGTTCTGCCCATCCTCATCTCGACTAAACACTACAGGCCTTTTGGATGTTGTGATGTCATGTGAACCCCAGCTCCATCACGGTGATGTGGTGTTTCTTGACAAACAGGCAGATTGTTGCACACACTAATTACACCTGACTTGGATGGTGGCTGCCGGAGTTTGCCAATTACAGGGTAGGGCTCCTTTTGCGAGTGTTTCTCCATCGGGGCGACGTGTTTGGGCGCCTGAACCTAATCACCGCACGAGTGGGAGGCAATTGTCCCGGCTTGATTTGATACCTGTTTGATTTATACACTAATCACAACCAATCAAGCTCCCAAGCACGGGCACAGCGGGGCCAAGGCGCTTCAACCTTCGCACCAGAGACGATCGCTTTTCAACTACTTAAAACTTAATGCACTTTCCCTGGCATTTTTCACAACATATTACTGTCATGAAAATAGATTAAAAAGACCAATACAATGAATATTCCACAGTATGGCATTAAACATATCCATCTTGCTTTTCTTCAATTTCAGATGGTTTTATTGCTAGAAATATACCTTAAAAAAAACTTGTATTCGAACTGTGAGCGGGCTTCCACAGATCTTACCTGTACCTGTAATGCCATACTGTGGAATATTCCATATAAAGCAATAACTTGGTGACAAGCAGATCTCCACCAGAAAAATGATCTTTTCATAAAAGAGACAATTGATTTTCTTCCAATTTAATGCACTTTGCATTGCATTTTTCACTATATTTTCTATAATAAAAAACAAGTAGTGTAATTAGTTTTGGGCCTCTTCCAAGCACGCCTCATTTCTGATCATCATCAGACAGATTGTTTTTTGCTCTAGGATAACAAGCCATTTGACAATTAAAGAGCCGAGGTAATTTGAATATTAGTAGTAATGTTGTTACCAGGAAGACGCATGTTTAATAGAGCTTAAAAGCAGTTATTTAGAGTTGTCAAGCTGTGCAACAAGCAATAATGACTTATCCCAAGGACTCAAACGGCCTCTTGGATAACTTTACATCTTAGATGAGTAATATTTCAACATTTCTTACTGATAACTATTGTAATGCTGATTATTCTTAATTGTTAAAACACTGGACATGATGGAAAAGTTGCTTGTTATAATTTGATTTTTTTATTCTCAAGACAATTCTTACGTTAGTTTACTTTAGTTTAACCTGTATTTGTCAGGGACCGTACAAATTCATCAAAATAAAGGATAATCACATCTGTACCCGGTTTAGCTACTGATACTTTCCATCTGCTGTGGCTGGAGGGCTTATATCATTACACGCATTGCTAGTTTTAGTTGATTTGCCTGAAGATTTTATATACATTATAGACATTGTTGGGTAAGAATAAAACTGGATGCAGATTTGAATCCAGCACTTATTTCTGCAATGCCTAACCAAGTGGCATGAATTTTCTTTCTGTAGTCCTTTTTTCTTCCTAACATCGTCCAAGATTATAGCGTGCCATACTTGACTATAAATTGTGTACAAACAAATGATTGCTGATAATTACTAAACATTGATTGAGTGGTTAATTAATCGTAATAATGACTTCACGTCTTCATCTCAGTGGTCCACTGAAAGCTGATGACCAAACGCGACACAAGCCTTGTTTGTCTTTATTTTCTAGTGGTAATAATGTCCCTAATCCAATCATTGCAACGTGGTGCCATGAAAATCTCAATTTAATGGAGCGCATGTTGCAATTATAACTATTTACATGTAATATAGTGGGCACACTCTATAGTCATATTTATTTAAAGACTAGCTTACATAGCTTAGTATTTTTAGTATTGTTCTTTTTTCTAATCAAATTACTGTCTTTAATGGGTCATCATAAATTTAGCCTAAACCAGGACTAAGCCAAAACGATAAAGGCAAAATCAAATAAGAGATTGCAAGTCACAAACGGGGACTATACCACGGCTAAATTTGCGCTAAATTAGGACCAAAACGGAAACAAACCAGATTTACTGTGTATCGTGGCTAAACCAAGCTCACTATATTTGTACTACTGCACTTAATTGCGCCTATTAGCTGTTTGTTCTTGCATTGTTATCCTAATAGTGTCCATAATCCCATTGGAGCTCGCTATTCCTATTAGCAGCACTAGCTCCTCTGAAAACCTCATATTTATGGAAAGCATATAGCCTTGGTGCAACGGTTGTCATCTCTTGGTGCGGCTGGCAGGGTGATTTGAATGCCCAAACACTCTCCAAATCACGGTTGGACTCCAGTTTTTAGTGTAAGGTATCTCGTTTCATCCTTCCTCAGTGGCACGGCTGCGTTTGATGCAAAGGAAAGTGGTGTGTGTTTGATGGGAGACTTTAGCTTCCTGCTCCTCTCCCCTCAGCCTTCCCCGGGAAAACCTCAGCAGCTTTGATTTAGCTCCTTCCTCCTCCACATTTTTGACATTTTCTTGCACCTTTTCCACAATTTTGATTTGCAGAGTCCAGATGGAGATGGGAAAATGCATACCAATGCCTCGTGCATGGTCAAATAGAATGTGTATGTGAATGTCATTTTAAGCAGCAAGGGTTTATGGGATTTTGAGTTGGATTGGAATTGGTCTTTGTCGTGATGCAGACGGAGATGGTAATGCATACTAATGTCTCTCACACTTTCAAATTAGACACTAGTGTTTTCAGTGTTGTTGGGGAATTTTATTGTTTTATTGGGAGCGTTTTAGTGGTGATTTAGAAGTGTATCAATGGCACTGGCATGGTTGAGTAGGATATTTATATTAATATTATGGTAAGCAGCAAGGCATTGTGGGATTTTGAGAATTTTACACAATATTTTCTGGGCAATTTGGAAAGTGTTGCATCCAGATGAGACACTAAATGTATATCATTTGCATGTATCGTAGTGTTTTAAATGTAATATGAATATCAAAAGTAGCAATGCATTGTGGGATTTTGATGGGGTTTTAATGGGGGATTGGTCTTAACTGCACTGTTGTGTCCCGAAAGAAGTGTTTAAATGCATGTACTAATGCATGTTGCACATTATTTACTAGAATTTACTAGAATTACATTTATTAGAAACTGCGCATATATTATTAGTGGAGCTCACCTGATATGTAAATTAGTTAACTGCATTAGCAGAAGATGTGCAAATATGCGTGTGCCTCGGCTGTTGCCCTTTTGGGAGAACAGCCACATAAAAGAAGTTATGATGAAGAGGACGATATTCATTAGCCTATTCATAGTTAGGCCAACAACTTTATAAAATGTTATTTTGTTGTATCTCAATCTTAAATTATAGGACTGCCTGTTTATCTGTCTCCTTAAAAAATGGAGACCTACACCGCACTAATTGTAACCGTATAGGCAGAAGAATAGGCTATACTTTCTGCATGTTTATTCAGTTTTCTGGGAGCCGGGACAGACCTCACGATCTTCACAAAGGACATTATAAGGATGTGGGACAAAACAACACATTATTATTTTATATTTGTAAATTTGAAATAATTTATCGCGTTTATCATTGATGTGTAGACTGTTCTATGAAAATGTTTGTACCTGCTTTCCAAACGTGCTACATTTTCACGCAGTTTTACTCCTAGCCTTGATAAATCAGACATCACCCGCAACAATATCAGTTGCATTTTTTCTGCCTCACATTTTGCGCTTTGGAGCAAAATGGCCCGCAATTTGCAATTTCCGCTGCGGTCTGAGAGAGGCGCAAATCTCAAATGCACCTGCTTTTTGTGCCACTTTGTGCAAACGCATAGTAAGTATGGTCAAGTGAATTGTAGCAGGAAATTATCTCCCAACCCTCTTTTCCTGGTTATCCATCTGAGTACTACAATTTAATATTGGCCGTGGCTGCAGTGCCGCGGCCCGCGGTCAAATGGCCGCGCAGTTTCAGGAACCGCGGGACTTCTCTTATAGCGTCATGGCTATCCCTAACCCTAACCTTAACCCTAACCCTAACCCTAACCCTAACATTAACCCTAACATTAACCCTAACATTAACCCTAACATTAACCCTAACATTAACCCTAACATTAACCCTAACATTAACCCTAACATTAACCCTAACATTAACCTTAACATTAACCTTAACTCCAAGCTTTTTCTACTATTAACCTTAACATTAACCCTAACATTAACCCTAACATTAACTTTAACATTAACCCTAACATTAACCCTAACATTAACCCTAACCTTAACCCTAACCTTAACCTTAACCCTAACCCTAACATTAACCCTAACATTAACCCTAACATCAACCCTAACATTAACCCTAACATCAACCCTAACATCAACCCTAACATTAACCCTAACATTAACCCTAACCTTAACCCTAACCTTAACCTTAACCCTAACATTAACCCTAACATTAACCCTAACATCAACCCTAACATCAACCCTAACATCAACCCTAACATCAACCCTAACATTAACCCTAACATTAACCCTAACATTAACCCTAACATCAACCCTAACATCAACCCTAACATCAACCCTAACATTAACCCTAACATTAACCCTAACATTAACCCTAACATCAACCCTAACATTAACCCTAACATTAACCCTAACATTAACCCTAACATTAACCCTAACCTTAACCCTAACCTTAACCCTAACCTCAACCCTAACCTTAACCCTAACCCTAACCCGGCCTAAAACGGTGCTAAAACGCGGTCAAATAGCGGCGCAGTTTCAGGAGCCGCGGCGCGCGACCGGCACAAAAATAACATGGCAGTTGCTGCCGCGCGCCGCGGTTCTGCAGACACTTCCTTTAATATTATACCTTTTTGTAAATGTGAAGCTATTACATTAAAGCTGCACAATGCAACTTTTCAATGAGATCTTGCTTTTCCTGGAATATTCCACAGAACCGTTGAACATATCAGTTGTGCGTTTATTCAATTATAGCGTTTTTTATTGCTAAAGAAATACCTTGGAAAAACATCTTAAGATTTGACCTGTAACTTCAGATCTGACCTGTAACCTATGGAGACTATATTTACACTGTGGAACATTGAAGGTGAAGAACAAAACTATGGAGACTAGCAGAAAGGTTCACCTTTTAAAGATGTTTTTTCAAAGTATATATCAAAATACACCTAAGTTAAAAGGTCATTTTTCTAGTCAACAAGTACCAATACAGAAACTAAATCTGAAAATACAGTATTATATGCAGCGATGCACACTATCTATGTGCTTGTTATTTACAGTATACAATCATTTAAACCTGCTTTACGTAGCCTCAATCTGACCCGGTGTATCTTTTACAGTGTTGAAGTCTCATTTATTTCCCACGCATGCCGCTGTGCATTACACCAAGAGCCAAACCAATTATTGATTTCTTTTTTTTTTCTTACTTCCTGAGTGGCAGCATAACTGTGGGTGAGCCTGCAATAAACTTTTATCAAACCGAGTTACGCCCTGACAGCGCTGTCAAAACAAATGTGGGGGAAAAAAAATATTAATTATTGATCCATGCCACAATTACAGGACTTTTTCAACAGTCTAGCATCTGTAAGCATCTGTATATAGTCAACAGATACTTGTTTTTTTAAGTACTACTTTGGCCATAAGTGTTGTGTGTTTGTAGGACTAACCCTGGCTTAAACTAAGGCTTAAACATGGCTAAACCATGACTGAACAATGATAAATCCAGACCAAACCTGGACTTAACCAGGGCTCAAACCCGGCCGGAACAATGATCCACGGAGGGTAGTGCAGTGGGCACGACCCGCACACGGAGGGCAGAGACTGGGCATGACCCGCACACGGAGGGCAGCGCTGTGGGTACGACCCGCACACGGAGGGCAGAGACTGGGCATGACCCGCACACGGAGGGCAGCAGAAAGAGGAAGTGAAGGAGAGACTCGTACTCCCAGTTTTGCCCGCACACAGAGCGCAGTGCCCTGGACAGAACTGTGGACACGAACTGTCCATGTAACTGTGGCGTTGGGAAGGAGTCCCGACCTTGGGACCTCTGAATGGACTCTACGGATTGCCTTACTTGATAATCCTCAATCTCCCCAGGTTGTCCGGCCAGAACAAGAGAAGGTCGCCAGTGTACACTTTACCACTCTTTATTAACCAAGGTTCATCCTAAAGATTCTATGCGTGTGGGTGTGTTGTTTCTATAATACAGAAATAAAGTACAGTGAGTAATGGATGAATAAATTGAACCACAATTATGTAATATAAGATAAGATAATATAGATTGACAGAATAACACGTAGAACGAATGTATAAATAATAAATATGTGAATTTAGTCTATATACATTAAAAGATGTTCAAATAAAGCAGATAAGTACAGCAGGAAATCACAGCATTCACAACAACTCAACAGATGCAATGACTTCAAGACACTAAGACACATTCTCGTCAAAAACTAGAAATTCCGAGCCTCCTTGATCTCATCACCGCTGGCACCAGAGTGTTGTGAAGTTATAGTGTCTGTCTGTGAATGCATCATCAGCTGAGATGGGAACGATGAATAACTGGACTAATTATGGGTTAAATATGTTAAGAACATTATGGATGATTACATATCTGTACACAACTACAGTTTAACACACATTCTCTATTTGTGACGTATTGCAATGACATGACTGAAGAAAGGGGAGCACCAATAGTAACGCTGCATAATGACACAATTAGGGATGGCACGCTTATTAGGTTGATCGATGATCGGGATTATTCAGGTCACAATATAATCGTAAGAACCAAAAAATGATAATTGTGATTATTTTGGTAAGTAAGTAAAATGAAGTCTTTTAAGTTCAATCTCTCATCAAGAATTAGACTTAAATGTAAAGATGTTTATTTTATTCGGCTGTTTTTGTCCAATTTTACTTGAACAGTAAAATGTTTGACAACGGGAAAATGAAAGATTTCACTGTTTGGTCACAGTCTCAATAATCATGAATAATCGTTAAATTAGTGATGATTTTTCTCACTATAATCGTAACAGTAAAATTTGACATCGTGACATCCCTAGACACGATTAAACCAAACAGAGACCAGGCATGGGACGAATCCACTTCCATTCTCAAGGACCATGAGCACACAAAGATGGTACATGGAGTGCAAACGGGAAGCGACAGTACAAAGGAAAAAACAATACACGTTTTACTAAACATCCAGAAGTTCCATCGGATGCTGAATGGTGATTGGTTGAGAAGTGGGAAGATGTGATTGCCTGAATAGTTGCTGGGCTTTCGCTGGAGATCAGGTTTCCAGAGAGTAATAAATGGAAGAGCAGCAGAGGGGACAGTAGTGACCGTCGCCCTTTGTGGTCCTTGTTCTGTCACGCGTGCCGATACTGTGGAATAGTCGCCTCACCAAATGCGAAATGCTTGTCTGTCATTAACAGCAGTAAAGTGGCTTAAATGTACAGATAAAAAGCCTGTTTCTCAATATCACACTCCTAGCCACTTATAAAAAACAATAAAGAAAAGAAAAGGGAGGGTCACCAGTAAAACGTTTGAAAACCACTGGTCTCAAAGTTTTGTCAAATGTCTACCAATAAATATAACGTTTTAGCTTCCATAAATCTCACACATGCCCAAAATATGTATCCACACAAGCATTGCACAACATGTATTAAAGGGCTGGAGCACTCTGCATTTGTTTCCTTTCTTTTCCTTTTGCACTTTTGAAATCCTTTGTCTGTCGTCTCGCATACATATAAAAGGTTTGCTTTGCTTTACCTATTGTGCGTGAAAAAAGGCTAGATTTGTCTGATTTCCAGTATCGCAACTGCCTGCGTTTGCTCTGTAACTTTTCAAAAAAACCATGCATTCTTACTGTGAGCAACGTCACCTCTCCACAGAGCTGGCCTGTAACCGGATCTGGTTGCATCACCTGCTTGTCTCTGTGGAAATAGCTAGGTTTAATGCCATATTGTGGAACATACCAGGAAAAGCAATGACATCGCCATAGAGACACCAGAAAAGTTGCATAGTTCAATATTAGATTAGTTAAACTATAAATACAACACTTAAGAATCCGATTACAGATTACAATATTCAAAGCATTTTTTCCTATTATACTCAAACTATCTTGAAATATTAGGATCTAAAACTCTTCATACTTCCAAATATACAGTTATTGTCTCTTAATTAGCATCGCTATTCTATTTTCCATACAGGCCGCTCAACAACTCTTCTGTTTTCATAAAGGACATTGCTCTTTTCTCCAAATGGTTGACGCATCCTCTCTGCCATCCGGGGTCATTTTAATCCAAATTTACCTGTACTATTTCATGCTTTTTGAGGGGACTTGCACACCTTGCTCTTGTATCATAAGAAGCATGAAACCCGCGGCGGCCGTGATGGATTAGATTAGATGATTGACGATCCCGGTGGGGAAATTAGATTGTCGCAGTAGAGAGAGTAATAGGATCCAGCACAATGAGGCACAAACATAATACAAGCACACCGCTCGAATTCAAAATAAGCAATAAAAGTTCACATTTCGGGCGCTTTTGCTCAGCGTCGTGCCAAATGCAAATACAGAGTTTGTCTTGAAATGTAGACGATTTAACCATTGAAAACCTTACCAAATCCAGCCCTAAGGAGTCGGTAAAGGAACACGTTTGATTTAATATGGCATTATTTACAAGTGTTTGTTATCAGGGCTCCCTAAGGTAATGGTCGAGCTTTCTGACTTCCATCAGTAAGAGGAGAAATTATTTGTTTTGTGGTTCTTTATCATTTACTGATCTTTAGGATTTAAATTTTTCTTTTTTTATGAGCCTTTTTTATATCCTTACATTGGTTGTTGGGAACAGTGCTTTGGTAGAGGTCTGCAGTGTTTTTAAATGTTCTGTGCCATTTAAAAATCTATTATCTGTTATTAACAATGGTTCTTTGTTTTTGTAAAAATCATTCATTCAGTTATGAACTCTGTGCTCGGAGGATCCTGACCTCTTCTCCAGCTCATCTTTAATCAGAATCAGAAAAGGTTTATTGCCTTTGTCAATGAACAGAATTCAAACACAAACATAACATAATGAACGATGTTAAAACAACCTAAGTCAAAAAAGAAAAACAATTCAAATCTGCAGGAAGTCAAGAATATTATGTCACGCAACCTATTGTCGCTGATTGGAGTGAGTTTTGACAAGCTCATGGAGCAAAGCTGTGAGTTACAACAAGCAGAACGAAATCACTATAAAAAAAAGAACAAATTACATCTAACCGATACGCGTGAGTAATATCAACTTCCTTATCTCGGCCAAAACCTAATGCAGTTTACGGACCCGTCTCCTCCCCGCAGGGAATCAGCTGTCTCCATCGGACCGCCAGGTTTTGCAAGATGGCTCTGTCTTTATCTCTAACAATTTCTCTGACTATTTTGCAGGTACCTGGGCAGAGACGAGGTGGCGCTGGCTTCCCTCGACAAGGCCCAGCAGGACGGGGGCAGCGTACGGGTAGTCACGAAGGACAATTTCTTCCAAAAACGCAAGTCGGCTTCATCCCTCAGTTCTCCCGGTTCAGAGAAGTAAGTGGAAAAGAGTGGCGGTCGAACTTCTCGTGTAAGGGGTCTGCCACCGGCTTGTGTCCATGGAGATGTTATTGCTTTGCTTAGAATGTATCGCAGTATGTTTATCGCCGTAGATGCAAGCAAGTGGCGTGAAAATGTATTTGACCGGGGTCCGGCATGGTGTCACCAGACTGGATCTATAATATGATCTCTTTGTTTCAGTTTTAGTTTGTGTTTTTAGCCCCATTTGAGGAGAAACAGGAGGTTGAGTTCTTAGAAACATATACATTTTTGATATTGAGTTACACGACTAAATAATCCAACAACAACTTCAGGTTTCTTCCCCAAAACTATCTGAATTTGTACTTTTAGTCATTATCAATTCATTGTATTCGTCAAATGTCAGAGGCTTCATCTTATTATGAAGGAAAGCAGAGAAAGCAAAAAGGAGACAAGAGCCCCGCCCCATTCACCGACACTGCACTGAGGAAATGATCAAATATATGATTTACAGAATGAATCATTCAGATTAATGCTGCATTCAATTTGTTCCGGAAGTTCTAACTCAGACCTTTGAAAAGGTTTTTTTTTTTCTAGTTTCTGTGTTCTAGTTGTCAAATCGGAAAAACAATGAGCAGTGGATCAATTAACGGCTCAAAAGTCATAATACAAACCAGGAAAGTGCGGCTCCAGTTAAGTTATTTATTAACCCAGACAGTGGTATTACCTGTACAGTTAATAAGAGAGTACATGTTTGCTTTTGTTCACGTTGTCGATAGCTCAATATCAGCGCAGGGACGGATTCACAGAGGGAGGGAGAAACTAAAGGTAAAATAGTATCAAGATGAAATGAAATAAAGAGTTATTATATTCATTTTGGTATTGAAATCTGTATCGAGTATCAATCTTTTTTTTAAAATCAAAATCAAGTTGAAATGCTAGTAATGTGACAAACCTACTATGTCTTACCTGTGACAAAACTGCGTCTAAACAAGGATTAGCGCATCTGGACCAAGAGTATACCAGGATTAATCCCCAGATATGAAACAATCTGTTAACTACAAACCTAGCCACCACAGGGTTGGACCAGGACAACGTGGTCTATTTTAAATGTGCTATTAAAAAGTAAAATCCAACCAGCAGTGGACTCTATATCCCAATGTAATAACCACTGTTGTAGCACACACATGAAACACTGGACCAAACCCAATTTCTAGATAGTATTTTCTACAAGTGACAAAATAATTAGATTTCTGCTCACTGGTTTGGCTTGTAATTGATTAGCTTATTGATAAATGATTAGTGCACAGTGTGGGAAACAAAGTATTGATGACACACAATGCACAATTAGGAAGCCAGCGCATGTTACAAAATGGTCTTTGATTTTCAATGCTTTTTCCTATGTCTGTTTGTCGGTTTTTATTTTTACAAAATGATCACCTAAAATGAATGGTGGATTATAATTAGGCAGTAACATTTCTAGTTTTAGCAAGTTAAATTCCTTGTAATAACGAGTTCTGGTTCTGAAATGAGATACTTCTGTGTAGTGACAGAATACATGACACTGATTTATGGCAAACTCCAACTTAAAAGCACCAACACAAACAGTGTAACAACGCGCCTCGAGACAACAACTCACATCTGAGGAGCGCGCGTTGTCGTGAGTAACCAATGACAAACTATTTACATCTTTTCAAATCAGATTATTTTTTTTGAGGCCAAAATCTCTACAGCAGTTGTTTCGGAGGGGATCGCTTTAGTTTCTTTCTAAATATTGAATACATCAATATTGTCTTTATTATTTATTGGTAAATATCATGAACCTACCCAATAAAAAGTATATAATGTCCTGAAGATTTCTTGCTCACAAATCTGTGAAATTATCTTTTTTCTCTATGGTTTGTACATTTCCCACTAAAACATAAATTGTTAGAAATCATACACTATATTTCTACCATTACAAGATAAGGTGCTTGGGATTTAAGTTCCTTATAGTTGAGCCAAATTAGTTTTAGCCTAATGCATATATCTTGTAAAGCAGCTCTTTTCAGGGTCAAAATTAAACTGCTGACTGCATCAAATTATAAAGCTTTTTTGTGAATAATCAGGTTGCAATGAATGCATTAGGAGAGAAACTAGCTCTGTTTCTCAAATGTTCCTAAGTCAAATTAGGTATAGTTACTTTTAATAGTTTTTATTACAGTGTTGTCCTTACATTCCATATTCCATACTTCTCAAGCATTGGCAGTTTTGATGGATCTTAGTTTTGAGTTTAAAATTCATGCAAAATATAATTGAAATAAAAAATGTTTTACAATTGGAATCCACTAAATGCAATAGACTCGTTCTATTGTAAAGGCATTTGTGATCGTCTTATGTGCACTCAAAGTCCATCGCTTTAACCAGTCAGTCAATACTCCAGTGCAGAGCACTTCAATGTCGCTTCGTATTTTTATCTCTGCCGTTTTTTTCATCCTTCTTCCTCTCCTTTCACCGTCTCCATGGAGATCGCTGCCGAGGCTTGTGGGAAGTGGCACAAAGGCCCTGCTGAGTGCGTTAGTACAGTAAATATAGACCATAATACAATCTGAGATGCAATGGCCAGCCAACTCACCCCGGGATGCACGGTCGCTATGGCAACCAAACACACACACAAAAATAATAAAGAAAAGAATAATTTCTGGTCAAAATGGCGATGATTGGCCGTGAAGTGTCTCATTAATGGAACTCTCAGCGGCATAGGCCTTTGTTTGGGGTGAACGCTAACGTTTATTCAATTACACAATGTTTTTATTGCTCAGAAATACACTACAAACCCTTACAGGGAATGGGGGCCCCTTTACACAGATCTTGCTTGTAACTAGAGCTGGGTTTCAATTCAAATTTCAAGAATCGATTCGATTCCGATTTTTGCGTTTCAAAATAGATTTTTTTTCCGATTTTCTCAGATTCGATTCGCTCCGATTTCTATCTGATTTCCGATTTGATTCGATTTCGATTCGATCCGATTTCGATTCGATCCGGGGGTTAATGTTATTAAAAATGAAAAATGTATTTGAACCGTTTCCTTCACTTCATGACTGTGTAGAGAAGCAACATATTAAAACTAGTATTATATCAATATTAAACAGCAAATCTTACAAGTATTTGTAGTTACTGATGGAAGACTGATGAAAAGGATAAGGGTCAAAGGGAAAGATAATTCAGGACAATAAATGGAGGACATCATTGAGGTGACTACATCTGCAACAGTGGATTCTACTGGGACTCTAACCAGTGCATTATTATTATGCTTGAAAATAATTAAGAATTCACCCAAAAGCGGTTGCTACCAAAAGCATTTTTATTTTAAAACTGCTTACACACTGCCAGTACTGAAACTGGAAGTATAAAATGTAAACGTTGAGCATTTTTCAAAAAAATGTAAAAACTATTTTTTTTTTTTTTTATTTAAAAAAAAATATTATCATTATTATTATTATTTATTTTTTTTAAATCGATCTTTGGACGCACAAATCGATAATCGGTCATTAATTTGCGAATCGATTAAAAATCGGAAAATCGTTTTTTTCAACCCAGCTCTACTTGTAACTTCACAGCATGTGTTGGCATCGCCTGCTTGTTTTCATGCTATCAATTTAATACCATATTGTGAAACATTCATTGGATTTATTCAATTACGCGCGATTTAATTGCTAAAACTACAACGACTGCTCGTCTACATGGAGATGGCGAGAATTTCAACATCATAATACAACGCAAACTAACAAAGCAGGTGTAAAGTTACATAGTGCCCCTTTTAAATCCAAACCAAATGACGTACTCTGACAGCTAATACTTCCCTGGGATCGTCGCCATATTTGTGTTGTGACGAGCTCTGACATGGAAAACTATAATATACTGTACATAAAAATCCACCCTCGCCAAGCCCCTCATTTGAATATGATTCCTCCACATCTCCCTTCACCATTCTTTTGGTGTTTTTGGTTTTAGCCGGCACTAGAAAGACTGCGGTGGTAAACATGTGCAAGCTGTGCGCCCTTTACCCAGGCCATGTTGTGGGTTTGAAGTCTGAGCTACCTCACGCTGCGCTGAAGAGCTGGGTGCACTTCCTTTGTGCATATATGCATTTTAATTACAGCCAAACATATCATATATTTATGACTAATGTGTGCTATAACCACAGATGAGGATATTTATTTAGATTGTCTTCATAGCCTTTGCCATATTGGACACAGAAATACTATCTTCCCCCTTAGCCCTTCACCTCAGACCTACGCCTTCATTTTGTGCATTTACAAGAGACAAACGGATATCTCATTTCTCTTCAGCAGTGAGGGGTGGGGCTAAGGCAAAGGGCAGCACACCCCTTCAAATGAAGCAATTCCAGATTCACTTCAGGCCCAGGGGTAGGAGGAGTTTTAGTAAAACACGGAAATAAACTCATAAAATACACTAATAAGCACTTAAGTGATAGTTTTGAAGTTATATATTTATTTGCTGTGTGCCACTGCGATCTGCTGAAAGCGGAACAAATTTATGTTACGTATTTGTTTAGCATTATCCGTCCAGCTGCTTTGACCATAGCTCACGCCTCAGTCCGCATGTTCTGCAGCAGTGGACTTTACAACCGTAATCCAGCAGAGATGGACCCAAGCTCTGTGGTAAGGGACATGTGAGCTAAGTCCCGGTGCGGGCAAGAGATCTGCCGGGGTGCCAGACCCCCCCGGGGTGCCAGACCCCCCCCGATGTGCCCGGGTTTTGCAGTGGTCTGAGTGAAAGGGCAGAGCACCCACCGAGGGTCCGCGATGTGCCCGGAGTCTGCAGCGGAGCGAGAGAGGCAGCGATCCAACACACGCACAGAGGAGACATAGCGGTGAAGCAGAGATGGAGACCGCTGACCCTTCCTGCCCTGGACATGGGGCACTTGAGCCACTCGCCTCAGTCCATTTGGACCAGAACCTCGCTACAAGATCAGTTTCTTTCGCTTTGAACACTAAAACATATTTGAACACTTTAAAGAGCAACAACTTATCCATTTGCACTGCTTATTTTGCAGTATAGTCTGACCAAGGACATAGGCTACGCACAATTTCAAATGTTATTTTTATCTAATCTAATTTTAAAGCAAACAAATAAAAACATTCTACAACTACAGTATCAGTCTGCTGAATTTCACAATCATTGTTTACTTATCAATATAGTAATCACCATCATCATCATCCTCATATAGGTTTATTCATTAGACATTCTATCATAACACCGCACAGCTCTTGGCTTTTAAATGAAAAAAATAAAAAAATAAAATGGAACCAGACTAAGGCCGTCCCATTTCCAAAGGCTGTGTTTTCAGCCCTTCTCCTTGGCCCTCGTTTTGAAGTGCTAGGGGTAGAGTTGAAGGGAAGGGGTATAAATGGGAATTAAGATTGGGCCTTGGGCTTTACATATTCTTGGTTTTACCCTCGTTTAATGGTTCCTAATAAAAAAAGACTGTCCGTCAAAAAAGTTCTGCGACATTAATCACATCCAGTCGTCAATTCAGCATAAGATCATCGTTCACATCCAACAAATCATTCAGTCCCTCCAGAACACACACGCACACAAACACACACACACAGACACACACACACACACACAGACACACACAGACACACACACACACACACACAGACACACACACACAGACACACACACACACACACAGACACACACACACACACAGACACACACACACACACACAGACAGACACACAGACACACACACACACACAGACACACACACACACACACACAGACACACACACAGACACACACACACACAGCCACACACACACACACAGACACACACACAGACACACACACACACACACACAGCCACACACACACACACACACAGCCACACACACACACACACACACAGACAGACAGACAGACACACACACACACACAGACACACACACACACACACAGACACACACACAGACACACACACACAGCCACACAGCCACACACACACAGACACACACAGACACACACAGACACACACACACACAGAGACACACACACACACAGACACACACACACAGACACACACAGACACACACACACACAGACACACACACACACA
The DNA here is from genome assembly GCF_026437365.1 of Eucyclogobius newberryi. Lineage (NCBI taxonomy): Eukaryota > Metazoa > Chordata > Actinopteri > Gobiiformes > Gobiidae > Eucyclogobius > Eucyclogobius newberryi. Next base: position 13,424,095 of record NW_027315723.1, on the reverse strand, counting down.
CACACAGAGAGACACTGATTCTGATGGACGGCCACACAAAAAAAAAGGTTAAATTTAATGGCTCCGTGAAATAAAGGTTTTTCGTGGAGGAGCAGCAGTACCATGCATGATCTTATACAGCAAACACTTGTATAATAAACATAATCATGTTCATGTTTAAATGTTTTGTTTAACAAGAATGTGACAGGGATGAAATAGATGACTTTTCTCGTCTTGGATAATAATGACCTCTAGATGTTTGATCTGATCGACATTATTCATCTTCTTTATCTACCGGCTTATATTTACTATTGGCTAAATTCAAGGCATTTTTCTGTTGAAATGTGCAACAGATTTTGCCATATTGAGCCCTTCAATGAAAACTTCAACATCTTATTTATCTAGACTATTTTGGTGCCATAAATATTCCTTGGTGCTCAAAATGTGTTCTCAATTGTCCCTTTTCTGCTGCCATTTCTTCTCAATTTCAATGCCTGTGTCTTCCTCTGTAGTGGATTCCTCTGGTTGGCACTCGGTTCCCCTCTGTCGGCTTGAATTGTGAACCAAAATGAAGGAGAATTTGCTCCATCTGTCCGCTCCATCGCGGCTCGAACACCCCGCTGAGAAAACATGGCAACTTTCCCAAAAATGACTGTCCTGAGCCAAAAGGACAACCCAACACACATCGCTGCACCACATAACGTGATATCAATAGATCCGGGACATAGCTTTACCAATCAGCAACAACGTGTCAGAAAAGGTACAAACTGAGTATTTGTACTGTATGTATTTAGTTCTGTAGGTTAATGCTGCTGGATTTGTTTATAATGCAAGTCTAATGGCAATAGGAACATTTCCAATTGGATTTCTCTCCCAAACAAATATTTTGATTGATACATTTTACTTTCTGTATCATAAGTTTTTAAGTCAGGTTTATATAAAGTAAAAGATCTCTTTCTATCTCTAAAATGTTCTATCCTATTCGCATAAACAGAGGGCGAGGAGGTTAAATGCCTTGCCTATGGGCACAATGGCATTATATACCCGACTGTCTCTTTGTGTTTATGGCTTTTTGTTTTTTGGTTTGACTCTGGTTTAGTCCTTGATTTACCTGTAGTTTGTAATTAATCGTATTTTAGTTTTGTTGTCTGCATGGTTTATAGTTTAAAGTTTCCCTCTGAAACCTTTTTGATTGAGGGCCCCCCACCTGTCGTCTCCATGGAGATGTTAAGGTTTTTCCCTGGTATTTTCCACAGAATGAATAAAGACTACTGAAACATGCATGAATCACTCAAAATACAACTTCTAGTGAGATAATGAGAAGGGACAACATTTACAACAACAAAGCTCTTAAAAGTCCATTTAAAATGTCTCATTTCTTTCCTTTTCCTGGGATAGCACATTAACACCTTAAGAAGATCTTCAGTTTGATCACAGATTTTGGCATGTTGAACATTTCACTGCTTAATAATTAATACAGTTGTTGGACTATTTCAACTTTTACACTGATATTTTATTCTTTAATCGAATATTGTTCCTTATACTGTGATCCTTTTACACTGAGCAGAAGACATGAGCCCATAACAAAAGTGCAGTCTTAATAGCCCTGATTTGATTCCCTCTTATTGAATTGTGTGTATTTTGCTGATGTTGAAAGCATTACATCAAAACGCATTCAACTTGATTGTGCGGGTCAGGCCATCTTCTTAGGATGTGAATAAACCGTGAAATAAGCGGAAAAGATTTAAAGGAGTAAAGCTATAAAAGCTATAAACGCAATCCAAAGTCCTTGGCTACAGAAATCCTGTTATTGTGGATGTAATGTACTTTATTCTTTAGACTTTTATGATGCCATTTTTTGTTCTACAATCTACACAAAACATTTGTTCTTTTGCAAATATTTTCTTATTCAGGAGTAGCTATTCTTACTGTCTCCTCTCCACAGATCTGACCTGTGACTTGGTCTGTTGCCATAACGAGTGCTATATAGTGGAGAGGGATCAAATCCAAGTAAAAATATTGCTTACATTATAGTTCAAAAAGACAGGGTTCAAAGGACAATGCATACAATGAAACATGTATATATAATGTGCATATAAAGGTGGTAATCTGAATAATCTGAAAGCCTTCCACATTGACTTAAATATGTTGTGTTTCCAGGTGTGACGAGGGTCCGTCTGCACAAGTGGAGGGTGCTTCCCGCCCTGAGCTGGGATACGTTCAAGCGTTGGACAGCAGTGGGGTCCCATTGTGTCTTTCCTGTCAACAGCCCTGTTCTACTACCGGAGGTGCCTGGGACACCCGCTTCTGCAGCCACAGGTTTGTACTTGAACCACCAGTGTAATATTCATTAGTTTTCTGTATTATGTCTGATAGAGCTGCAACTAGTTATTTTTTTCTTCATAAACTTCGTCAGTGTTTTTTCAGTCAACTAGTGACTTGAAACACTTTTTTCTTCAATATTTTTGATAAAAGTTTGACCAAATAAATGTGTACAATAGACAGTTTTACTACCGTACTGTCTCTACAATGTAGTGATAGTATTGGATTTTTTTTTTTTGCCCAACAAAAGCAAAATGATATCGATACATCTAAATCATACAAGTCATTATGTTAGTAAATTAATCCAACTACAGCACAAAATCAACTGCGTGGTAAGCCAACCCCTCCTACTTTTAAAAAAGGGCTTATGCCCTCATCACTACAAAGCTACAGCAATTGGGAAAATTGACTTTTGTTGCTGAATGTGCAGTGATTCACCATACACACATAAACTGACATGTATTTCTCTGATTGGTCAAATAATGTCCCTTGGATTGAGAATAGAATCCAGAATGCCTTCTTTGTATAGAATCAGAAAATAGAATATCAGCTTTGGTTGATTTTAGCCACCAATACAGATTAATAGGAAAGGCAAGGCAAGTGTATTTGTGGAGCATAATTCATACACAAGGCAATTCAAAGTGCTTCACACAACAGGAAAAAAATATTAAAATCACAAAAACATGACAGAAATTAAGACGTAAAGAGGAGAGTGCAAATAAAATCATTATAGTCATATGCACAGCTAAACAAAACTGTATTAGCCTGGATCATTGTCAGAGTAGAGGCCTTTACAATAATGTGTTTGGTGTGGCTGCCACCTGCTTGTCTGCATACACATGTTATTGCTTTGCCGGGAATGTTCCACAGTGTGGCCTTACTACTTACTTACTAACTTATTTGAAAAATATATGTTTTCACGAATCCATTACCTTGAATACCTTGGACAACATGCAATATACTGAGAATGGAGTTGCCTCTTCACAGATCTGACCTGTAACTTGGCCTGATGTTGTCAGAGAAGTTAAATGTCATACTGTGGAACATTCCAGGCAAACCAATAACAGCATGGGGAGAGACTAGCAGGTGGTGGACCCTCCATCGAGTTACATTGTGCACTTTTATTGTGATCTCAAAGACAAGAACTCTGAGACTAGACTATTCCAGCTTCAATGGACAATCACCTTTGAATTTCTTGTTCAAATACATTCACATTTACAGAGCAATGCAAACTGGGAAATGTTGAAAAATCGGTGCATGTTTACATAATTAAATATTTAAACTATGTGTCTATAAATATTTTTTATATTTTTCTTTACTTCCTGTTTCCAACAATGTTATTTAAGCTTAAGATGAGAGGAATTTTTAAGCATCTCAAAATAGGCCGTGTGTGTGGTACGTGCTGTGCTCTGAACCAAAGCCCACCCATCTGGCACCTAAAATATTAAAACTTCACTTTGAGCAGGCGGGCGCGCAGAGAAAAGACAGCCTCTATCCAAGGCAAACTCCAATAAGTTCATAGCATACAATAGTATTCAGCTCACATTGTGTCTCTGCAAAGTTTGCCTTCAGAACTTGAGATGTTTGCAAATGGATCACATAAAGATTCAACTTCACTGTTATCATTCTTATAATTGTTCACTTCATTAGAACGACCAGGCGAAACATTATGACCACCTGTTTAGAAGACTAATCTACACATTCAATTTAATCTGAAGTACCCATGTCTAGTTATGAAATGTATTTACCGATAGTTGCTTTTTAAATATATTGTGTTGCTGACACGCATACTTTTAAATAATAGTACACTTATTTGAGCTCTAGTTGTGGACTTCTCTTCGCACTGTGAGTAAGTTCCTGTACACAAATGTATTTGTCTAAATAAGTACATTTATTTGTTACTTATTAGATCCAATGACCAGTATTGAAGTAGTATTTAAGTTGTAGGAAGATTCATATTTCTATTTCTTTTGCGTAATATTCTTTCACAGTGTATCTCTTTCTGAAGCCTGCTAACACCCCTCAAGAGCTGCAGGTTTGGAGATATTGTGACTCTGACTCGAGCCTTCACAACTGGTCAAATCCATTTTTCTGCTTTGTAACACTTTGTAAAATAATCCCTTAGTTCCTAATATATCCAACAAACATAATGAAGAGGTGTCTGGGTGCTATAACTATATAATTATCTGTATTTTAACCTCTAATCTATTTCGAATTACTTCACTCGGCCTGGATAAAACACTATTACGATATTGTTGAATGTTCCGTTTTTAGTCCCATTGAAGATAAAAATTCAATTTACTGAAATGTTTTTTAAGTGATGAATCCAGGTCATTCAGTCAAGGTGATGTCAGATCTAAAACTGGGTGTTGTTGAAATCAAAATATTAGAAAAACGGCCTTTTATTTTGTGTCGTGAAATTTTAGGAGCGTATTAAACATTTTCTTATCACACAGAAAAAGTGAAGGGCAAGAAAACATATGGACCGCTCACAAGTTTGATCATGTTTTTTAAATCCCTATAGGTTCAAAAGAGTTAGCTCAAAGGTATGATTGTTGAATAGAATCAATATAGCAAATTTGTGGTGGCTCCAATCTCAAAACAAAAAAGAAGATAAATAAGTACTTAACTCAAAGACGCTTTACATAAAGCAAGAACAAAAATAACAAAGAATTAAAGCCGCAAGCGGCAATGATCGGCCCTCGCCACGCCACCGCCGCCACGCCGCTAGAGGAGGGGGCGCTAACGCGCCCCAATGGTCCTTTTCTACTGCTGAATCTGTGACACTGTCACATCTTCTCCCCTTTGTTTTACATCAAAAAAGCTATTTTGTTTTGAATTCTTGGCAAAATGTGCGGCTTTGCCGCACAGACACCGTGACTCTTTGAATAAAAATGTGGATACATTTTGATGGTCCTGAAGATGAGTCTCACCAAATTTCAGGTTAATATGTCTAACGCCCTGGGAGGAGTTTGTGAAAGTATAAAGAGTAAACATGTTCTGGCGATTTCCCCATTGGAATAATATGGGAGGTTTCTGTCATCGCTACGGCAACGACGTAACAATTATGACATGGGTCATTGACTTTTTTGATGGGGATGCTAAAATTGAGTTGTGTGTCAAATTTCATATAATTTCGCAAAACTAAATATTTAACCTCCATATAAAATCTGTAGGGGGCGCTGTGGCGCCAAATTAATTAATTTCACTTCAAGTAGGTTTAGGGCAAAGAGTTTAACAACTGATTCTAATTTGACGCAATTCGGACTTTATCTGCGCAAACGGCAGAAATTTTAAATTTGGGAGATTTCTGAAATTCTAGCTAAAGTTTGCGGCTCAATGTAATTTGGATAACTTTTGATGTCCCACTCCTCAGTAGCATTTTCACCAAATTTCAGCTTTTTAGGGCCAACGCCCTGGGAGGAGTTCGTAAAAGTACGACATTTGGAAAAACTCCCGAGTCATGCTTAGCCATTTTTGAAGCAATATGGCCGACATTTGGTTGGGCGGACGGCGTTGCCGTAATAATATTTTTTACTTCTCTTGTCACCATCTACCTCTGCACGAAATTTCATAATTCTACGATCAGATTTTTTTTGGGTCATTTCCCATCTCTCAATGCATTTTTGGTACATTTGGGGGCGCTGACGCGCCAATTTTTTTTATTTTAGAAAAGGGAAATAGCCAGAATGTAGAGAGGCACGATTTTTAGAGGTGTGCAAATTTTTGTGCCCTCTATACAGTAATAATGTTAAATTTTTGCATTACATGCTTATATGCACGATATGGGGAACGTATTCGTGAGCTACTTAGCGCAAATGAGTGCTTTATATGGGGATGACGACCGCGAAGTAAAGTGCTCGTTTAGTGCGCACTTTTGCACGGGCTTCGCCCGTTTACAACGGTAATGTTCCATTTTCCTACTACTAATTAGTATGCACGGGGCGTGCATGAGTGGAGGAGTGCGTTAGTGAGTGTTTGGAAGTGGGCGAGCTCTTTGCGCTCGATTTCGTGCACACTTTCGCAGCCGTGCTTCGCACAGCCTTATGGGACTAATAGGCCTCTCGCCAGCTTGTGGCGCTCGGGCCTAATAAAGCAAACAAAGGCAGTCAGTGGGGATCAGAGGCAATGGTGAGCTTACTGTGGGAGTGACTGTGGGAGTGACTGTGGAGTGACTGTGGGAGTGACTGTGGGAATGACTGTGGGAGTGACTGTGGAGTGACTGTGGGAGTGACTGTGGAGTGACAGTGGGAGTGACAGTGGGAGTGACTGTGGGAGTGACTGTGGGAGTGACTCTGGGAGTGACTGTGGGAGTGACTGTGGGAGTGACTGTGGGAGTGACTGTGGGAGTGACTGTGGGACTGACTGTGGGAGTGACTGTGGGAGTGACAGTGGGAGTGACTGTGGGAGTGACAGTGGGAGTGACAGTTGGAGTGACTGTGGGAGTGACTGTGGGAGTGACAGTGGGAGTGACTGTGGGAGTGACTGGGGGAGTGACTGTGGGACTGACTGTGGGACTGACTGTGGGAGTGACTGTGGGAGTGACTGTGGGAGTGACTGTGGGAGTGACAGTGGGACTGACAGTGGGACTGACAGTGGGACTGACAGTGGGACTGACAGTGGGAGTGACTGTGGGAGTGACTGTGGGAGTGACTGTGGGAGTGACAGTGGGAGTGACAGTGGGAGTGACAGTGGGAGTGACTGTGGGAGTGACTGTGGGAGTGACTGTGGGAGTGAGGAGGCTGGAGACGCTCAGGCAGATATGAGGGGGGCGTGGTTATGGCTTTGTAAGTGATGAGCTCCATCTTGAAGGGAGATGTGTAAAACTGGACTCGGATCTCCCAAAACTGGAGGTCGGCGGAAAGGGAAGAGGAAGCTGTTTCAGTGGTCAAGTCTGGGTGTAATCAAAGCCAAGAACAGGGCTTCCGCAGCAGTGGGGGGTGGGGAGGGACGGAGGTGGGCAATGTTTTATAGGTGGAAAAAAATCTTTGTCATTGCGGCGGATGTGTGGCTTGAATGAGAGGGGGCGGGGTCAAAGATGAATCCAAGGTTCCTGATCTGAGGGGAGGGGATAACTATGTGGCTGTCAACGGAGAGAGGGAAATTCTGAGTGGAGGGGAGATTTGGATCGATGATTTTGGATTTGTTGCTGTTAATTTTGAGATAATTATTTGACATCTAAGATTTTATTGCGCCTGATTGTGCCTAAAAAAGCTAGGAATAAAAACTTAAAAGTGAGCGGATAAACGGGCCATTTATGACTGAATGTACTGAACGCAGCTCCACAATATCTATCGCCAGAGCCACAGCAATTATTATTGTAAGCAAACCAACAGCAGGCTTTAACATGTGGAAGTGTGAGGACATGTTCTGTCTAAAAGCAGTCAGACTTGGACATAACCGGCTAGTTTTATGTGAAGTCGAGACTAATGCCAACCACCGCCATTACAACCTCAATCGAGAAAATGAAAGATAATGACCTCAGATCTGGTGATTTGACTGTTCATTAGCTCCACTAGTAGCATTGCTCTGTTCGCGTTCCGTTCTGTTTTCTGCCTACTGCGCGGCTACCGCAGCCAGATATGACATTGTGATCGCTCGTATACAATCATGTTAATTATTGGTAACGCAATAGTACTCTTATTGCATTACCTTTATAACAAAGTAGCGCATAACGTGTTAGTTTTCCAGAGCTATAACAAGGTAACATAACAAGTTACTTTTAAAAGTAACCCCACCACAGCACTGGTGACATTGGTGGTGTGTGATTTGCAGTTACAGTGTTTATGGAATGGGACACAGAGAGGTCATGTTTATGTTATTCAAAATCAAATACTGCATACTGTTCCTTTTTAAATAAAAAAAACACTTCTGCTAATCCCTCTGTTTTCTCTGTTTGGTCTCAGGTGTCAGGAGGAGTTCCAGCTTCGCTCCAGTCAGAGCTACATGAGGTCTCGTGTGCTGGAGGTAGAGCAGGGGGTGTGTCAGCTCTGTGGTCTCCATGCTCATGAGCTGTACCTGAGTGTCCGGGACGCCCCACCATCACAGAGGAAGCAGATGTTGGAGAACACGTGGCTGGCACAGCTGCCTCTCAACAAGGTACTTGAGCTACAGATACACAAGTGCAATAGAGCACTCCGTCGTGACCTGTGCACAGCCTGGAACTGATCCGAACATCCTAACCCATACATTTTAATGAAGCAGCAAAATAAAAACATGAATTTTCACATTTGTGGGCTGCGCAGAGAAATGGATGTTGTAATAACAGTAGGATGTTATCATGTAGGATATTGGCAACTAACATTTCATCCTCAAACTGTTGTGGCACAATACTTTTTTGTGAATTGTTGTCCTGCATAACATTAGATTTAAGAAATATTAACTCCAACACTCATTAGCCTGTATGCTATTTTTGGCACTAATTATTGTAATTTTATTTAATTTCATGTATTTATACAGGGAAAACCCAATGAGAAAAGTTCTCTTTTTCATGGTTACCCTGTTAAACACAACACAGTCATTTCTCCCTGTGGCCCTCATTTCTCCCTGTGGCCCTCAGAGGCAACTGTTGTTGTGATTTTGGGCCTTACAAAAATAAATTGATTTGATTTGATTTGACAAAATAAACAACAAGCAAACACAGGATACTGAAACACACATAAAACATTAAATGTTCTCACATTAGGGCTGGGTATTGCCAAGACCCTCGCGATACGATACATATCCCGATACAGGGGTCGCGATACGATACGTATCCCGATATTTGTATATTACGATACAATTCCCTCATTACGATACGTATCCCGATACATTTTTGAAGAAAGGGTCTTAAAATGTACCAAATGGGTAATGTTTTTACTCTGGATAAGAAAATGTATGAAATTTTATGTTTATCCACAAAGCACTTATTTATAAATCCATTATGGTCTAATAACTTCATACATCCAACCAACTGATCCAAATAGAAATATAAGGAACACATTCTAGTAAAGTATTGCATGTTTCTTGCTAAACAATTGTCCTGGTCTGAACATGCTGCAGCAGCATCTTCTGCACAGATCAGCTTCTGATCAGGTCCACAGCTCCTTCTCACCTCGGCCCAGAGGAGCGCAGCACAAACAGCAGATCACAAGTACTATTCCACTTCGTTTAAAGCCTATGGGCCACAAAAATAAAAAAAATAAATATATTATTTTATTTTTTATTTTTCTACATGTGGTCATGTTTTCCATGGTGGTTCTGGTATTACTCACACGTGGTCAAGTGGACAGTCCTGTTATTTTATAGTGTGTGAAGTTCCCAGCCTTTAGAATGCAGGCGTTCTGTTTAACCCTGATATGATATTCAAGGTGTTGTTTTACCCATTCATGGTAGTCTTTTGGTACAACATAGAATAGAATTATTATGTCATAGTATTGTTGGAAAATAGAGGATTCTTCTTTTAACTATCTATATTTTAGGAAACTGCTAAATTGGCATTCTTGCCCATCACTTTATATAACTGTCACTTCTTGGAAACTCTTTAACTTTAATTATTCTATTAAAATATTACTGTGTGAAAATTAGTTCAGTTATGAATGATTTACACCAATCTATCGTCTTTGTCTACTTCATTTTAATTAAGTTGCCCTTTTCCCATAGTTAGTTATTAGCTTGGAGTGGACAATTTTACACTGAAGTCTTTTGGGTTATTTCCAATTATGGATTATAAAAATGATGCCTATTAGGGAACTAATTATTATTATTGTTTTTAATTTTTTTTATTTTTGTCATCCCATTATTTTGAGTGTCAGTTGAGGGAACTAAGACTGCTAAAGTAACTTCTAAGACAACCTGCTGTTTTTAAATGAAAATGACTGTCGTGCATGATTAAAAACAACCTGTTTTACTGGATTTAGACACAAAATCTTGACAAGACAAAAGATGAGTATTAATGGCAAACTTATAATAGGCTGTCTGCAAACTTCACACATCTTGATGGAGACAAACAGTTGGTGGACCTTTAACGTCTAAAGGAATGGATTATTTGGGTTTGGGTCCTAATTTAGATCTTGTTTGGTGCTGTTTTTGTGCTTTAAATGTTTTACATATGATTCTGTCCTAGTTTAGCCCTGTTTTAACCATGGCCCGGACCATCTTTAGACCTGATTTGGACCTAGTTTCGTCCTGTATAAAACCCAATCTAGTCCTGTTTACTTTTGGTTTGGATTTAGTCATTTGGATTTAGTCAAGTATAGTCCTGGTTTAGACCTGGTGGACGACGCTACATCATATTTTCAGACTATTATTACCTACTTGTGCTGGATTTCATAACCATTTTACCTCAACTCTCACAACAGCATCATCAGGGGTAGCATAGCTTTAAATCACCGCCAAGGGACGACATTTTTGTTTGTCTCTCTGCGATTTCAAAAATAAATCTTCCCGTTTCCTTGGTTCCTTGGCGCCTCTGCTCTCCTCCTACGCACATATGCACACACACACAGGTTGATGTAGTCTCCAGTGGGCCGGCTCCCTGTAAAATGGATTGCTTAGACCCATTGATTTTCTCCTATACCAGTTCCATACCTAGACCAGTAAGCCCGTTTGATTTGGTTGTGGCGTTATCCCTCTAAAGCCAAAACCGCTGCTTTTCCCTCTTTCCTCCTCTCCACCACTTCCTTCTCATCGCCGACGGCAACCGCATCCGCGCCGATCAATACGGCGAGCTTTAGACGAAACAAACGGGTGATAAGATGCCTTGAGATTTTACAGCCTCATTGTTGGCAGCCGTGCGGTGGGGAGTTGTCTCACTAAATGCGCTCTTTTCTTCCCGTGTAGTGAAGGATTTTGGCAACAGGGTCGTGGAGGAATTTTGGGTTTTGCTAAAGAATGGTTTGGTCCTTGTTTGGACCTGATTTTGTCTTGGTTTAATACTTTTAACCTATTTTTGTCTTGATATAGATTGTTTCCTGGTGTTGCCCTTGCTTACTCTTTTAACTCTGTTAGATCTGGTTTGGTTTAGACCTGGTTTAGTTCTAGGCCTGAGACCCTGTTCCATTCTGGATTTGTGTTAAATCCTGCCTTAGTCTTGGTTTAGACCTAGTTTAAACCTGGTCTTGGACCTTTTTAGACCTACAGTTTCCTCCTAATTTAGACCCTGATTAATCCTGGTTCACATCAGACTTAAGTACTGGTTTAAGTCCCAATAAATCTTAGCTTAGACCTAGTTTCGACCCTTTTGACCCAGTTCGACTCTTCTTAGTTCTGCTTTCTACTAGTTTTTATCTCGCTAGTTCAAGCTAATCTACCTGTATTTAAGTCCTGGTTTGTCCTGGTTAAGATTCTTGTTTAGGTGGATCTTAACCAGGATCTTAGCAGACCCTGATCTGCTATTTGGTTTAGAGCTGATTTTGTCCTTATTTGAACTACCTGCATTTTTGTTCTGGTGATGGTCTCTTGTGGTGAGGGTTTTGGCATCACATCGCTGTAAAATATTTTTTTATTTTGTGCCTGCAGCAGGATTTTTCTTGCGCGTTTCTTTTGGCGTGTGAAGAAACCTGCTCTCTAACCCACTGTTCTTCAAATCTCCCAGGACCAATTCCAGTTTCAGCTTGAGTCCTTCCACCACTCAAAACTAGTAGCCCTGGTTAATAAATATTAGAGAGAATATATTTCATTACGTTTTTTTAAGCAGCCCTCTCGTTTGCTTGCACGTTTCCTGTTGTCTCTGGTATTTGAACTCGATTGTGTCGCTGTCATAGATCACTGCGGGGTTCTCATTTAGCTCATTGTGTGGTTGTCATACAGAAGTAGTGGCTTCAGGTGATTTTTCCTACAGATGCCCTTTCACGATGATCTAGCACCTTGTTCATGGACAATACAAGTCTGAGGATGTGATTGATTATATCTGCTCATGAAGTGGCTTTATTCTCACATCAAACAAGCTGCAGTTCACCCCAGTGCAAGAGGACAGGCCTTTTGTTTTAGTCCTGCTAACCCTGGTTTAGTTCTAGTTTACTCCTAGTTTAATCATGGTTGGGTCCTTATTGTTCAGTCCTGGTTTAGTCTAGGTTTATTATTGGGTTTATGTTGATTTACTGATATCCACTATATATCTTTGTATGTTTTTTCTCTTTATGAGTCCCAGTTTAGACTACTTCTGGTGTAGATTAATTTAAACCTGGTCCTGATTTAGACCTAGTATGGACCTAATTAGTATCTGGCTTTGATTTGATTTAATCTAGGTTTAAAGGTGCACTATGTATCTTTTCCAATGGAGGGTACAAATGCTTGTCTCCATAGAGATTGCTTTGCTTGGAATGTTCCCCAGTATAGCGTTTGTCATGGAATGTACTCAAGGAGAGTCTTTTTATGACATTTTAACTCTCTTACTCTGAGTGATGTCACCTCTCCGCAAATCTGACCAAATGGCTAATTATTTGCCGTACTGTGCAATATTGTATTCTAGGAAAAGCCACAACAACAACATCCAACAACAACAGACAAGCTGGTAGTGCACCCTCCACCAGGAAAGTTACAATATATTAGTGCACCTTTACATTTAGCCTTTTCCCCAACTGCAGTGATTTATGCACATATGGTAAACATTATTAGATTGTGATCAGAGGCCTCTCACAGAAGACATCCCATCATTGAAGAGATGAGCTTTTACAAATGCTTTGGGCCACTGGTGCAATCACAGCTTGTTAGGGTGATTTAGCTCCTTATGGGACCCACAGGGGGCAGTACAGCGTGACGTAAACCTCCTCTCTCATTTTGTGTCTGCTCCAGCTGAACAAAATGACATGCTTTAGTTTTGGTTTAGTCCAAGTTTAGTCTTGATTGAGACAAAGTGCACAAACACCACATTAGAATTGGGACTAAACGCAGGACTAAACTGGGCTCAAACCAGGACCAAAATGAGAGTGAGTGCACCATTATTTTAACCATCAATAGACCTGATTTAGACCCAGATTAGTCCTATATTAAACCCTTATAGTCCTGGTATAGATTTGACTTAGCTTAGTTTATACCTTTGGTTGTTAAACCTTGTTTGGTTTGTTGTTGTTATATTGGTCCTGGCAAATCCCTAAACTAAATCTGGTTAAACTATGTTTTAGAGGTGGTTTTGTTCTGATTTAGCTCTGGTCTGCTGCATCAGGCAGCTGGTGCATTCACAGCTTGTTTGGGCTGATTTAGCTCCTTGTGGGACCCACAGGGGGCAGTGTAGCGCAACATGAACACCCTCTCATTCTGTGTGTGTTCCAGCTGAACGAGATGATCCGGGCGCCTGTGGAGGGGGACTTCTGGCAGGTGGACCACATCCGGCCCGTGTACAGCGGAGGAGGCCAGTGCTCGCTGGACAACCTGCAGACCCTCTGTACTGTGTGTCATAGACAAGTATGTGCCAAATATTACTGTACTGTACTGTGTTTTTTGATTAAGGCATAATGCTTTATTTAAACCTGCTTTAGTTCTGGTTTGGGCCTTGTTTAATCCCCTGGTTTAGGCCTGTTGAAGACTAAGAAGGTAGGAAATTCTCAAAATGTAACTATCCCAGTGAAAAGAGATCATTATTAGGTGATATATGTTTGTAACGTCAAAATGATCTGCCTTAACACAAAATTACAACCGTTCAAATTCCGATTCTGAGTAGATTTCAATCCATCTTTCACCCCTCTGTTTCCTTCACTGCACTTGGTAAAAACACAACCTCACAACCAGGGGCTTAGGGGGGGAAAGCAATTTGTCAAACATTTAAGGTGCACAGTGAAGCGACCACTCTCTAATCCGCACATAAAAGCGGGCTGTATCGCTCACGTTGAGGATTATATTTGGTGGCAATATTTTGTGGTCAAGCGCATTGATCAAAAGTAGGCCCATCCCTCACCAACAGGGTACTCCGGGTCTAATAAGATCATAAGATGCGGTCACTGTCGCATTGATTGATAACATTTCTCAGCAGAGGTTATATGTCTATCTGTCAATTGTCAATATTTTATTATCAAGACATTACAGGTGAAGTTTTGTTGAGATAGATTTCAAAATAAAGATTCTAGTTTGGTATTAGAGCATATCGTAATTGGTTATAATTAAAACAACTACTTAATGTTGTAATGTATTAGTAATTTTGTGTCCATACTATTTTGGTACCTGTTTATACTTTTTGTAACTCTGAATTATTCTAAATATAAATGCCTGAAGATATAGACCTAGACCTCGAACAACTCTCTTCAAATTAAAACCTTGTTATTTTTGGTATCTCATCAGATAATTTAACTGCTTTTATTTTTGAAACGTTCCTTCAGTTCAGTAGTATTTTGTCTGACTTGCTGACTAGTCCTGGTTTACTTCTGGTTTGGTCCTGGTTTAGTCCTGGTTTGGTCCTGGTTTGGTCCTGGTTTGGTCCTGGTTTAGTCCTGGTTTAATACAACTGTCCACTGGTAATGGTTTATTCCCTGTATTGCCATTGAAAATACCAAATTCAGTTGTAGTTCTAGTCCAGGTTTCCAACTTATCTCTGCATTGGTCCTGATTTAGTTCCAGTTTCATGCTTGTATAGGTCTTGTTTATTTTAAGTTTGGACTAGGTTTATTCCTGGTTTAGTCCCTGTTCCTTCCTTGATAATAATAATCCTGATATTGCCCTGATTTGAGCTGGTTTAGTCCTGGATTTTGATCTTCTTTAGTCTTGTATTGGTCATATTGAAGTTTAGACCGGGGTTATTCTTGGTTTAGACTTGGTATAGTCTGTATTTAGTCTCAGTGTTGTTTTTTTAAAGTAATCCTAGTATTGCTCTCAAGCTGGTATTAGTCTTGATTTAGACCCAGTTTGGTGCTATAAATCTTATAATTCTGATCCCTGTTTAGACCAAGTATGAATCCCTTTTAGTCCTGTTTTCTTCCTGGTTTTGTCCTGGTTCTTCTCTAATACAGACATAATTCTGTCCTGGTTGAATTTGGCTCTGGTCTTGGTTTAGTCCTGGTTTAGTCCCGGTTAAGTTCTGTTTTCCTCTCTTTAGTGCTTTCCTCATGCTGTTTTCTTCCCACACAGCGGACCGCCCGACAGGCCAAAGAGCGCAGCCAAATGAAGAAGAGCATTGCTGCCACCAAAGTTGCCACAGACATCACCAAATTCTTCATGAAGAAATAAACCCAAGTTTGTACAATGCTCCTGAAGTAAATGACACTGTGTTTCTGGAGATGCGATGCAGGACCCACCTGAGGTATGTAGGCCATTTGAAGTAGGACTCAGTGTTCTACAGATGTTTTTATATGTATATTTCTTATTAATTTGTCGTTTAAATAATCATAGTAAGAGAGGTGGAACTACAGTAAATGTTTTTGCTGTTTTTAAGTCCTGATTTGAACCTGTTTTAGGTTGAATCTAATTCTTGGTCTAAACCTTGACCTGATTAAAAGTGATTTCCCATAGTACGTGCATCTCTGACATAACGCACAAGTTCAGTTATTATTTCCATATGTCCTGTTTTAGACCACTTAATTCATGGGTTGGTTGGTTTTGATTAATCTTAGTTTAGAGCTGGTTTAGTCTCATCTCAGTTAAGAGCTTTACTGTGTTTTAGTCCTAGTTTAGACCCACTTAAATCTTAGCGTGTACCTGGTTTGGTTAACTCTAGTATAAATGGGTCAAACCTTAATTGTATCCTTGTTTATACCTTATTTTGATCTTGGTTTTGTCTTGTTTTTTACCCGTTTTAATCCTGGTTCAGCTTTTGTTCTGTCACTATTTAGTCCAGATTTCTTCTCTTCTTTCTTCTAACCAGTACTTGTGGGGATAAGTTTGCAAAAAGCTGTCTTGTAGCTCTATTAACTCTTATGTGCTAAACCACACTCTTGGGCCGCGGCGCTTGATGGACTAAGATAAAATACCTCCTTCCTTTTCAGTTCAAATCCTCTATAGATCACTCCTTCTGAAATCCACTTTAGAGGGGTCAAGTAGCCTCCTTTGCTATACATGGGATGCCCCATTTCTATAGCGTTAGCCCCAAAATCAGTGAATCAAATGCAAATTCAGCTATTGTCCCCAAACCATCACAGCTAGCGCACTACTTTTTGATTTATGATAGCCTCCGTGCGCTCCAGGCTGTATCAGAGCACTGGTTGTTTAGAAAGATGCTACGGCTATTTTAAGAATGTGCAAACAATGTGAAAAGTGAAAATGAGGGATGAATCTGGGCTTCTTTGTGATAATAAAAGTCCCAAACACAAACTGTGTTCCCTCGTTGGTGCCCTCAACAGGTGACACTATGCAAATGTGTTTTGTGGATGATAGATGATTGTTTCTGTGTGAAATAAAGCTGTATTTTTTTGCATCTTTGCCTCCTTCTGTTTGTCTACAGCTGTTTTTATAAAGTATTTTGTTGCAAAAACTTAAGTCCTGGTTTGGACCTAAATATTTCTTGTTTTGGCCTTAATCTTTGTTCTATAAGATTAGGCCATACTTTTTTATACTCCACTCTGCCGCAGAAGGCCTCCGTCTGAGGGCACAAACCCTCATCTATTGAACGTGTTTTGTCTCAGGGCTGCGTCGCACAGTGCTTGAGAGTTTGTGAAATTAATTCTCAATTAAGAGCAAAATACAAAATTACCATTTATTCTAACAGCATGCAGATAACTGCTCAGTTTACACCACACGGGTAATTAGCCATTAAACTGTTACATGAACGTCCAATAGAGCCCAATAAAAGTCTTCTCTCTTCTGTGTTTCAGTGGCATAAAGTAAAAGTTAACAGTCTACTAAGTCCACCTCAACAAATCAACAACTTTGTAAAAACATAAATTATTAATAATCTGATCAAAATAAATGTTCTCTTTCCTGCTTGGCACGTTCTGAACTGTGGAGCTTGATCCGGTTGGACAGTGGTGCAGAATAAACTTGGTCCCTAATGGCAGCGGCAGAGCAGTGACACAGACCAGGATGTGGAACTGATCTCATTCACTACAATAGCTGCGTAATCACTGCAGAGGTCGTAGCAGAGCGCAGTGGCACAGAGCTGCACGATGTGGAAGCAGGTCGTTACAATGAGCCTCTCCACAGCTCTGACCTGCAACTTGGCCTGCTGGAGATTTATTTAAAATGATTGTATGACGGAACAACAAAAAGTAAAGTAAAAAAAGAAAAGGAGAATGAAGTATGTACAGAGCAGTGGTATTAGAGGTCGGTGAAAACTGAATTACTGATTACTGAAGCATGCATGAATCACTAAATACAACTTTGAGTGTTGAAGTTAAGGAGAAGGAAAAACAAAACAAGCTATAACCGGGTTAAAAGCTCTTAAAAGTCAATTTAGAATAATATGCCTCCTTTAAACTATTACCTTTTTGCGGCGATATTCAAAGTCCTCATTGTCCATGTCCACCACTCTCCGTCTCTTCTTTCACGGCCAGTTCTCAATGATCTGAACTAAAGTCTCTCATAGGGCTATGTTTAGACCCTGATCCGTTGCTATGGAAACAGGGATCCAGGCAGGTTCAGCAATGTCAGGAATATCGAATCTTACCACAGAGAGACCTTCTTTACACAATGAACCAGACATCTCCAATCAATGCGCGGACAGCCACTTCTCCAGGTTTTGGCGTCACGAGTGTTGTCATTTTACGTCCGGATTTCTGACACGTTAAACTCACAAGTCAGCGAAAATACTATTTTAAAAAGTGGAAAGTTTTACAGGCTTCATGGCTTCATGATTTAGTACAATGTCTGGTTTGGACCAGCTTTTAAACCTGGTTTAGGTTTGATTAAGGGGATTATTTGTTTAGAACTAAATGTTTGGTTTCAGAATCAGAAAAGGTTTATTGTAATTGTAAATGAACAAAATTGCTTTGGTGGATTCGGTGCAACATACAATGATGAAGAATAATAATAAAAACAACATACCGGTATATGAAATCAAAAAGGGCATGCATTAAAGAAAAACAATTTAAATCTACTCTAGGATAAAAATAAGAATAGGCTTATTGAGTACACAAAATGTACAGTTAAATTTACAGATGTTTAGCCTTGGTTTGACCTAGTTTAGAGGTTAAGAGCTAAAACACACTTGTCCTCATAATAATTATTTAATTGGTAGTCAGTGAAAGTTAATTGACGTTTAATTCATTTAAAAAAAAAAAAAAAAAAAATCATTTGCAACTGAAAGACCTTTCTGGGTTTAGATCATACAGGTTAAGTCCTGCATTAGTCCTGGTTTGGACTAAGGATTGAGTCTTGGTTTATGATGATTTGGTTAGTCCTGGTCGAGACATACAGTAAAATAGCTGTTTTAGACATAGTTTTAGACCCAGTTTAGTCCTTGTTTTACCTCTCATTTAGAACTGGTTTAGTCCGAGGTCCAAGTCTAATCCTGGTTTTGATCCAGTTTGGACTGTTTTTCCTTAAACTCTTAAGGTTGGAGGTAAGCTTGGACCTAGACCCAGGTTAGTCCCGGTTCTCATCAGTAGTTTAGTACTGGTTAGGTTCTAGTTATCCAGTCAACTAGTAAATGTTTGCACCTTTTGTTCTTTAGTTGTTCTTTAGCCCTGGTTTAACCCTGATTTTGATTTTGGAAGAGAACTTTGCAGCTTTGCAACTCTTAGCAGATTGTCTTGTAAACTTCGAGGTGTCGTAGGAGGGGCCCGTGGGTGCGCCCTTCTCGGCTCAGGTCTACATTTAATAAGCTGCTGTCCAAACCACCAGACACATCTCCAGGCAGCTGTGTCAGTCTGTCACACACTTTATTACTGCACCAAGATGGCCGCTCTGAGAGGACAGGCGCAGGAGGGCCGGAGTTTAGAGCAACAGAACAACTAAAGCATAACTTAAATATAATTGACAAAATGAGCAATCCAAATGGTCCAATATAATGATAATATTTTGTGATGATCTGTTGAACTCACTATACATCACTTCTGGGGGACGTATTCGCCATCTGCTTGTCTCTATGAACATATCATTTTATATTTTCTTATAAATATATACGGTGCGTGTTTATGAGCATAAAGGGTAAACACACTAGATTGTTGCTTAATTTCCCACATTTGCTCTCACAAACACGCTCGCATTTACACACCAAGTGACTGAAGGCAAAGTGGGAGAAGTGTCTTGCCCAAGGACACAACGACAGTGTGCATTACTGCCCCCTGTGGCACCTGGCATTACAGCGGCCAGGCCTACCACTGCTTCTGAGATCTGACGAGATCGGGCATTGACAATGATATTGCTTTGTTTGGAATATTCCACACTATGGCATTAAACTTATCCATCTTGTATTTATCCTAAATTACTGGTATTATATTTGATGAATAAATAAGCTGTAAAAACATTCTAACTATGAGTAGGGTTGCCTCTCCACAGATCTGACTTGGTGGCAGGCTAGTTACTTTTAAGTATTGTGACTTCAAATAGGATAACACAACCGTCCACTTTGCAATTTTATTTAAACATTAACATTTATTTTATATATAATTGCTAGTTCTAGTTACTATTTGTTTCTACTATTTCTGACAGAGGAGTTAATTACTAATTTGATTATGATTTCTGATGCTACTGCTATTACAATGCAATTAAAGAAAAATACATTTACTTGTTGTGGTGTCACTTTTAATGGCGGTTGGCAGCCAACTAAAAAGATGCATTTACCGCCACCTACTGTAGTTGTACGTATTCAAAGTATGTGTTTTACGCTTATACCGTAAAAAAAAAGGAGTGATGGAGAGCAAAAGAGAGCGAAAAGGAGCAATTATATACATCTCCAAAATGTATCACACTTCAGTAAATTATTTAATCAAGATTTTGTATTTTTTTTTACTTCTGTAATTTGTAAGGACTTGTCTTAAAAATATATCTTAAAATTGTGATACCAAGTTAAGCTAAGCTAAGAACAAATGTTGTGGGAGTCTGTAATGAAGTTCTGATGAAGCCATTTCTGTGTCCCAGAGAGGATTGTGGGTAAAGAATCCAGCCCCGCAACACTGTTTACACTGGACAAGCTTCAGCCACAGGAAAACATTGGCTCAACAGCACCCAAAGGAGAACTGTGATCTGACATGTGCCAGCGTCAGGCTGCACTGGTTTAGATCTGGTTTGGACCTGTTTAAGTCCTGGTTTAGATTAGATTTAGACCTGGGTTTGTTACAGTTTAGTCCTAGTTTGCTTTTGAATCTTGATTGAGACCCATCTGAGATCGTTGATGAGTCTTGGTTTAGACTTGGTAAGTATGAATTTACCCCTGGTTTAGGGCAATACCAAGTCAGACTCTAGTTCAGTCCTAATCCTTGTTTGGTTCTGGTTTAATTCCAGTGCAGGCCTGATCTATCTACTTTAGTCCTGGTTAACTTCTTTCCTATTCAGTAGTAGTCCTGATTTAGGCCATAAACATGCTTTTTGTCCTAATAGGAATCCTATCTGAATCCTTATTTTAGCTGAGCTTTTTTCCCAATTGCATGTTGGTGTAAGCCTAGTTTAGATCTGGTTTAGTCCTGGTATAAATAGTTTAAGCAGTATTTGGCCATAGTTCTGGAAATTAAGCTAACTATCTTAATTCCCGTTCAACCCAACTCAATTTGTCTTTTTATATAATACAGTGGAGTCTGTTAGATTTTGGTAAGTTTTTATTTTGCCATTGACTTGATTAAAGCTAATTTGGATCTGGTTTAGACCGTGATAGTCCTGGTAGACCTACTGGGATTTAGCCCTTATTTGGTTAGATCGATAGACTTTAGACTTTTTCGTCCATATTTTTGCACTGATTTAGTCCTGAAAAGGGACAAAAGCTCAAACATTGTATACAAATGATTTAAAGCTTTCTTACAAAATATTATGTTAATTATCGATGCATACAATTTTGTTTTTCTTACTACAACTTTTAAGGATTCAGTTATAAAATTGTTTATTATAATTTCCTGTAATTGTGATAGTTCAGACAACCGCTAACAAGTGTAAGTGTCTTAAACAAATATTTTATAGCTTTACTTTTATATTCCAATAGTGTAGCAAATATGGCTGAAGATGGATTTGTGCAAAATTGTAATATTTTGAAAAAAAAATTCTAATTGACATTAATCTCATGGGGAATTACAAAAATGCAATTATCAAAAAATGTTAGAACACGACTTTATATTTACATGACTATTTATCTGTTGAAAAACAATTGGACTTCATATCATTACATTGGAGTATTCTTTGCACAATTTGGGTCGCAGTGCCTCTAGGGGCCGATGCTGCTGCTGCTTCGGGGCCTTTGGTAAATTGAGAAATAGATTATTATGATCGTGACTCTATTCTAGTGGAAATTGTCCCATTATGGAGTCTATACAGGAGGGCATTGTCTTGTTTTGTTTCATCCTCACCTTGCCCGTGTCATTCGAACATTTGAAATTCAGACACCACTTGACAGCAAACTACACAGATCATTCATAATTTAATGGCCATTTGCATGAGACAGCGAGGCGTAGTGTTTGGGAGCGCAGGCATTCAGAAACGGTTAATTCACTTTTGGCCTTTTGCAGTTGAAGGAGGTGGCTGGGCAAACCCAATCTCCTTTGACAGCTGTGATGGAGAAGGGCCAATAAAAGCCGCGAGGAGCTACGGGCCCCGCCGCGGTGTGAATCCCGGGACGTGCGTGCCCTTCAGCCAGACACACAACTGAGCAGGTAAAATATGTTTAAACCAGGACTAAACCGGGGAGAAACTGGCACAAAGCCAGCAGGAAACCATGGCAAAACTTCTATGTTTAGTTTTAGTAGATTTAACCACAACTAAGTGAAGAAAAGACTTTAGGTTTATCAAGGTCTAAACCAGGTCTTAATCAGAACTCAACCAGATCCAAACCAGAACTAAAGGAGTTACCACTGATAGTATTACTACTTAAATCTTAAAATAGAACCAAACCTCTTCAAAACCAGAATTCTGCCTCTTAGGAAGACAATTCAGAAGAGCGCCCCCTGTTTGTTATTTAGTGTACACCTGAAAACGTCTGTATTGTAAAACTCAAACACTTGGCTGTAAAATGACACGCAATCACGTCTTTATTATCTTTCAGAACAGTGATGACTTCATTTATTTTATAGTTTATTGGAGCGTGGAGAAGTCCTGACACATCCTTGCTCAGTGCTGCGCTCGGTGGAGGCGCACGGTATTGCGGCGCAGGTAATTAGTGCAGGGACATCAGTCATAAAAGATGTAATTATTGTCATTAACAGCAGCGGATCACAGCGGAGGCAGGGGGAGCCATCCAAAATGGCCGAATCCATCCTGATCACTGTCACTTATATGCAAATGAATAAAGAAGGGTTAAACCAGATCATCATCTACATCAGGAGTAAGACAGGACTAAACAGGCAACCAGAACTAAACATGTCTTAACCAAGTTTTAATCAAACTAGATCCAAACCTGGGTTAAACAAGGACTAGACCAGTCCTAGAGCAGGTTAAACTTAGGTCTAAATCTGTTCTAAACAAGAATTAAACCAGAAATGATTGGTGAAAACCAGACTAAACCAGGCCAAATCATAAAACTTAACAGTAAAGGAACCGTGTTTTATTCATCTTGAATTGTAAACAGGACAAAATCAGGTCTAAAACTGGTCCGCAATTATCTAACCAAAACTAGCACTAAACTGGGACCAAACCAGTACTAATTAGGTTCTGAACTAGGACTAAGTAGAAAATAAATCTGAATGGAAAGGTTGTATAATAGGTCTGATTCAAGGATAGGCCCAAACCTGGACTAAATCAAAACTAAGCCAGGACTTAACCAGGTCTAAACCCGACTTAAACAGAATCAAAGCTGATCAATAGCCCAGTTTCTTGTCCATTTACTAATGTTGTTTGTGGTGCAGGGCACAGCGGTGAAAGGATGCCGTCTCACTGCTCAGCTGGGGACAGCTTTTGTCGCGTCCAAAATCTATTTATTCAAGATGGCTCCCTGGTTGTCTCCCAAGATGCATGGCATGCTGAGGATTAAAACCAAAACCCAATCAATTCCCCAGCAGGAGAGGAGGAGAATAAGCGATAAAGCTCTTAGTATAATTCATAAAGTGATATCTGGTGGATTAATGCATGTCTCATGTGCAGTGGGGTAGTGCTGCTGGGTTCTTTAGGGGGTAAACGAGAGCGATATCATGGAGATTACAATCAGGGTTAGATTAGACAACTGACCATACAGTGTGAAGTCAAACCAGGGTTTAAAATGTGACTAAACCACACTAAATGCAATGATTGGTTAATTAGTGAATTAGGCCTGAGCCATGTCTAAACCAGGGCATAATAAGTAAAGGAATAAGGCTATATATGCCTAATACTGTACTACGTCAGCTGCAGGTGTGAGACCTAAACCCGGACCTGGACTAAAATAATAGAATTAAAACAATATTAAGCAAGACTAAGTTAGTTAAAACCAGATCCAAACTGGACTAAATGGGAACCACGTCAAAAATACTGTAAATGTACACTAAAGGAGCTCTAAATCAGGTCTTTGCGCCTTTGACAAATGAATGTGAACTTAGTTATAACTAATCTGGGAAGAGAGAAAAGGCGGGACTTTCAGAGGAGTTTAAACCAATCACAGCAGCCAATTGACATGCTTCGATTAAAACGTTTTTGTAGTTTTTGGCTACACATCTATTTACGAATCAATCAATCAAATGTTTTAACTATAAAAAAAACCTATACGCTTTCTGCTACAAAATGGATTCTCGTGAAAACTTAAACTTTACAACGATCCAGTTTCTGCTCAAAGCTGAGTTCTATTAGTATATTGAGTATATTGAGCATATTGACATTAATACATTATTTGCCTTAACACCATGACACATGAACTTCTCTCTCTCTTTTGTGTTTCATGCTCCTTTTCTTTCGGGGTCCTTTTCAGGAGCCTTTGAAACATTCTTTCATCTTGCATCGTTCCGTTTCTATTGATCAAACATGTTTTATAGATTGCTTCCAGACGTATTCATGTGGCTGCGTCGCCGTGGCGCAGCAGGCCTTCGTTTCATACGTTCTAATGGAAAGTCTTTTTGCTTTTGTGACAAGATTAAAATGCAATCACATTGTAAGGAGAAGTCTCATGTGGCAAAGGTGAATTAAAAGCTCAAGTAAATGGCTTTTATTGAAATAAGGAGTAAACAAAGAGCAAATTAAGATTAAGTGAAGGGTTATAGATCCAAACCAGAACTGAATATGGTCTAAATGAGGTCTAAACCAGACTCGAACCAGGCTTAAACCAAAATCAAGCAAAGCAAGAAGAAAAGACAGAACTGTGTCTGAATGTGACAAATAAACAGGTTTAAAATATCGGTCCTTGTCTAAATGCAGCGTTTATCCTGGGCAACACAGAGACTAAAATGCAATACAGCTTAAGCAGAACTAATCCAGAACCAATAAAACCTTAAATAAATTGATTGATCAGTTTTTTTTTTTTATGTATTTTTTTTTAGATAATTTCAAACTAGTTCTAAAATGGGACTAAAGAAAAAACTACTAAAATCAGAACTAAACCAGGATCAGTAAAACCCTAAATATGGACTCATTAGATTTTCCTCCCAGTCTAAACTAGGTCTAACTCGGGACTAAACCAGGTCTTTCAAAAGCGACACAACCACTCAGATGAGTGAATGCACGAGCTAAAACACATCACTCGAGAGCCGTTTCATCCGACAAAATTGGGATTCTTTTATCTCAGGGAAAGGTCGTGTCGCCGGACTGACAGTGGTGACATGGAGTATCATTACGGCTGTGTGTACGCACCTCGGCTCACCTCCAGAGGATACAGCCACGTAGCACACGGCCTAATGAGCGAGCCAGGCCTACTCGCTCTATAACGAGGCCGCCACAACATCCCATAATACTCTAGGTACATCTGCCACCGCTGTGCCGCGCTCCTGTCACACAACGCAGAGACGTGCTGCCAAAATGTCCACCAACAACTGCAAACACAGGAGAGGCTGATCTAGACTGGCCTCTTAAAGATTTACTCTTTCATGAGAGAGAGAAGGAAAAGGAAGGGTTTCGATGGGAAGTTATAAAAGGATTCCAAATATTTACTTTTTGGGTGACCACTGAAGATCATCTAACTTTATAATAAGTACTTTAAAAACCATGATTAAGAATGATAAAGGATTAGTAACTATTTCATTAATGCTAATAACCCTAACCCCTACATTAAGTAGTTATTAAACCTGAATCATTCTTAATAAAGTATGTGTTCAGTATGGATTTTGTCTTTCTTCATGCTAAGGCTAATTAAGGTGTAGTTATTAACAACTGTTACTGTATCACGCAATATTTTTCAATGTAATTCTTGAGGTTGATTCAAAGCAAATTTGGGGATTTTAAGTTAACTTACTAGTGTTGTCAAGATACTAACGAATATATAATATATATATTATCTGTTCCAATTTTGATACCACAATCATTTTTTTAAAGGTTTTACACAATAGACTGACATTTTCAACACACAATGTTAGGACTTTCTTTATTAAACATTGTGGTCTTACACTAGACCTGATAAAGCTCAAAATAGTGCTAAAACCATTCAGGAAATGTCAAATCTTTTTTGACATATTTTTAGTATCTAGATTTAGATACTATTATCATATAGATTAGTATAGATTATGTTTTTCGACAATGGCAACCCTATAACCTACGGTACTGAAAATGTATAATCCTACTTAACAAAGGAGATATTTCGACATAAAAGTGTGTGTAGATTTTACCCGAGCTGTCCTTCCTCTACATTTTTCAGGGTCTAAACCAGGACTTGCTTATGTGCTTCCAAAATCTGGTCAAAACTAGAATATTTCACTGCGTTGCCTTGATATTTTAATTAGCATATACGGTCCACAAGGTATAGACATTCTTGTGCTCTGATAGATATGCAATATGTAAGACATTTGGGTTATGACAAGATTAGGTTGAACAAAACATGTTGTACAAAATAGGAAAAGGAAAACATTAGGTCCCAAGACGCAAGATGAAAATAATTGCTTTTTTGGCTGCCAGTGCAACTTGAAGAGTGCTTAGAGTGTTTTGTTTTTTAAAAGATGATCTAGTCTTGAGTCACAAGTCAATCTACTGTTTTGGCAATCCCAAGCCATGACATGTCAAAAACAAAATGATAATGATAACAGATAAATAGGAAGAGCCTCTGGCATAAAATCTGCATTTATTTAAGTTGATAATCACAGAGCGCAAATGTGCAGGAGGTCCGCTTCACACTTCCCGGACTCCTTGTTCATTATCCTGTGGGATTTTAACAAGGGAAATGTTATTAAAGTCCTGACCAGAGAGCAGAACACGCTGGATCTCTGCTACACAACAGTCAGAAACGCATTTCACGTAGTGGCCCGAGCTGCTGTGGATTATCAGACCACGTCTTGGTTTACCTGATCCCCACGTACAGACAGAGAATGAAGCTCTGCAAACCTGTAGTGAGGACTTCTAAGAAGTGGACCAATGAGGCAGTGGAGGACCTTTCCCAGCTCAACGTGCCTGACTCCA
Source organism: Eucyclogobius newberryi (assembly GCF_026437365.1). Classification (NCBI taxonomy): domain Eukaryota; kingdom Metazoa; phylum Chordata; class Actinopteri; order Gobiiformes; family Gobiidae; genus Eucyclogobius; species Eucyclogobius newberryi. The sequence goes on along the minus strand of NW_027315723.1, from coordinate 13,397,314 downwards.
CCTGCAGGTGGATCACTGACTTCCTGATGGAGGCAGTGGGTGCGGCTGGGGAAGAAGGTTTCGGCTCCACAGGGCTGTGTACTTTCTCCCCTGCTCTTTTCCCTGTACACAAACTGCTGCACCTCCAGCCGCGACTCTGTAAAACAGATCAAGTTTGTGGACGACACCTCCCTCATCGGGCACATCTGCCTACAGGAGGGAGGTGGTGTCCGGCTGGTGTCCTGGTGCAGCGGTAACAACCTGGGGCTCAACGCCCAGAAGACAGTGAAGATGATAGTGGACTTCAGGAAAGTCACAGCCCCCCCTCGCTATCACAGCCTCCCCCATCACCACCATGAACTCCTTCCGCTTTCTCTGCACCACTATCACCCAGGACCTCAAGTGGGAGCTCACCATCAGCTCCCTCACCGGGAAGGTCCAGCAGAGGATGTACGGTCCATCCAGACCAGAACCTCCCGCCACGAGAACAGTTTCTTCCCCTTTGCCGTTGGACTCATGAACACTTATAGCTCCGTGACACCTGTCACGTTGATATTCATATAAATACCTCCAATCCACTGTTTTGCAATACCAGTTTTACACTATTTTTCTGATCCTGTTGTACATATCTTTTATTTAAATCACTCCAATTCTAAACATTTTATTTTGCATGCCCTTATTTCATTTGATCATATTTAGCACAGTCTGTACCTCTTTACTCTTATTCTTATAAATATATGTTTTATTTTCCACCTTGGCGTCAAAGCAAGTTCCCAGTCTGTGTATTGTTCACTGACAATGGCAATAAAAAGGGTCATTTGAGAGTAGTGGTAAAGGTGTAAGAACTTTAAAAACACAGAGAAGCACTTCTGGATTACCACAATCTTTTAATATAGTGGTGAAATTTGAAAATATTAGATTGTAAATTGATTGGCAAACTACAACAAGTAAATGTTATATCATGGTAAAGTTATAAATGGATTCAAAACTGCTTCTTCTCTATATTTAAATTTGGTCAAAAGATTGGCTTGGATTCAGAAACGACTGAAACGCCATATTGGTTCAGATCTGGGACGGCGGCCATGAGACAATTAACACCTCAAAAACTAAAATACTCAACAACAACAAAAATCAAACTTGGTTGAAAAGTTTGTAACTAACTTTGTTATAAAATACAAGGTGTTAGCTAGCCTTCATCGTCTTGGGTGCGTTGGCGTCTAGCTTTGCAAATGAAATAACACTGGAAATGAGACTCCAGTTTTCATCGAATATAATTAGATAAAATTGTGATATAATGCCTATAGTCTGATGTTAACATGCTAGCATTAACACAAGTTTTTTCATATGTCTAATTACTATGATCACATTTCACCCTTTCCTTGGTTTATGGATCTACAATGGACTCTTTAGTTGCTACGCAGCACAGCTAAAAATAACAAAGGACTTCCTTTGCCAATGGTGCTAAAATGTATTGATAAAACGGGAACCCGAGTAGGACACTTTCGGACACTTTTGCCCTCCCACACAGGGGTTTTTGTGTGTTTTGTGCAGTGAGTATTTGGCGAGTTTGTTGAATTGCGTGGCGAGTGGGCGGGTGGTAAAAAGGTGGGGGTCTGGCTGCCTGCTCAGAACGATCAGCCCACACACTCAGACTATAATGTGATAAAATATATTTGTGATTTAATTATGGGAAGATGGCAGGTTCACCAGGCGCGATGAAGAGAAACTGTTTTTAGAGGTAGACTAAACATGTCGAGTCTTGTGGCACTGATGATAATGTACATTTACTAATAATGATATACAGTAGTAATAGTGAAACTGGTTTCGGAATAAATTAGTAGTTTTTAAATTTACATGAGAAGTCATGTAAATTGTAAATGAATACTGATATACTGTGTATATTGGTGACAGCAGCTGTAGTATTAGTATAAGTAGCATTGGAAACCATATACAAACCATATAACACATTTCAATTGATTAAAAAAAAACTGAAGCAGGTTTTGGATTTTATTTTCGTTATTAATTGGACAAAATATGTTAGTTAAAAACATGACAAAAAACAAAAAGACTATAGCGTAATGGTTTTATGACCGTTGGAAGACACAAGAATCTGACAAGTGAAGAATGGATCACATTTCTTCAAGCACCAGATCTCTAAACCCATCCCATAGAGCCCCAGTGAGTACTTTTAGAGCTCCAGGTTGAGTCCTGAAGTATCCAGTATTGCTCCTCGACCAGGTCACTCTCCTCCTTCTGGGACAGAGAAGTGGGAGGGAGTTAACCGTGAGGCACAGCTTTTACTGGGTTAGGATCTGGGAGCTAAAGTACCATCAGTGGGCCCATTAGAAACAGTACTTGTTATATCACTACAGCAACTGTGTTGCAGTAAAACTGTCTCCAAGTAAAACTGTGTTGGATTATGAGAAGATGGCAGGTAGATAAACTGGTTTTAGATGTAAGTAATCATTAACTTCCCTTCCATTGAGAGCATTTGTAGCAGCCGTTCGATTAGATGAGATTAGCCTTTATTGTCCTCGTAGGGAAATTTGTCCTGCATTTGACCCATCCTTCAACCAGTGCCACTGGGGCGTCTCCTCAGGACAAGTGATCACTGGGGACCACCTGTGCTGGAGGATTTTATGGTGTATGTTTTGGGTGTAAGTGCCTGGAGGAAACGCATCCAGACACAGGGAGAAAAATGCAAACTCAGAAAAGCCCAGCCCAGGCTGGGACTCATACCTGTGACCTTCTTGCTGTGAGGCAAGGGTGCTAGCCACCATGCTGCTACAGTGGCGTGAGTACAATTCTCAGCAACAGATATAACAACAAATATGTAGTTGTAATTGGAAATATAAATAACATTGTATTTGTTTTATGGTTTTGAGGTGGCTCCACCCCTCAAAACCTGGAGCAAAGTCACTTTTTATCTAGTATCACCGAATAACTTATTGCTAAATTTTATACCGTATTGATTTAATCGCTTGACAAATGTACACAATTTTGATTACAAATTTTGACGTCATTGACGGCCCTTTAGTTTTGATATATTGCATTATTACTATCATTACTACATCCTAGTTCTGTGCAGGTGAAAAGCGGTGTCGTGTTATATGCATTTTGGACTTTTTTTGGTATTATTACTTGGTCTACTTTGCATTAAATCTTGTATTACCACACTGGATAAAAAACTAATATTTTTACTTGGCTAAGAAAGCGTGCGTTCAAGGTTTTGCCTCTGGTTAGATGCACAAATTTGCATATAATTCAATATTTGAAAATCCCATATAAAATGTAATAGCACCTGCAATGATGAATGGAAGCAAAATACAATAGAATAATGGGCTCTGCAATTTTCAATGTAAAAAAGCCATTGAAGTTTCTACTTATTCATATTAATGGTTATGTGGGTTGGAGTATATAATTAAGTAGAGGTAATGAAGGTTAAAAGTAATAAGACAATGGAAGAAGGTGTAACTTTTCTGGAGGAAAGTACGCAAACTGGTTGTGTCTTTAAAGTTGTTATTGCTTTGCCTGAAATGTTTTCCGCAGTATGGCATTAATCTTATCCAAGTATTTCTTAAGCAATAGAAGTTGAATAAAGAGAAAGCACTAACATGCCAACACCAGAAAAATGGTATAGTGGACCTTTAAATACTTAATTTTGTTACCTTCCATTGAGAGCTTTTTCCCACTGACCGATATAAATAAAATGAAAATATATTCAGATTAGTAGTAGTGTTGTGACATGAATCAATCATCTCTGTGCTTGTTGAAAGTCGGTGCTGCATTTGAAAACGAGTCAAAATCCCTCGTTATGTAACATCTTATGAAAGCTATTATTGTTGTACAGCATCTTCTCTTTACCTTAAAATATCAATGGGCCCCCGGCATCGCTTCACCCGCCGTGTGGCTCCGTCGACCCAAAATCCTGCTCTCACTCCTACAGCTCGCGATGCAGCGTTCTTCCTCCTCCTCGTCCTCCCACACGAGACACAGAATCCAGAAGACATCCCTGATCTGGAACACCCCCAGCCAAATGTACCGCTGTCACGCACACACAGGACGTCCCGTGTTGTACCTGGATCGAAATAATATCGTCTTCAAACATGAATGGTTCTCAAGCTGTGGCGTGTAGGTGCTGCTGGTATATAATGTTCTTGTTCTCCTTTGGGGCAGTACTTTTGTCATAGTTTAGATCAAAGGTAGTCATGGTTTTGACCTGAAAGCCAAATGTTTTCTTGGGTATGAAGATGTAATGTTGAAAAATGGTCAAATTGTCCTTTAAAAGTCTTTATATCTTTAAAAAAACACAATTTATGCTTCACTTCTGTATTGTATTTAGCATTTTTTCCTGGTTTAACCCTAATTAACTCCTAGATTGGTCATCATTTAGTCTCTTTAGGCCTTTTATGGTCCCATTTAAGACCTGTTTTAGTCCGGATCAGTCTTTGGTCTTGTTTGTCAGTTTTTATGTTTGATTGAGGTGCAATACATAACTTTGCAGATGGAGATGTTATTGCTTTGCCTGTATTGTTCCACAGTATGACCTTTAACTTCTCTATTGCCGTGGAGACAATCGGATGGCGCCACCAGGCCATGTTACGGGACAGATCTGTGGCAAGGCAAGCTCGCTCACTGTACGAATGCAGGTTCTTTTTAGCAATAAAAACACCTGCAATTGAATAACTTTTAGATAATTTAATGCCATACTATGGAACATTCCAGACAAAGCTACAACATCTCCACGAAGAGAAGAAAGTGGCAAACCCTCACGCAGTAAAGCTGCATAGTGCACCTTTAAGTTACCTTATTCTCTCCATTGTGTACAGTTTGAAGGAGATGGCCGTGCTGTCAATATTATTCATATATTGTGTTGTATCAATGTACTATAGTTTCTAAATGACTACATAAATGGCGATATCTGGGAGGGCATCTGATATTGCCTTCTTTCTTTGAATGAATTGATTGAACACAGCACTCACGCTCATTACAAGAGTATATAGACTTTATAATTAGCCCTTTACCAATAGGTCAATGAGGTCAAGACACTTCTGCCGCTATTTTCAGCCAATTAACCCTGCACTGTTCATTTCAGTGCCAACATTCAACTTCAACACAAAATCCTGTTTACGTTTGCTATTAAATCCAAAGCATTTGTTTTACATTTAGATTTAGAGGCTTATGTTATTATCAATATTCATTTTTAAGCCTGAGTGGATGAGAGCGAGTCTGAAGCTGAAGTTTAATTATTCAGAGCTTTTTTTTTTTTTTGCTGTTGTGAGAGCCCTGGCTGATAACGTTAACCTTTAAAGTATATGTTCAAGCGCTACATGCTAATTAAAACTGAAGTGCCGCTTTTGTATGTAAATATGTATTAATAATGAAAGTATAGTGGTGTAGTAGTATACAGGAGCGTGTTATCTTTCTTCTACTTAAAACGACTTTTTTCATATGTCGCATTTGTTTTGTAAAATATGAAGCGTATTGCAGTCCGTAAGCTCTATACATAATTAGCGTTGGTCATTTTGAGGCAATTAAATTATTAAAAAGCAAAAATTGTTTCAAAGCATATGATAATGACTTTTATTATATATTAGCTTTTATGCCATGGTCTGTGACAATTCTAATGCAAATTGGAGTGCATTATTATTCCGTACAACTGCCCAGGTAGTCTAGCAACAATGGATCACTGTTGTGCACCACTCTATGTGCGGCAGGAGCTCAGTCGTGTGACTGGGGGAGTGTAAAAGCGCTTTTGAGTGCCTGGAAGGTAGGAAAGGGCTATATACATTTTAGGCTGTCAACATCACTATAACAGCGTGTAAACAAATGGCTGTTATAGGACTTCAGAACGGAGGGACTAGAGTCAACTACACTAAAGCCTTGGACACTAAATAGATGGTCAGATTCCACCATTTGCTATTTCAGCTTGTGGGACCATTGTCTATATAAGCGCATTATACTTGTATTTATTTATTTACTTGAATTAGGACAGTGCAGATTAGTCAATGTGTCAGCAACAGCCAGAGTTAGCACAAAAGCTACATTTCATCTGTCGTACTAAGGCAGGTAAAAAAAAAAACACACACACAAAATATTGAAACAACAGACAACTTGACATTACAAGACATTATACATTAAACCTGACATACAACAGACGCATAGTATGGCCACAAATCTGAGGCGTTACAGAGAAAACTGGCCCTCAGAGGCAACTGCTGTTGTGATTTTGGGCCTTACAAAAATAAATTGATTTGATTTGATTTGAGAAAACAGAGATTATTTACAGTAAAAGCAGCGACATATATATTTGGCTTTTCAACATTTAATTATTCAAAAATACAGTGGCTCTTTATGTCAGTGTTTTCTCATGTGTGGCTCTTTATGTCCGTGTTTTCTCATGTGTGGCTCTTTATGTCCGTGTTTTCTCATTTGTGGCTCTTTATGCCCGTGTTTTCTCATGTGTGGCTCTTTATGTCCGTGTTTTCTCATTTGTGGCTCTTTATGCCCGTGTTTTCTCATGTGTGGCTCTTTATGTCCGTGTTTTCTCATTTGTGGCTCTTTATGTCCGTGTTTTCTCATTTGTGGCTCTTTATGTCCGTGTTTTCTCATGTGTGGCTCTTTATGTCCGTGTTTTCTCATTTGTGGCTCTTTATGTCCGTGTTTTCTCATTTGTGGCTCTTTATGTCCGTGTTTTCTCATTTGTGGCTCTTTATGTCCGTGTTTTCTCATGTGTGGCTCTTTATGTCCGTGTTTTCTCATTTGTGGCTCTTTATGTCCGTGTTTTCTCATTTGTGGCTCTTTATGTCCGTGTTTTCTCATTTGTGGCTCTTTATGTCAGTGTTTTCTCATGTGTGGCTCTTTATGTCCGTGTTTTCTCATTTGTGGCTCTTTATGTCCGTGTTTTCTCATTTGTGGCTCTTTATGTCCGTGTTTTCTCATTTGTGGCTCTTTATGTCCGTGTTTTCTCATGTGTGGCTCTTTATGTCCGTGTTTTCTCATTTGTGGCTCTTTATGTCCGTGTTTTCTCATTTGTGGCTCTTTATGTCCGTGTTTTCTCATTTGTGGCTCTTTATGCCCGTGTTTTCTCATGTGTGGCTCTTTATGTCCGTGTTTTCTCATTTGTGGCTCTTTATGTCCGTGTTTTCTCATTTGTGGCTCTTTATGTCCGTGTTTTCTCATTTGTGGCTCTTTATGTCCGTGTTTTCTCATTTGTGGCTCTTTATGCCCGTGTTTTCTCATTTGTGGCTCTTTATGTCCGTGTTTTCTCATTTGTGGCTCTTTATGTCCGTGTTTTCTCATTTGTGGCTCTTTATGTCCGTGTTTTCTCATTTGTGGCTCTTTATGTCCGTGTTTTCTCATGTGTGGCTCTTTATGTCCGTGTTTTCTCATTTGTGGCTCTTTATGTCCGTGTTTTCTCATTTGTGGCTCTTTATGTCCGTGTTTTCTCATTTGTGGCTCTTTATGTCAGTGTTTTCTCATGTGTGGCTCTTTATGTCCGTGTTTTCTCATTTGTGGCTCTTTATGTCCGTGTTTTCTCATTTGTGGCTCTTTATGTCCGTGTTTTCTCATTTGTGGCTCTTTATGTCCGTGTTTTCTCATTTGTGGCTCTTTATGTCCGTGTTTTCTCATTTGTGGCTCTTTATGTCCGTGTTTTCTCATGTGTGGCTCTTTATGTCCGTGTTTTCTCATTTGTGGCTCTTTATGTCCGTGTTTTCTCATGTGTGGCTCTTTAGGTCAGTGTTTTCTCATTTGTGGCTCTTTATGTCAGTGTTTTCTCATTTGTGGCTCTTTATGTCCGTGTTTTCTCATTTGTCTTAAATGAACGCATTATGTGATCGACCTGTAGTAAATTATGTGGAAAGAAAAGTCGGATCTGTGGAGAGGCGAGGCCCTTTTTGAAGTTTTTTTTCAAGCACATAGTAAAGCAATAACCTCTCCATGACAAATATTGTGCTTTTTACAAAATAAAGCAATAGTTGAGTTGAATTGAAGAGTAGTTTGAACAGTTTATTGTCCACTGTGGTTTTCCTTGAGCTCTCGCTGACAGAATCGGGCCGTAGTTTCCATGTGACAGGACCCTGCACAAATAGGCCACGTCTGCTCCGTAATTAGTTCAAATGTCGAAGGAGGTGAATTATTGATGATGGGGTCAAACCCAGAGGACGACATTTCAGATCAACGCTGCGCTTTTTCAGCCATGTTTCATAAAGGACAGATGCTGCTTTAGTGCGATGCAACCACAAGCAACGAGCAACTATCTGGTGGGATGGATCAAGAGGACGACAGTCTGAGCTGTAAATAGACATTTCAAGCCATAGAGTAGTCAACAAAATGAAATAAAAGCATGTAGTTAAGTGAGTTATGTTATTTCAATACAATAAAAAAGTAAACATATCTGGCTTATCTGCCTCGGACTTATTAGGCCTGTTAGAAAAGTGATAAATATAGTTAAATCCTACAAAATAATAATAAACAATAGCCACTGCAATCAACATTGAATCAGTTTGAGGTCCTGCAGGCCCTTGTCCCTCATCCCTCTTTTGGAATTGTATAAAACATGACATTTACATTATTATTATACAAGCTAACATTTTCCAAGTCTGTCACTCCATGTCCCACTACATTCAACAACTTGTCCCTGCTTTTCTATCATTTAAAAAAAGTGGTCAGCATATTTAGATGGTTAAAAACGCACAAAAACTAAAACAAAACTCCTAATAAATAGGCCAATGAATTGCATTAGACTCCTGGAATACCCACTTCGTAAACTAGGCTACTATTCAGTATTCCACTAAGTTACTCAAGTTGCTGTTTTGCAAATCTGGCTGAAGTGAAGTGAACATTTGCAGAATAGTAGCATTGAAACAAGTCAACCACACCAAGTGGCTAATACGGAGCTAATTGATGCTGGTGCCAATCATCGGTGTAATTGCGCCGGGCCAGCATAACGACCGCCATCTCTGCTTCCCCCTCCGGCTCCATCTCAGGTACTTTCCATCAGCTCCTGATTTTTCAAGAGAGACCTCTCAGACTCGAATGACAATGGACTTTCAATGGCTTATAATTATGCCACTTTACCGCACAATTTCCCGAGCATCGCCGTCATTTGCATAGAGAGGGAGCGCGCGCGGCTGCGAGTATGCGCCACACGCGGCTCCACAAAGGGCCTTTTGATCAACTGAAAATTACCAAGTGTTGCTTGTGACATTTCCTGGACTGTCTCCTAAGCTCTGCGCAACATCCAACGATTTTCTCCTCCTAAATCTGTTAATTAGATGGGATGAAGTCCAAAAGTTGGTGGCCGCCTTCTGTGCGCTCGGTGCTCGCGCGCAGTAGTTCAACGATGGCACCTTGGATCGCCTCTATGTCCTCTCCAAGGTTATACAATTTGCTTCCCCCCCCGACTCAAACAGTTCTCCTCCAAACGCCCGTGTTTGCTGAATGCCAGAGCCACCCCGTGAGCTCCTGAGCCCAGATCCAACACTGCCATCTAGCGGACGCGCGGTGGAACAGCGCCTTTCACGCACCTGCTGGATAGAAGTGCCAAAATGTGCATTCTTAACACAATTATCCAAGTTTATTTCTGAGATTTGGAAAGACAGGTCTCAGCAACACGCCTTTTTCTAATCACACGTTTCATTTTCTCCTCCATAATGATGATAATAGTGTTTATATGAGTGGGGGGAACCTTGGCTGCGCGTTGCTATGTGCCGGTCTGTGTAATTAGAACTTGGATCGCGTTTGCTTATTTCAGATGGCTGTTAATACCGGGATTTGTCGTGCTCTCGTCTCTCTCTCTCTCTCCCCTTTTCCCCCCCTCACCAGATTTACACCCGAGCTGCAGTAGGCGTCTTGGTCTTATCCAGTCTTTTCAGAAATACAACGCCATCACCGCCACCCTCCCACCAGCGCGCGCGAGGGGCCAGATGGTGGAGTTGGTTGGGTGCTGAATTGGCCCATTGTCTTTTGCGCACTAAAATTAGAAGGGTGCGTGTTAATTATCAAGAGTGTGGCTTTGTTTTCACCGCCCACATACGGCTTCTACAAGCTTAAATGTGAGGAGAATGTATAGGTTGGTCGCTTTGAAATACTTGTACGTGGCTGAATGACAGGTGTAAATGTAGAGTGGAAAGAACTGTTTTAAGTGTGTTTTTTTTACTCAAGTAGAAGTCAAGTCACTGTATTTTTATTGTCTAGTCTAGTTTCTTGTTTGGACTTTGTGTTATATTTGATTGAAAATGAAACAAAGACCGAAAAGAAGCATGTGCAAATTAAATTAAATTAAATTAAGACTGCATATATTTCTAGATTGTCCAAATTGTTTCAGCACTTGTTTTATTTGTCCGTTTTCAAATGTACTGATTTTGATTCATCCCAATGTCCATTGTTGTTTGAGTTCAGTCCTTAAGAGTCAGTTCAGTCAGTAGTTTCTTGTTTCCCTGTTTCCAGTAGTACATTGCTAAGATATCCATCTATTGTTTTCATAGTTGGGGTTCTCTGTCCCAGATACATGATTTCAAAGTCAAATGGGAAGTTATGTTGAAGACACTGTACATAATTTGCTTTGCTTTGTTCATCTCAATCTAATATTTCTGAACACATGATAACGTCGGCCACTCAACCACATTTTCTCCAGCAACTACTATTTCCATGTAAATACTGTGAATAATCGGCCCTTTGACATAGTGTTATCTAAAATACTGTAATATATTTTTCCAACAAAATTCCCTGTGCCCCTTCATTCTGTGCTCACTCATTGTGCTCGTACCTCGGGGTCTGAAATGCACTTCTCCACTTGTGAAACGCGCCTCACACGCGCTCAAATGCCTCCTCAGGTTCTCTTTGTTGAACCTGGTGGTGAAATCCGTCCTCAGTGACTCAATCTCAGTTATGATCTCACCTGAGCTTGGATGTTGGTCCAATGCAGCAGCCGGCCCTTTTCTTGGGCTCGGCGGCCAGTGCATCCATGCCCGATTGCTGACCCCTCTTTGAGTTGGTCAAAGCTTTGTGTCCTTTTCACCAATAGTATGTGTGTGCAGGAGATGTCTGAAGTTATTTTGGTCGCAGCCGAGTGCAAAGCATGTTGTAAAGCCCACATCTAGTTCCAGTGCTAGTTTTAGTATTATTTAAAGTAAGAGCACAAACGGTATGTGCTCTTACTGTTTGAAAGGGGCTATGTGTAGTTTTTTACCCACAATGAGTTATTTTTACCTATTTTACCTCCTCATGAATACTTTCATGACCCTTTAAGCCTGTCGACCCAATTTTATTTTGAGCTCTTGGGACCAATTTTCTGTGAAATCTGCAACTACGATGTAATGCGCATCCATGTGTCTCCATGGTTACAAATTTACTTACTGCTGCCAGAGTCACCTCTGAAGCAAGCTAAATTATTTTTATAATTGTGAATGATGCATCTGTCACTCTTCTCTCGGCTTTCTGTAGTTTTTGTCGTTGTTCAACCATTTCATAATAAAGCTCTTTGTGCAAGTGGTAAAAACTGAGACTTTTATGTTGAAAGTGCCACAGAAAGTGTTTAGTTGTATTCACTAAAACTTGCCCTGGCAGAGTCGCTAAAACTTGGCAGAGGATTTTTCCCAGGACCGGACTTTATAGCGCTACACGGACCACAATAAAACAAAGCAGAAAGAGACAGGAGGGTCGAGGCGTGCACTGGGACAAGTCGCCTGCAGCAGCAGCAGCAGCAGAAGTGAGTCTCCGGACCACAGGTCCCTGCCTCTGGGGCCGTGCTGTGGCTCGGCAGCACCTTATCTCTCTTGTGTCGCTTGCACCTGCACACCGGGCCCCGTGTGCGTGACACAGAGAGATGGGACACGGGTCCCATATGTCCCTCTGCAGGATGTACGACAGGAGGAGGGCACGTGGACAGGAATGAGCCGAGGTGATAAGAAATAATCATTTCAATGTAAATGAGAAATAATGAATCACAAATGAAAAACTCAACTCTGTAGAGTCCGGATCAAGTCGATCTAAAGATCTGGAGACGGCTCTCTTTTAAATGACCCCCGTTTAAAACTGAAGCTGTTCATGAACATTCTGGAGTACAAACAATTGGCTGGAGCCTTTGTGAAGCTGAGACTGTAGTTTTGGACTTTGATGTCTGTTTTACTTTAATCATAAGTGGAAACGACAGAGGAATTCAGATTTTTTAAATTCCGCCTAGATTTTCTTTGTTAAATATATGAATGAGTTGAACTGATGTTAGGAGGGATCGGCTGATTGACATTAGTTTTAGCATTTATTGGGTTTTGACAATTCTCTTTTAAAAGATGAAGGTAAATTCACAAAAATGTTTTATGGACTTAAAACCAAAATGTCCAGGCAAAATCCATGTAAAAGACCTATTCATTTTTCATTTCATTTGTGGGTAATTTTTTACTTGTGGGTTTGTAGTACAAACTGACCCTGATGCTTCAGGAATGATTTATTTGACTGGAAATAACATATTAAGCATATTAAGCAGCTTGAGAGTTTTCTTTTATAAGATGGTGGACAAAATGGAATAAATAAAGAAAAAGCCCAATGCGTGGGACGTCCTAAGCGTAATACTGTTAGTAAACCAGTTTGTGTCCTCTTTCTGCAGGTTAAGGCACTAGCCTGGGTCAGTCGTGATTGTAGTTACTTTAACTCCACCACAACCACGTGAACAGCTAATTCTACCACAATTATTGAAACTAATACTACTAATGCTGCTGTGCTTGTTCAATTTCTTAATACTGATCTCAAGAATCCATTTTAACACAATATTAAACTATTTTTTTGTTGCCATGAGCCTCTATTTCAGTACACACACTTTTTCGACAAAATAATGTAATTGGCACAATAAAGCCTACAGTTCTAGTTCTGATAAATATGAATGCTATTGTAAAATTGTTTTTGATATCTTCAAGTGAGTTTCTAATATATATATATATATATATATATATATATATTTGTGTCGCTTTGTATTTGCTATTGATTTTTTTTTTTTTTTATTAATGAAATAAATTGATTTCTACTTTGAAACTATAGCTGCCATTGTTACGTTACTGCAAGTACTGACACTGCTTCTACTGCTAACCACTCATATTATTGCACTACTTTGAAGTTGGAGAGGACAAATCTGTGGTGGAGGCTCCAGCTTGAACAGGGAATAATTCCAAACTTTGAGTCTTGATTATGCCATCTGCAGCACTTGGCAGTTTTTTACCATGTTATTGTCTATTTTTGTCTTTTCTAACCATTTTGAATAATCAGTCTATGATATGTTTTGTTAGGGTTTTAATGAAGCTGGTTTAGTAAAGATATTTTTTGTGTGATCTCAAAATGTTTTTTCTACTTTATTGTCTCATGCAGTATATGTTGCATTGGTTTCTTTAAATTGATTGGCTATTGGCCTCCAGCGAGGTGAACCATGCATGGGCTTTGTCACTATATATATATATATATATATATATATATATATATATATATATATATATATATATATATATATATATATATATATA